>NC_034613.1:128694000-128700304 GCF_900095145.1 Mus pahari | reverse complement strand
CAGTGGGGTCCTGAGCACCCAGTGTTGTAGCTGGCCAGCTAATAAAGACTTTGTGTTGGCTCAAACCTGTATCTGAGCAGTCCTCTCTGGTGAATACCCCAGCCGTTTGTATTTCATCTTTTGAGAACTGTTTATTTTCATGCCCTGATTATTTTTTAGTTATTTGTATATTCTAGACACTATTTGTTGGATATGTATGTGGTAAATATTTTCCTATGCTATAGGTATTCACTAAATTGATAGTATTCTTTGCAATATAAAAGCTTTCCAGCTTCATCAGAGCCTGTTGATTGTTGGTCTTACTGCATGTGCTATCAGTGTCCTGTTCAGAAATTCCTTTCCTCTTTGGTGGTTTAGTCTCTGGGAGCTCTGGGGGTACTGGTTGGTTCATACTGTTGTTCCTCCTATAGGGCTGCAAGCCCCTTCAGCTCTTTGGTCCTTTCTCTAGCTACTCCATTGGGGACCCTGTGCTCAGTCCAATGGTTGGCTGTGAACATCCACCTCTGTATTTGTCAGGCACTGTCAGAGCCTCTCAGGAGACAGCTATATCAGGCTCCTATCAACTAGCAATTGTTGGCATCCATAATAGTGTCTGGGTTTGGTGACTGTATATGGAATGGATCCCCAGGTAGGGCAGTCTCTGAATGACCTTTCCTTCAGTCTCTGCTCCACACTTTGTCTCTGTATATCCTCCCTTGGTCCCGTGAAGGCTCGATGCCCCAGTGTAGGGGAATTCCAGGACAGGGAAGCAGAAGTGGGTAGGTTGGTGAGCAAGGGGATCAGGGATGGGATAGGGGGTTTTCAGAGGGGAAACCAGGAAAGGAGATAACATTTAAAATGTAAATAAAGAAAATCTCTAATAGAAAAAAAAGAAATTCCTTTCCTGTGCCAATGGGTCTTTTGTGTTTCTATGTAACATTTAGGATCATTTTTTAATTTCTGTGAAAAATTGCATTGGACTTTTGGTGAGGATTTCATTGAATCTATAGATTCCCATTTTCACAATATAAACCTGACAATCCATGATCATGTCTTTATGTCTTTCAGTACTTATCTCTATTTCTTCTTCAGAATTGTAACGTTTTCATTATATAAGCCTTTATCTTCCTTGCTTAGACTTACTGGAACATTTGAGGGAGTGGCAATTGTGAATAGAATTGTTATCCTGATTTCTCAGTCTGCTTGTCTTTTGGGTTTAGGGAGACTAGTAATTAATGTGTGTTCACTTTATATCCTACTAGTTCTTTGAATGTGTTGATCATCTGTGGGAGATTTCTGGAGTCTTCAGGGTCTTTCATGTATAGAATCATCACAGAGAATGAGAATCCTTTGATTTCTCCCTTTCATCTTTTATCCCTTTTAACTCTTTATCTTGTCTTGTTGTTCTACCTCATCAAGCACTATATTAAACAAAAGGGGAAATAGTAGATGGAGATCCTTGCTTGTTCTTGCTTTGGGTGGAAATGCTTTTTGAGTTTTTCTCCATTTAAAAGGATGTTGGCTATAGTGCTGTATATTGCCTTTATTATGTTATGAAAGATGAAGGGTATCTTTTCTCTTACATAACATCAGCCTGTGAAAACAGCTCTAGAAATGGCAACAGGAATGTGAGGGGGCTGGTCACACTGTATATGCAACGAGGAAACAGAAGAATTCTACGCCATTTTGTTACCCCACCAAAAAGTTACAACTAGGGTCCCAGTTTCTGAATGTCTTAAGCAGTGCTGTTTGCCTTTCAGTTTCTGGATAATGGCTATCCTGACAAATATGAAGTGCCGTTTCATGGTTTGATTTTGCATTTCTCTGTAGTGATTTTGAGCATCTCTTCACATGTCTGTTGGTCATATCTATGTTCTCTTTGAAGAAATGCCATTTCAAATCCTGAGCCCATTAAGAATTATAGTGTTTTGTTTTGCTACTGACTTATAGGAATGGTCCTTGTATGTTAAATGTATCAAGTCAGTTCTGGTCCAGTTCTCATTGACTGGTACTTCTAATTATCTCTCATATACTCTTTTATTTTTGGATAACCTGAGAGTTGGGTGCTGATACTTTTTATTCCTGTGGATATAATTTATCTTTATTCTTGGACAAAGTTAATTAGGAAATGTTTCCTTATTTGAATTATAGAACTACCCTCATTTGTTGATCGTTTTTGAAGATCCTTGTCCTTTGTTCCTTGATATCTGTGATCTTCAAACCTGTTGTTCCATTAATTTTGACACTTGGGGACTTTGTTTTGATAGTAGAATATATCAAATTATTGTTCTTTCATTGTTTGCAGAGTTATAAATCGCAAGTCCTTGGATTCTTCTTATTAAGAATTAAAAGCTAAGGATAGTAACTATCTTATAGGAATAAAACAAAACAAAGAGGCCTGAAAGGAAGGAAGCCCAGGGAATGTATGTGACCAGGCCCTCAGAGCAAGGGGCTCAGTTTGCCCCTAAGCTTCCTGACAGCTGGAGCAGGAAGGAGGAGGGAGCTGAATTCCCAAGTCTCCATTTTCTGCAGAAAGGGAGGCTCTGGGACATTTCTAAGTGGACACTTGTCTTGGACTAAAATTCCAGAGGAGTTGATCTTCACACCAGTTGAGCAAATGTCCAGAACCAAAAGTTGCCCTGACTTCGGGAGAGTCGACGAGGCTCATTCAGAGGCACCATTCTGAGTGGCAGGGGGGAGAGAAGGAAGGAAGGCCAGCAGTTGTGTCTCAGAGGAGAGCCCTGCTAGCCTGCCCTGTCTCACAGCAGAAAGGAGAGGAGAGGAGCCCAGCTCTGCCACTGTGTCTGTCTCTGTCCTCCCCACCCACCACACTGGTCTCAGGAGAAGGAGACTGTGGCTCCCCATGGAGCTGGGCCATGAGAGTCCTGCANACACAGGCCTTGGGTGGGGTGAGAAGTGAGGCAGGGAGAGGTTGTGAGTGGAGAACAGCCCCTCTGCCTCATGATGCTGGGAGCTAAGGGAGGGCTGGGTCTGGCACACAGGGTGTGATAGACGGGGTCAGGCCAGGATCTGACCAAGGGGCTTGGGACAGAGTAACAGTGGGCAGCAGGAAAGGCATGCTAGGCAACTGGGACAGCCTGGAGTGCCAGGGGCTCCAGGTCTCTCCCTCCCCACACATTACCCAGAGCTCTGGAGCTCTTACTGTCCCCATCCATGACTTTTCTCTCTGCTGAGCTCTCCATGCCACCTGCATACCCATACAGGTGAAGGTGACTTGCCCCCATCTATCAGGATACAGGGGAGAGAGACCTGTGTCCATGTCACCTTCTCCCCAACGCTGCGAGACCAGTCTGCCTTCTCCAGCTCAGACATCATGGCCTACTTTGCCATCCACTATGATGTGGTCATGGAAGACATGGGAGGCAACAGGCCATGGTCACAGCTCACCATCTCATACATTATTCCTCTTGCTCCCTGTATATCTGACATCATAAAAACCTCTATATACAACAACATAAAGGTTGTACTTATTAACAGGATCTCATCTAATATTTCAATATGCACACATTCTTTGATACTATTTACATTTTCAAACATTTACCATTTCATCAGTATAAAACTTTTCAAAATTCTTTCTTCCCTCTTTTAGAAATGTCTAGTATATTGCTATCTATGTTCCCCCACCATGCATCTTGCTCCAGTCTACCTCCATGTTAACATTTCCTTTATTCCACGTTCCCTTTCCTTGTCTTTTGTGTCTACTGAGTCCTCCCTTTGCTCTCACTTTAACCACTGCTGCATACAGCTAAAGCTGACTGGCCCCCATCTAATAAGACTGGAAGAAGTCTGTACCTAGAGCATCTACCATTCACCACTTTGATGCTAGTGGCTTTCACCAAATGATGAATCTTGGAATGCTTTCAGGTCCATCATTGGAGATGTGCAGGTGAGAAGACCTGGAAAAATACCAAGAAAATGGGCTCCGGATTTAACATCTTTTCTCTGTTCCCTGGTCACACGAGTAAAGCCAAGTCCCATACTTGGCTAAGATCTCTAGATTCAAGGTAAATGGAATATTTGACATAAAAAAACATATAAAGGCATATGTGTACTAAACAAGGTGAAACTGAGGCTTCAGATGACTGAATCAGATGAGGTATGATGCCAATGTTGTCAATATGCTTCATTTTCTGAAGGAATAATAACAAATTCCTACCACCAGAAGTATTAGAATGGGAAGCAGTAACATATATTTGTAGACATTTGCAGTTTGTGATATCAAAAGAGAGCACATCTAGTAAAAAAAAAATGGAGAATTGAATTAACCTTTGTGGATGAAGCATGCGTGTGTGTGTGTGTGTGTGTGTGTGTGTGTGTGTGTGTGTGTGTGTGTGTAATAAAGGACATTGATTTTTTTTTTTTTACAAAGCCACGAAAACATGTTCCTGAACAATCCCTGAGCTTTATTTGGCCCCTTCCTTCTAATTTGGAAACATCACCATTAGTTAGACTTTATGTCCTGGATGAGCTAACAGCTTTTCAGAAGGAAGATAGGGGAAAATACGTAACAGAAATAATTGCTTTGGGTGACATTAAGACATTAATGTAATAGAATACAAGGGAGAAATTCTAGCTGCTCTGAAGCTGAGAAACCATAGATAAGGAAATAAAAAGGCTACAGGAGGGCAACGTATATTTGGGGTGAGAGATAGAACAAGAATGAGGCCTCCACTTCTTTTGAAGGGTGTGGCTCTGCAGGGATTGTTCTAGCCGTAAAAGATAGTATTTAGAGCCGAATACTACAGTAGAAGACCATGAAACAGCATGGCAAGTAGAAGGAAGCATTTCACCCCTTGAAACAGAACAGAGTATACTGCCACCAGGTGGCTGGAAGAGTCTTATTTTTCTCTAAAGCAGAGGTGATTAGTTAACTATGACTGTTGGGCTTTTCCACTTATGGAAAATGTGAAGTGCAGAATACAGAGTAAATTTAGATCCCCCTTCTTATACTGGAGATATTTAATAGTCTCTTAAAGAGAAAAAATGACTATGGGGGGATGCTTCACTGACAGATATAAACATGTAAAATATGTAAAATGTATCTGAACTTAATTACCAACAGTAAAAAAAAAATCAAACCCATCACATTAAATTTTAAGTTGTACTTTATCTTCTTTCTAACAATGATTCTTTCTTTTACTATCACATTGGGTGGTAGACACTTAATTTCATCTATTTATTGACCCCCTTCCCCTTTGATCCTCTTCTGCTACTTGGAAGTGTGAAGTGGGTGATCCACTTCTGTGCTGGCATCATTGAAATATTTTCTTCTTATGTGGCTTTTGCTTGTTTGCTTGTACTAGTTTCTCATGCATTTCCCTTTTCTGTTCATAGACTTCAACTTCCTTTCCTAGGAAATACGCCCTTGTTTGTACACTGCTCTCAACCACAGGAAACATGAATAGGTTTATTTGCCTAAATCCTATAGAGACAATTCTTTACTCTTGTAAAATATGAGGCAACAGGATTTTGGAACCTTGCCCGATAATTGTTCTTTGGACTGCGGGTCGGGTGGGGTGAGGAGGTACAGTATTATATTTTCTTTCTAATTTTCAGACCAGTATGTAAGCTTTACATCTTGGCCTATGTTTTATCAGGCTTATCATTTCTCTCTTCTGAGTACATAGTGACACATAAACATTCTCTATAATTAAAACTTCCTGATATCTATCTATCTATCTATCTATCTATCTATCTATCTATCTATCTATGAATCTATCTATCTATCTACCTCTATCTATCTAACTAGAGAGAAAGATGAAGTTTCTAGGTAGAAAGATTGTTTTGTTATGCTGAGAATTAGTAAGGATTAAACTATTTAATTAGTCTATTTCTCGCTACTTCCTTCTTTTTATCTTTCTAAATACTAAATATTTCTTGGTCTCTTGGCTAAAGTATGCTGTAAATCCCATTCTCATACTGAAGAAATATAATGCCATCTGACAGGATAAAAATTACCTTGGTGGGGATGCTTTACTGGCAGATCAAGGCTTTTAAAAATCAGAAGTCAAGAATTGACTTTGCTGATGGACTATCCAGAGACTACCCCATCCGGGAATCCATCCCATCATCAGCCACCAAACTCAGATACATGCCAGCAAGATTCTGCTGAAGGGACCCTGATATAGTGGCCTCTTGTGATGCTATACCAGTGCCTGGCAAACACCGAAGTGGATGCTCACAGCCAGCTATTGGATGGAACACAGGGCCCCTAATGGAGGAGCTAGAGAAAGTACCCAAGGAGCTGAAGGGGGCTGCAACCCTGTAGGTAGAACAACAATATGAACTAACCAGTACCCCCTGA
>NC_034613.1:128677889-128693803 GCF_900095145.1 Mus pahari | reverse complement strand
CCTTGGTCTTGTAAACTTTATATGACCCAGCACAGGGGAAGGCCAGGGCCAAGTAGTGGGAGTGGGTGGGTAGGGGAGCAGGGGTGGGGGGGGGGAACTTTCAGGATAGCATTTGAAAAGTAAATAAAGAAAATAAAAAATAAAAAAAAGAATTGACTTTTCTATTTGCTTCACTAGCAACATCCTGAGATACAGAAAAGGCAAAAGACATTCTAAATAGGGAGATGTCCAATAAAGCTATGTATCAGAGTGGGTCAAAGAAAGCAAAAGAGAGGATTTGGAGACTGTAAGGCCTTGGGAGCAGAGATTTACTTCAAGATTTCAGGGCATGCATGTGGGGCCTCAGGAAAGGCTGAGACAAAGGATGGACACTGAGGTCATTCCAGGAAAGCAAGTGGTTCCAGGAAAAAGATCTGGGAGGGGGAGGGGAGGCTAGCTGAGGACCTAGAATGTACTGGGCTCTTTGGGGAGGATTTCTAAGGTTAATGGAGAATGCTACTAAAATTATTATACTGAAGACAGAGCACAAAATATGTGTTTATCTTTAGAACAATGAGGCATTTCAGCTTCAAGCTGTTGATTATTTATATGGGCAGTACATGGAAGCATAATAAAGCATGCCAATCCCTCACAGTTCTTTAGTTCATTCACATACATTAAGGATGACATCACCACACCAGAGGTCAGACTACGACAAAATAAACTGTGGCATACCCCAGTACTGGGGAGTCAATTCTATACTTTAGCTAAACAGTTTTGTTCATTACAGTTTATTCTGAAGAGAGTAAAGCCAGATGTTGTTCCTTACCTTATTACAACCAAGGGGAAAACAACTATCTCGTGGACAGCCTCTTAGGAGAGTCAGAAAAGCAAATGGGGCCTTTCTGCTCTGCCGTTCTCCTGTATAGGAGGCAGCCATGGTGCCCATGGAATGGCATGATCCTGAAGCCCCATTTCCACAAGGATTGGCAGCAGCGAGTGGACACTTGGTTCAATAAACGAATCACATTGCCCCTCGTCCCGCGTCCAGCCCCATCAGGCCCATCGTGAGGTTTCCTACAGTTACATACCACACTAAGGTCCCGGCTGGTGGGGGCTTCAGCCTGGAGGAACTCAGGGTGGCTGGTATCCACAAGAAAATGGCTCGCACCATCGGCATCTTTGTGGACCCAAGAAGGTGAAAGAAGTCCACGGAATCACTGCAGACCAACGTGCAGCTCATGAAGGAAGACTGCTCCAAACTCATACTTTTCCCCAGGGAGCCTTCTGCTCTGAAGATGGGAGGCAGTTCTGCTGAAGAACTTAATCTGGCCACCCAGCTGACAGCACCTGTGATGCCCATCCGGAATGTGTACAAAAAGGAAAAGGCCAGAGTTATCACAGAAGAAGAGAAGAACTTTAAGGCTTTGCCAGTTCCCGAATGGCCCGTGCCAATGTCTGACTCTCTGGCATCTGAGCAAAAAAGGACAAAGGAAGCTGCAAAGCAAGACATTGAAAAGAAAAAGTAATGTGCAGTTGGAGAGTTGCAATAAATTTCCCATAAAGCAAAAAAGGAAAGAAAGAAAGAAAGAAAGAAAGAAAGAAAGAAAGAAAGAAAGAAAGAAAGAAAGAAGGAAGGAAGGAAGGAAGGAAGGAAGGAAGGAAGGAAGGAAGGAAGGAAGGAAGGGAAGGAAGGAAGGAAGGAAGGAAGGAAGGAAGGAAGGAAGGGAAGGAAGGAAGGAAGAAAAGAAAGAAAGAAAAAGAAAAAAGAAAGAAAAGAAAATGGGAAATGGCTTTGTTCTGTGCTCCTCATAGGCCAACCATCAGTTTGTATTTGGGGAGCACAGCTATACAACCAAGAACTGGATTAAATAAAGTTAGATATGTGTGCTATATAGGATTGAGGCCAGTCTGAGCTTCATAAGGAGTTTCAGACACCTACAATTTAAGCTGTTGCTTATATGAAAGGATGTCAGAGTGCCATGGGAGAGACTCTGCCCTACTGTTCTTCTGTGGATCTCTTGTTTTCCTCTGAAGAAAGAAAGCGCAGGCCTCAGACTTAACATCACAGAGTAGCCTCAGTGACCAGTCAGCCTTGGACTCACTGGCCTGAACTAAACCTCAGAGGTGGGGTGTAATTGTGCTCGCCTTCTCCCTTTCTCTTCTCCCCACTGACCCAGTCCTTAGGCTCTGCAGAGAGAGAGGGAGAATGGGGACAAGGAACCACAAGCCAATCACATCAGGACAGCTCAGGCAATCCATATTGTATGCAACTAATCCCCTCTGGACAAACGTTTAGCTCAGTTAGCCTTTCCTGGGCCACCTCCACCCGGACTTTGCCCAGCAACTGCAGAAAGTGGGAAAGAGGAACTCTATAGGCTCCTAGCACCCACTAAATTATAGAGCTATATTCAAGATGCATATCTTTCTACTAGTTAAATCTTACTATATAGCCCAGTCTGTCCTCAAACTCAAAATCTTTGGTCTCAGTTGGCTGAGTGTAGAATTATAGGCATATGCCACTACGCATGGCTTCCAGACTCTTTCTTTGGTGGAAAGAAGATATTTGCAGGTAGGTCCTAGAGCCCAAGGACAGTGTGGTTACATACACATGGAGACACTCGTGCTTCCAAACTCTAGTATCTTGTAGAAGTATCAGTGAATCTATATTCAAAGTCTACTAGCCTTAACTTAGCTGGAGAAACAGGAGTCTAAAATTAGAGAGGAACACCTATTATATGTATAGCCCTTGCCTTGACTCAAAGAATGATGATACTTTTCCTCACTACTGTGCTGACCTGAATACTTACTTTTATTTTGTCACTATAGCTCCACCCTGGGATTTATTTATTTATTTATTTATTTATTTATTTATTTTACTTATTCACTTTATATCCTGCTCACTGCTCCCTTCCTGGCCACTGTCCCATAATCCTTCCTCCATGCCCCCTCTCCTTCTCCTCTGAGCCTGTGATTGGCCCCCTGAGTATCAGTGCCACCCTAGCACTTCAAGATTCTGTGGGGATAGATGCTTCTCTCCCAATGAGGCCAAACAAGGCAGCAGAACTAAATGAACACACCCCACATACAGACAACAGCTTTTGAGTTAGCCCCTACTCGAGTTGTTCAGGACCCATATGAAGACCAAGCTGCACATATGTGCATATGTGTGGGAGGCCTAGGTCCAGCCCACATATGTTCTTTGGTTGGTGGTTCAGACTCTGAGAACCCCAAGAGTCCAGGCTACTTGACTTTGTTGGTCTTCCTGTGGAGTTCCTATCTCATTCAGGGCCCTACAATCATTCCTCCTGTTCTTCCATAAGAGTCCCCAAACTCCATCCACTGTTTGGCTGTGGGTGTCTGCATCTGTCTGTGTCAGCCGCTGGGTGGAGCCTCTCAGAGGACAATATACTCCTGATGCATAACAGAGTATCATTAATAGTGTCAGGGATTGGTGCTTGCCCATAGGATGGGTCTCAAGTTGGGCCAGTTATTGGTTGGCCATTCCCTCAGTCTCTGCTCCCTGCCTCATGTCTGTATTACTTATAGACACAATAAATTTTGAGGTGGACGTTTTGTGGATGGGTTGGTGTCCATATCACTCCACTGCAGTTCCTGCCTGGTTATAGGAAGTGGCCTCTTCAGGTTCCATATCCCCAATGTAGTGAGTCACAGCTAAGGTTACCCCATTGATTCTTGGGTGCCTCTCATATCCCAGGTCAGTCTCATCTTGGAGATGCTCCCCACCTCCTCACCCCCATCAGTTGCAGATTTCCATTCATTTTCATGGCCATCACTCGTGACCTTCCCCATATCTGATCCTGAATCCCCCATTCCCCTCCCCACTCTCCCTCCTTTCCAGTTTCCTCCCTCCATCTGCCTCTTATGCTCTACCTCAAGACCCAGTTATACCACTCCTGGGCATATAACAAATATATGCTCCAATATCTTACAAACGTACTCGACTATGTTCATAGCAGCCTTATTTGTAGTAGCCAGAAAGTAGAAACAACCTAGATGTCCCTCAACTGAAGAATGGATAAAGAAAATGTGGTACATCTACACAAGGGAATAATATTCAGCTATAACAAAGACACCATGGATTTTGCAGGCAAATGGATGGAACTAGAGAATATCATCCTGAGTGAGGTAACCCAGTCCCCAAAAGCCATGCACGGTATGTACTCACTTATAAGTGGATATTAGTCATAAAATAAAGGTACCATGCTACACTCCACAGACCCAAAGAATCTAAACAAGAAGGAAGGCCCAAATAAGGAAGCTTGAATATCACTTAGAAGGGGGAATAAACTAGCCAGCTTGGGTTTGTAATAGAGAACACGTGCTGTCAAAGGACAAGAAAACCACACAGGGCCTGGTGTGTTGTTTTGTTTGTTTTTAAGTTGGCAGCACCAGGCTAGAAGGGATACTAAAATCTTCTCCTGTGCTCCTGAGATGGCCTCTAGAAAATTACCTAGCTTTGGGGAAACAAGCTTCCAGAATGGGAGCCTGGATACAGGACTAGGAAAAAGTACCTTGGGACAATGAAGAAAAGAACACCAATTAGAGGTTCTATGAACTTGACTACTGTACAGGAGGGTCTCAAAGATACATTTCTAATTTTTTTCATGAGAAAAACTCTATCTCACTGTCAGGTCATGAAAGGGCTAAAAAAAATGGTAAGGTTATTTTTAAAAGATTCAGTTGCGATGTTTGTGGCCAGCCTTTGCAATTGCTGTAGGCAAGTGGGAGAAAAATCAAGAGGAAGGAGAAGCTCACACTGAGGCCTGTGCTCTTAACACTGATGCTCAGTCCCTGATCTCAATGTAGTCTTTACCTGGATCCTACCCCTTCAAGAAAGAGCAAGACCAGGACACTCCAGTCAGGGCTAGATGCTCACTAATTAGGAAAACCAGTTGTTCTTGCAGAGGACTTGGGTTCAATTTCTGGCACCCTCATAGCCTCTCATAATTGTCAATAATCCCCTGATCTCTAAGGCAAAAGTCATGCATGTGATAGTGCACAGACAGACATTCTAGCAAAACACTCATACACATAAAAACAAACAAACAAACTTTATCTGATCTTTTGGAAGTTGAGAAAAAAAGCTACTGTGGTGTTGAGCTAATCTTATGGGCTTGTTGGGAAAATGACTTTAACTACATTCGGAACTGACTCACATTGTACAATGCAATGATGTAATTTTTCAGTAGGTCCTCTGGGGCCAATGCATGTTTAAGTACTGCTAAATGAACTAATGCTGTTAAATGAATTGCAGGAAGAGATGTGTTAAGTATGTGTATTCTCTTGCTTTTGGGATGTTCCAAATGGGGGTCATTCACAATTCTAATAGCACTATAGGGATATATACAGCACTGAGTGCCTACCTAGCTACCCCAGCCCAGTCACACAGTAAAATACATTAGGATAGTCTAGAAATTGAAGACAGTAGGGAGGTACATCACAGTTCAAGGGGGAAGAGTTAGCAATGGTATTAATTTTCAATCCAAATTACATTATTTCTCTCTCACAGAATCATGTACTTAATAACAAAACTGACAGCCACAATGAAGTAAAGGTTATTTTTTTGGACAGAGAATAAAAAGATGATGGGAGGATTAGCTCAAAGATTGGCTTCTAGTCTGAACAAAGAACAGAAGTCCCTTTAAGAACAAGGGGAGAAAATGGGAGGTAGGTAATAAGGGAGGAAATTGTACATGACTTCTTCATGGAAGGTAAGAGTAGAAAGTCCATTTGGCATATTTTATAGCTCAATTCCATTTTGTCTGGCTCAATTCAGCATTTGTTTTTGTAGCAGTAGCAGCTACTGTTCCAAATATCTGTTTGGCTGGCTAGGTAATATCTTGTCAGAAACAGAACACCAGTTAGCAAGAGAAATTTTCTTTCAGGGCTTGGGACAGTGTTTTTCTAATAACAGCAGAGACAAAAATACTTATAAAAATGATTTTACAGACTTACAGACTGTCTTTCCAGTTGGGTCAGTCATCCTCAAGGAATATTTAAGCTCCAAGTGTCAGCAACTGACAAGTATATAGACTAATATGCTGACAATACCGTGCAGCCAGCAGGCTATGGTGCCTCTGGGATACTGGAAACATTTGTCATACATGACTACATTATAGACCAACCTTTAAGACTATTAGGATATAACAAAGCAATAACCAGCATTGTAATCTTTGGACATTACTACCATGAAATAGGTCAGAAATGATAGCACTAACAAATTGGTTGCTGCTCAGCAAGTGACTGTTTCTAAGCAGAAGTGACATATGAAGAAAGAAAGTAAAGACTAGGATATATAAAAATTTAGTTGGTCATATTCTATGTGAGCTTGTCTCAGATGTGTGATCTTGGTGCCTTGGACTTGGGGAACTTCAGTGTGGGAAGGTCCTAGAGGATGTCTAACCCTGCTTCACAGGTGGATCAGCTAAATTCAAGGTCAATGGGTCCTAAGTCATTGCTGCTGTGCTGCTTCAAGAAAACTATGCATTATAACTGTGGGTAGAAAAGAGACCTTTCTGTTCACTTGTATTATTTCCATGTTTTTTACCCTAGAGATTGAACACAGCTACACCTTCACTGATTCATGGCCATGAGTGTAGAGTCTGACAATGTAGTGCTTGGAAGTAAGATGCCTAAATGATGAAGCATCAACTGCATGGAGACAAGTATTACTGCAGAAAATTATACATGACCCACAACCACTGTTTATGACCCATAGGAACATCCAGTACAAAGGAATCATTAAGGATGAGCATCAATGGCAATAACATGATAATGAAATCAGCACTACACAGAAGAGGATATCTGGATAAGCCTTCACCCAGTTATAGCATAGCATAAGATATGGTAACTGATCTGCAACTCAGAACTGGGCCCCCAAACCAAAATGTAGTGATTCCAGAACACAAAGCCTAAAACTCTAGCAAATATGTCTAATCTAACAGCATATAACCAAACAAGAAAGGGAGGGTTGGGCACATATTCAAAGATATCAAACCTGGCCAGTTATGGAAAATGGCATACCTGTTGACAGCCTACTTTTTATTTTTGTGATGCTGGAGATGGAAGCCAGGGTTTCAAACATGCTAAGCAAATGTTCTAACACTAAGCCACACCCCCAGCTTCCCCATTCCTGCATTTTGAAGATATTACTGGCTTCTACACTGACTTCTACAGATAATTTTTATGGTACATTACTGCCATCTACATCTGCTTAGCAAATGTATATGATAGTATCTAATGAGTTTTAGCTTATGTTCCATATGAATTGTTCTAAACATAAGATCAAACATTGCCACTGTCTTCACAACAAAAATTTCTCAATAAAAAGCACGTCCACAGGTATGTTTTTATCTTTTAATACTGAATATCACCCTACATAAAACTGAAAGGGAAGACACTTTTTAAAAATTAATATATCATATTATTTTATATTATTAGTACATAATCATATTCTATTTTACATATGTTATATGTGTATGCAGTGTGTGTGTGTGTGCGTGTGTGTGTGTGTGTGTGTGTGTGTGTGTGTGTGTGTGTATACACATGAATGCAATGTACCCCTAGGCCAGAAGAAGATATTAGATTCCCTGGAGCTGGGGCTAAAGACAACCTTACATAAATGCTGGAAGCTGACCTCCAGTCCTTTGTAAAAGCAATGAAAGCTTCAGGTCCTAGGTAGACACTTAAAGGAGAAAATCAAAGCTTGAGGATAAGTATGGTGTATCTATCAGTGGAAAATACACTTTATAAAGTGCTGGGGACCAGCCTTGGCTGAGGGTGGGGCTTTGATTGGATGGACACAAGAGTAGAGAAGGAAGAATCAGATGTGGGACACAATTCAGTATTTTTATAATTTTGCTTCATGTTTTCTTATTCCCAGCTGTCATCAGATACCTAGCCAATGGATTGCAGGCCTTGGCAGTTGAATTCCATGTTTCACTACTTAAAAGGAGGAGATGGTGGTGCCAAGCATCATGAAAGTGCTCTCTGTTTGACAAAGTTCCAGCGCTTGGATGAGTTGGACTGACCCTTCACTGCACCTGGTGGAAATTTGCTACACACCTTTTGTTTATACTTATCTTTCTCACTGTTAAAGGCTTTGCTCCCAATGTTAGAGCTGGAATTACAAAAAGCTGGTGCAGACAAGAAAGAAATGAATGTAAGTTCCTAAGGAAAAACATTTATGAAGAAAATTGAGTCTTTCTTAGAATTAACTACTTAGATATACCTTTAGATTATTAATGAATGCTATTAGTAAGCAAGAGACAGAGGATTTGAGAAAAATTACTAAAGAAGGAAAACTTAGGGAGATTCTAGAAGCTGACAAACTTTAATTGAAAGACTAGGTTTTTATGTTCAGCTTCAGAAATAAGGAACTAGTACGAATAGGAAGAGAATTTGATCATACAGTTAACGACAAGCTTTGGTGCCTTCCTGAAGGCAAAAGTAATCAGTTTAAGGAATCCTGATGTTCTTCTATTCTTTACAAAATTATAATAAAGATAAAAATCATATTGAAACAAGAATTCATAACAGAGACACAGAGGAAAACGTTTTGGCTCAGTGAACTGCCTGCCTTCCTGAACAGACTTGTCAGGCCAGAACTTTCCTGAAATAGAAAAATAAACAACAGACTGCCTTTGCTTAAGAAAGGGGCTGCACAGTATTCTAAGAATAAAAGAAAAAGGACAGTGGTCTTATGTCAATTGTAAAAGAAATATAGAGGAAGGAAAGGAAAAATTAAACATGGGTCAGAGAGATTGAACTTCTGTAGAAATCCAAGTTTGATATAATAGGCCTTAGAACTTGATCTAGTAATTCTGCCCCAAACTGAAACAGAATCAAATTCGAATAGAGTCATTCTGTCTAGCATTTCTGTAACTACAAGGCATTACAACACCAATCTTAAGGAAGAAGATAGTCAGTTAAAAGAAAATTGATTTTATTATAATGCTCTTTTTTCCAATTTCTTTTGATATTTTATTTATCTACATTTCAAATATTATCCCCTTTCCCAGTTTCCCCTCTGAAAATCCCTTTTCCCTCCACCTGCTACTATGAGGGTGTTCACCCACCCACTCACTCACTCACTCACTCCCACCTCGCTCTGGCATTCCTCTATACTGGGGCATGGAGCCTTCAGAGGATCAAGGGCCTCTCCTGCCATTGATGACTGACAAGGCCATCCTCAGCTACACATGCAGCTGGAGACATGGGACCCTCCATGTGTACTCTTTGGTTGATGGTTTAGTTTCTGGGAACTCAGGGGTCTGGTTGGCTGATATTGTTGTTCTTCCTATGGGGTTGCAAACTCCTTAAGCTCCTTCAGTCCTTTCTCTCACTCCTCCATTGGAAATCCATGCTCAGTCCAATGGTTGGTTGTGAGTATCTGCCTCTGTATTTGCCAGGCTCTGAAAGAGCCTCTTAGGAGACAGCTATATCAGGCTCCTGTCAGCAAGCACTTCCTGGCATCCACAATAGTGTCTGGGTTTGGTATCTGTATATGGGATGGATCCCCAGGTGGGGCAGTCTCTAGATAGCCTTTCCTTCAGTCTCTGTTCCACACTTTGTCTCCGTATTTCCTCCCATGAGTATTTTCTTCCTGCTGCTAAGAAGGACTGAAGCATCTACACCTTGGTCTTCCTTCTTGAGCTTCATGTGGTCTGTGAATTGTATCTTGGGTATTCTGAGCTTTTAGGCTAATATCTACTTATTGAGTGCATACCATGTGTGTTCTTTTGTGACTGAGTTACCTCACTCAGGATGACATTTTCTTTCTTTCTTTCTTTCTTTCTTTCTTTCTTTCTTTCTTTCTTTCTTTCTTTTTTTTTTTTTTTTTTTTTTTGTTTTTCCAGGACAGCGTTTCTCTGTATAGCCCTGACTGTCCTGGAACTCACTTTGTAGACCAGGCTGGCCTCGAACTCAGAAATCCGCCTACCTCTGCCTCCCGAGTGCTGGGATTAAAGGCATGCGCCACCACGCCCAGCTAGGATGACATTTTCTAGTTCCATGCATTTGCCTGTGAATTTCATGAAGTCATTAATTGTTAATAACTGGGTAGTATTCCATTGTGTAAATGTACCACATTTTCTGTATCCATTCCTTTGCTGAAGGACATCTAGGTTCTTTCCAGCTTCTGGTTATTATAAATAAGGAAGCTATGAATGTAGTGAAGCATGTGTCCTTGTTATATGTTGGAGCATCTTCTGGGTATATGCCCAGGAGAGGTATTGCTGGGTCCTCAGGTGGTACTATGTCCAATTTTCTGAGGAACCAACAAACTGATTTCCAGAGTGGTTGTACCAGCTTGCAATCCCACCAGCAATGAAAGAGTAAAGTGTTCCTCTTTCTCCACATCCTCACCAGCATCTGCTGTCACCTGAGTTCTTTGATCTTAGCCATTTTGACTGGTGTGAGGTGGAATCTCAGGATTGTTTTGATTTGCATTTCCCCGATGACTAAGGATGTTGAACATTTCTTTAGGTGCTTCTCAGCCCTTCGGTATTCCTCAGTTGAGAACTCTTTGTTTACTCCAGAGAACCAAATAACCCTATTAAAAATGGGGTGCAGATCTAAACATAATGCTCTTTTTTAGTTCTCATAAAATTGCTGTTTCATTGTTTTGTTCCTTTTAAAATATTCTTATGTAAATAAGGAAAACTTTAGAAGAATATGTATTTTGAAAATCTGTGTAATCAATGAATAAAGTTTCTGAGGAAATGATTTTGCATATAAATAAAGTCTTTGTGGAGATGTGCTTCCTTTCTGTCCTCTCTCATGAAACAAAACTAAATGGTGTCCCTTGACTGATTCTTCCCTTGCCGCTCTTGCACCCACCTGCTCCAAGCCCTGCCCTCACCTGGAGCTGATTCCCAGCAATAAAGCAGTTTGGCTTGTGATGCAATAGGGTATGTTTCAGGATATTTTAGGAGAATAAAAGCTATTTTAACAATTATGTCTGGAGAATAAAAGTTACATCTGGCACCCGAAGTGGAGTAAGAAATATCCACCATGATTTGAGAAGGAGAAAGCTCACCAATGTTGCAGAAAGTAGAGGGCATCCGACAGTAATGTCACAGAGGACAGGAGACATCTGACAGAAAGTTACAAAAGAGAAATTTGCCTGGAATCATGTCCAGAGGAAGCATTGGTTCTTCAAGTTAGGCTGGATGCCCAGAGAGACTCAGGAAATTCTGAAGTGGCCCAGAGTAAGGAATGACACAGGAGCCTCTGAGACAGTGAATTACAGTAAGACAACCCAAAAGGCAATGTTAATTACATTTCTCTTTACATTACTCTTTCTGCATTAAAAATGGGAAACTCAAGATACAATTTGCAAAACACATGAAACTCAAGAAGAGGGAAGACCTAACTGTGAATACTTCGTTCCTTCTTAGAACGGGGAACAAAATACCCATGGAAGGAGTTACAGAGACAAAGTTCGGGGTAGAGCCTGAAGGAACGGCCATACAGAGACTGCCCCACTTGGGGATCCACACCATAAACAACCACCAAACACAGACACTAGGCAGATGCCAACAAGAGCCTGTTGACAGGAGCCTGATATAGCTGTCTCTCTTCTGAGGGGTTCTGCTAGTGCCTGGCAAATACAGAAGTGGATGATCACAGTCATCCATTTGACAGTGCACAAGGTCCCCAATGAAGGAGCCAGAGAAATACCCAGGGAGCTGAAGAGGAATGAAGCCCCATAGGAGGAACATCAATATGAACTAACCAGTACCCCCAGAGCTCCATCAATCAAAGAAAACACATGGTGGAACTTGTGGCTCTAGCTATATATGTAGCAGAAGATGGCCTAGTTGGTCATCAATGGGAGGAGAGGCCCTTGGTCCTGTGAAGGCTCTATGCCCCGGTATAGGGGAATGCCAGGACCAGGAATGGGAGTGGGTGGGTTGGGGAGTGGGTGGGGGGATAGGGGACTTTTGGAGGGGAAACTAGGAAAGGGGATAAAATTTGAAATGTAAATAAAGAAAATATCTAGTAAAAGAAAGAAAGAAAGAAAGAAAGAAAGAAAGAAAGAAAGAAAGAAAGAAAGAAAAATAAAATATGTCCTATAAGCCTAAAAAAATGGGAAACTCCATTTCAGATTCTCTGAGAACAAGGATAGGAGTTGAGAGGATGAAAATGTTACTTGAAAAAACTATTCCAGTAGTCACTGCAATTTTAACCACTGGCGTAAACTCCTCACTACTTTCAATTGCAATCTTTGTATTGTTATCTCTCAAAAGGGTTGAAAATAGATGTATAAGAAGAAAACTTAGCTATGATAATACAAAGAAACTAAGATAATACAAATCCAAGAAACAGGAATTAAGGGAACAGGAAGTGTTTTATTGTAAACCTATGGGACCTACTGGTACCTACCATTGACAATTGATAAGAAGCGCAGCTCACTGGAATGGAGCCTGAATTCTGGTGTGGAGTTGGGCATGGAATTCAAGTGCCTAAATGTCTAGTTTATGTGTGGATTCATATAGATCTAACTGTACCTTGGTAAACAGAAAATAAGAATAACATTAGCTAAAATACTGGAGTGTGGGGAAAAGAAAAACTGCTGAATTAGATCAACCTGTGTATTTTAAGATGTTTTTAACATCAGAATGGAACTCAGAGAATCTGTTAAGTTGGGGAAGAGGTTTTGGCTATAAAAGACTATGGTTTCTACCAAAATTGATAAATATCTTGCCTGCATAAGTGAAGCTTCCACATGAAACACACAACTCAAGGAAAGAACAGACTCAGAATGACTGCACTGCAGACAACACAGAAAGCAGATCTCCTCTGCATGGAGACAACTCAACAAATTGGATCAGACTGGCAGACTGAAATCCTTGATCCTGAAATGAACATTTGCTGAAGGACAGATAATCATGACTGCAGTTAAGAAGGATCATCTTCACAAGGACATTCAGATTGTTAAGTTTGTGGTATTGATAATTGTTTCTGTTGTAAAAAGTTAAACAGTATATAAATTTTAGCAGAGACAAAAAGGGGGAAATGTTGTAGGGCATTTGATCACACTATGAACCCCAGATAGTATTATTTGCTGAAAAAAGCTGTTTCTAGTTGTAGTGTGACTCAGCCCTTAGCACACATCTTAGTATCCAGGACTAGGCCTAGGTTAACAGACTTGACAGTCAGCCTTAGGAGAGGAAAATTACTTCAGGAGAATAAAAGTTACTTTAACAATAACCTCTGGAGAATAAAAGTTACTTTTACAAGAGTATTTGCATTTAAAATCCCAGTTGGGCAGAGTAAAAAGGTCAACACTATTTTTAAGACAATGGACTCTTCTTCTAGGTTTTCCCCTGTTATATCTACCCCTGTGACAAATGGCTATTGGAATTTGCAAATATCAGACACAGTCATGGACAGGTAGGTGATTCTTCTAATTTTTTAAAATATTTTATTAAAACACTATCTTAGGGTTTTATTGCTGTGAAGAGACACCATGACCAAGGCAACTCTTATAAAGGAAAATATTTAATTGGGACTGGCTTACAGTTTCAGGGGTTTAGTCCATTATCATCATGGCAGAAAGAATGGCAGTGTGCAGGCAGACATAGAGTGTTAGAGAAGTAGCTGAGAGTTCTAGATCTTGATCTGAAGGCAGCAGAAACAAATGTCAGACTGGGCCTAGCTTGAGCACATATAAGACCTCAAAGCCCACTACCACAGTGACTCACTTATCTTCCTGTTTCTAGTTCATTTAATAAAACAACGCTCTCCTGTTCCATTTTACTGCAAATGTCACATTTTTATTCTCCTATAGTTAATCTATCTATAGCTATTTGAACACATTTTTCTTTACCCATTTATCCAAATACCTAGATTGATGTCATTATCTTAGCTATTGTGAATACTGCTGCAATAAACATACAAGTATCACTTTATAGCATCATTTGCAGGAGACTTATTTCTTCTTGTAATAAAAGCAATGTAGATCAAAACCTTACATATTAATTACAGTTAATTTTCTAGTATAAATGGAAAAAAATAAGGTTAATATTTCTAAACCAACATAGCTATTAAATTTTATACAATACCAACTCCATACAAGAACTGGGATAATTTTACTAAAGTTGTTAGCATAGCTAAATTTTCTTCCCAAATCAAGCTATATACATATATACCATTTGTATGTATGTGAATACAGTTTAATGTTTTTGTTTATTCTTTGAGAATTATATATAATATGTTACCTCCCTCAACTCTTCCCAGATATTACCCTACATATTAATCAGGGTTCTCTAGAGAAACAGAAATGATAGAGTGGATCTATCTATATATTTATAGAAAGGTGTTTTACTGGAGTGACTTACAGGCTGTGATCTGGCTACTCCAAGAATGGCTGTCTAGTGATGGAAAAATCCAAGAATCCTATAATTGTTCGGTCCAACAGGCTGGATGTCTCTGCTGGTCTTCAGTATATGCTTGAATTCTGAAGAAATGGACACTAATTCCAGTGAAGGGTTGCATTTGCCATTCAGAGTGAGGGCAAGCAACAGACAGCAAAAAACTTCCTTCTTCCATGTCCTTTATATAGGCTGTCACCAGAAGGTGTGGCCTAGATTAGAAGTGGATTTTCCTACCTCAAAAGATCTGGATTAAAGATGGGTCTTCCTATTTCAAATGATTTAATTAAGAAAAATCCCTCACAGGTATACACAGCCAGTTGTGTTTAGCTAATTCCAGATGCAGTTAAGTTGACACCAAGAACAGCCATCATACCCTACCTAATTATTCACCCAACTTAAATTTTTCTTTCTATTTCTTAAAGCAAGCAAGCAAGCAAACAAACAAAGTAACAAAAGCAAAAATGTAAAGTCCAATTTGCGTTGGCCAACTACTCCTTACATGAATGAGGTCTTCCCTGGAGTGCAGTTGGTTTCTACACCTAAAGTCATTCCACTGATGAAAACTGATTTTCCTCTCCCAGCAGCTATCAATTGTGAATAGCTTTTTGACAGGAACTGCAGAAGAAAGAATGAAAGGGTGCTGCAAATGGAACCATCTGACAATGGACTAAAACCACGGAAAACATGAGCCAAAATAAATGTTGCCACCTCCGAGTTGTTTTTCTCCAGTGCTTTGTCATAATGACAAAAGCCTAAGGGCAGAGGACATTTGCTCAGCCACAAATGGGGCATCTATATCACCCTCTTGCAGGGCTCAGGGACCATCATAGAAAAGGAAACATAGAGATTTGAAGAGTCAGGGTTAGGGCAGGACTGGAGTGAAATGGTGTGTTCCTCATGCTCATGAACTCACAGCAGTTGAGGTTATCTGAACAAGACTTGCACAAGATCAAGCCAATCAACAATGTAGCACAGGGAAGGGAGGGTCTCACAAGCCTCCTCTTATAACTAAAGGTCTATTGGTAGTTATTGGCCTCTGGTTTTCGTTAAGGGTATGGGCACTAGTAGGTTGACAAACTCCAGGAGAAGGTCCTATACCCATGACTATGTAGGTAGCACAAATTAGACTTCAGGGTTTGGATTTTATTTTTGTTTTTATTTTTAAAAAGAGAGTGAGAAATTGAAGGTAGATCTGGGAGAAGTTGTGGGGAGAATGGGATGCATATGATCAAAATGCATTGTGTGACATTCTCAAAGAATTAATAAAATATTATATTCCACTCAACTTGGTTTTTGTGAGGATTCAGTATTTTATTCAAGTTTTATTTTAAGTGATTTAATTACAACATTTGAAGGGGAGGAGCTAATTCCACACAAAATGGAAGACTTTATAATGTACCCATTAAACTGCTAAAAATTAGTGGTGAGGCTACAAGAGGAGTCAGTGAGATCCCTAGTGTTGTCAGGGTGTGACCACAATCACCCACCCAGCTCAGAGCTTCAGGACCTGGAAACTATTTAATACTCTGG
>NC_034613.1:128676088-128677788 GCF_900095145.1 Mus pahari | reverse complement strand
AGAGAGAGAAGGAAGGAAAGAAAGAAAGAAAGAAAGAAAGAAAGAAAGAAAGAAAGAAAGAAAGAAAGAAAGAAAGAAAGAAAGAAAGAAAGAGAAACCCACACCACAACACAAGGAAGAATTAAGTCCTGAATGACTGGCTTCATTATGCCCACCCTCTCCACCCTAAAATGGCACAAAAGAAATAGCTAACCACACCGTAAAGACTACTTTTGATGTAAAACAGTAACTGTTGGGATAGGATGGGTACAGGGCATGGCGATCTGTCTAAAAACGTCCCTCTCACATATGTGTGTACATGATCCCGAGCAGAAAGGATCTGGACACCAAGGTTTACTGCTCAGAAAGTCACAATTTCATCTGGGGATTGGATACAGATTTACCAAGGATCCACACGTTCCCAGCTTCTACTTGCAGCCTGGCATCTCTAGAGGTGCTCCTCCCCAATCCACCTACAGCTAAAAAGGAACCTTTCTGGAATGGGGTTTCTGCCATTCCTCTAAAAATAGTAAATACCATAAAGCCTGGAGATCTAACACAGTATTTATCAACTCTCGCATTCCCAACATACAACATTAAAAGTTACACTAAACTCTGAAGGCAGCTCTGCTGCAAACTTGTTTAAAATTAACGATTGCACAATATTCATTTATGCTTGAAATTCCAGTCCTAAACCAAACTTTAGGCTGCCTGCATTGACGTTCTTGCCATCCAGCAGAGCTGAAAGTGTCAGTTTGATACCTGGTTTTAGGGTCTGAATGAACCCTAAGCCAATCAGGCTGGCGTTGTTCACTTTGGCTGAAAGGCCAGCATCAGGNTCAACCTGATACTTGNCTGCTATTCCAAAGCGAGTGTTACTGTTTGCTGCAGTCCAGGCGAGATTGACAGCAGTCTCCAACTTCTGGCAAATGGAGTCACCAAACTCTGTCCCCCTCGTTCACATTACTATGAAGCTGGAATTCGTCTGCCTTGTAGCCAACTGCGAAGTTGCTCTGGGCCACTCGGGACTTCGAGGTCTCAAAATTCATCTGGTAGCCAGCCAGCCAACCCTCATAGCCAATCAACAGAATGCCCAAGATTGAGGGCCCAGCGATGTCAAAGTCCACGCCACAGCCCAGGTTGATATGCTCCTTGTACCCTGTCTTGATTTTAGCATTTTACCCCCAGTGTTAGGCGAGAAAGATGAATCGAAGGTCCACGAGCAAGCTGGTCTTCCACAGTGACCTCAGTGCCCAGAGTACTGTCTGTGTTCCACTTCTCCATAAATGTTAGCCTTTATTCTGTCCGTCTGTACATGTTAGCCCATACTCGGTCCGTCTGTACTTGGCTTCCATTCACTCTGGTGGTCTCCATGTTGGCAGAGCCTGAGCTGGTAAATTCCAATCCATTCTCGGACTTCGTTTTCAAATCAAGTTTTGTTAACCCAAAGCCGTAGCCCTTGGTGAAGATATCCCTGACGGACTTGCCAAGATCAGCATAAGTTCTCAGACAGCCATGTTCTCAGAGGAGGTGACCATGGGAGCAGTGGCAGCTATGGCGGGGTTGCAGTGAGGAGACTGGGAGCCTACATACAACTTTAATGCCAGCACTCAAGAGGCAGAGGCAGAGGCAGGAGGCAGGAGGCAGGAGGCAGGAGGCAGGAGGCAGGAGGCAGGAGGCAGGAGGCAGGAGGCAGGAGGCAGGAGGCAGGAGGCAGGAGG
>NC_034613.1:128670157-128676018 GCF_900095145.1 Mus pahari | reverse complement strand
GAGGCAGAGGCAGAGGCAGAGGCAGAGGCAGAGGCAGAGGCAGAGGCAGAGGCAGAGGCAGAGGCAGATGGATCTCTGTGAGTTCAAGGATGACCTGCTTTACATAGGGAGCATCAGGCCGACTGGACCAAAATAGTGAGACTCTGTTTCAAAAGCAAGCAAACAAACATCTCATTAACACAGTTGCCCAAAGGTTAGCATTAAGTCAAATAAGAGAACTCAATGTAAATATTCTCAGATATTTTATAGTTACTAACATTCAAAAAGGATCAACCTCTACTTAAAACAACAGAGCACTAAATTTCTGAACACTGATATATTATCTTTAGCCTTTTGCTATTGCCAGATATTTGGATTTTTTTATATAACATTACTTTACAGTCTTCAGAATAATTCGTAACAGAAAATGTATCACTAAAGAGGGCTTTGATCAAGATGGGGAGTACGTACTTGTCAATACTTCTTGCTGTGCCTAGGTGACATATTTACAATCCTGACTCTGATCTAAGTGTTTGTCTCTGGCTTATCTGCAAAGTAGACCCATGTGTCCTAAATAGGGATCTAAGAGATCTAATATAGCTATCTACCTTAATGTAATTAACCTATGGATTTTGGTTCAATATAATTTAGTTCTATCTATCTATCTATCTATCTATCTATCTATCTATCTATCTATCTATCTATCACTAGTAATCAAACCCAAGGCCACTGCATGCTGTATTGTACTTCAAGTTACTAACAATTAACAATTTGTAAGGAGAGTAAGTAGAGAAATACAGTACAAGCTGCAGGCTGTACTATAGTTATTGCTCAGTCTACTGCCCCTTGTAGTATAATTGATAAACATTTATACCTTAAAAATTTAAGGATTAAAAAAATAGTACATACTTTGGGGATTACGATTTATGCACTCAATAACTTTTATAAACAAATCTAAAAATTTACTGTGATTAAAAACCCAAGCCTGTGAAGCTGGTTAAAAACATAGTGGCGCACTCTTTCCTGGGGAGGACTATTTCTTCTACTGTCAAAATTTCTTAGTTGCTTATAGTTTATTTGTCTAGGGTTGAGGCACCAAGAGCTTTCCCACATCCTTATTAGCATGTCTGTTGGTATCTGGCCTTGTTCGAGTTGGTGACACTTGTATCACTTGGTTATGCAGTACCAAATGGTCAGCCCTGAAAACATTTACATACAAGAAACATCATATAGACGTAATAGATTGTATTTATATATTTAGGAATACATGTACAGACACATATAGACAGACAGAGAGACAGACAGATACATAAACACACACATACACACACAGCATAGAGGCTGGAGGCCAGAGGCACTATATTCATGTGTGTGTGTGTGTGTGTGTGTGTGTGTGTGTGTGTGTGTGTGTGTAACAATAATTAAAGAAAAGTCTCCATGAATTTGAAGAAAAACAAGGGGGTTGGTATGTGGAAGGGGTTGGAGGAAGGAAAGGAAAGCAGGAAATATATAACTATATTATAATCTCAAAATGGACTTAAAATTATGAAAAAACATGCATAGTGCTGTTTTTTAATGCATCCAAATAGTTAAAAACACAGGCCTGTGGGAATGGAGAAATGAATGGCTCAACAGTTCAAAAATATGTACTGTTTTTTTTATTAGATATTTTCTTTATTTACATTTCAAATGCTATCCCGAAAGTTCCCTATAACCTCCCCCTGCCCCTGCTCCCCTACCCACCCACTCCCACTTCTTAGCCCTGGCCTTCCCCTGTACTGGGGCATATAAAGTTTGCAATACCAAGGGGCCTCTCTTCCCAATGATGGCCGATTAGGCCATCTTCTGCTACATATGCAGCTAGAGACACAAGCTCAGGGGGTACTGGTTAGTTCATATTGTTGTTCTACCTACAGGGTTGCAGCCCCCTTCAGCTCCTTGGGTACTTTCTCTAGCTCCTCCATTGGGGGCCCTGTGTTCCATCCAATAGTTGACTGTGAGCATCCACTTCTGTGTTTGCCAGGCACTGGCATAGCCTCACAAGAGGCCGCAATATCAGGGTCCCTTCAGCAGAATCTTGCTGGCATGTGCAATAGTATCTGAGTTTGGTGGCTGGTGATGGGAGGGATCCCTGGATGGGGTAGTCTCTGGATAGCCCATCCTTTCATCTTAGCTCTAAATTTTGTCTCTGTACCTATATCCTTTCATGGGTATTTTGTTCCTTATTCTAAGGAGGAATGAAGTATCCACATGATGGTCTTCCTTCTTGGTTTTCTTTTGTTTTGCAAAATGTATCTTGGGTATTCTAACTTTCTGGGCTAATATCCACTTATCAGTGAGTGTATATCTAGTGACTTCTTCTGTGATTGGGTTACCTCACTAAGGATGATATCCTCCAGATACATCCATTTGCCCAAGAATTTCATAAATTCATTACTCTTAGCCATCTTAGCATGGTCCTCAAAACTAGTTTTTAATAGCTAAGTAGTTCTCCATTGTGTAAATGCAAAAATATGTACTGTTTTTTGCAGATGACCCAAGTTTGTTTTCTAGCACTTATGTCAGGCTGCTCACAACAGCCTGTTTTACAACTCGAACTGTAAGAGATCTGATACCCTCTTCTGGCTCCCAGAGGCACTATACTATGTGTATGTCATGCATACACACATTAAAATAAAGTCTTTAATAAATATGTCTAGGACTTCTTTTTTTAAAGCTGGACCTTTTGTTTGCTGAATGTAAAACTTCTCATTAATTAAATTTAACTTCATCTTTAAGTTGTGGCAAAACAATATTTTCTATAAGATTGGATTTCAAAGTAACAATCTATGTGAAAAGTGAAATTTACTTCACCAGAAACCAATTTGTATCAATGTTTAGTACATTATGTAATATTTCATGGCACAAATTTGTCAGCTGTTGTGGTTCATGCCTTTAATCCAGCACTCAGGAGGCAGACAGATGAATTTCTATAATTCAAGGTCCACTTGATCTATATAGGGATTGCCAGTGCTATCCAGTGAAGATTCTGTGTCAATGAACAAACAAACAAACAAAACAAAACAAAGCCGGGCAGTGGTGGCGCATGCCTTTAATCCCAGCACTTGGGAGGCAGAGGCAGGGGGATTTCTGAGTTCCAGGCCAGCCTGGTCTACAAAGAGAGTTCCAGGATAGCCAGGGCTACACAGAGAAACCCTGTCTCGAAAAACCAAAAACCAAAAAAACCCAAACAAAACAACAACAACAACAACTCAAGGGACAAGCTTGAATTGAGTATGTTAACAAACGTTAGTTTTGAGGACCATGCTAAGATGGCTAAGAGTAAATAAATTTATTCCGTTTATTTATTTATGTATTCACTTTACATCCTCTTTCACTCCTCTCCTCCCAGTCCCACCCTCCTATCCCCTCTCCCTCACTCCCCTCCTCCACAGAGAAGGGAAACACAAACACACACACACACACACACACACACACACACACACACACACACACCTCTACCCTGGGTACTAATGTGCCCTGGCACTTCTAGTTGCATCAGGACTAAGCACATCCTTTCCCATTGAGGCCAGACAAGGCAGCCCAGCTAGGGGAAAAGGATCTAAAGGCAAGCAACAGAGTCTGAGATAGAGACAGCCCCCACTTGAATTGTTGGGGGAATCCACATGAAAACCAAGCTGCACATCTGCTACACATGTGTGGGAGAAATAAATTTATCTTACTATTTAGATGAACAATATCCCAGTTTCCCAGAACCTTGCCTGATTTTTAGTACTAAAATCTGTGTATCCCAGGAATCCTTCTAGATAGACTAGTATAATGATTGACACTCATAACTACAATTCACATTTCTAGCTGGAATTGTTTGCTAATATCATTTGCATGTCCATAATTTTTTATTTGTGATTTCTTCTTTTTCCTTTTTTATTGAAAAAAGTTTATTCAGCATATTTTGACCAGAGTTTCCCCTCCCCCAATGCTTTCAGATCCTCTCCCACCTCCCCACCCCACACCACTTCATGCCCTTTCTTTCTCAATGTCTGTAACTTTTAATGGAGCAACTCCTGAATTATGGCAATCAATTTTCAAAACAGAAAATTTCTCAATATGTTTATCTCAAAATGTAAATATTTATCTTGAGAAGATAATAGTGTTTGAGACTGGATAGTTATCTTATCATACCCCATTCAATTCAAAATATCTTGTGTAAGTCACAGGAGAAAAGACTTTTTACAGCTTTTCTGAGTCTAGGTTGAATGTCTTGCTTCTCTCAGAATGCAAGATGATGGAAGGTCTGTGCCACAGAGCCAGGCTTTATACTGCTCAGCTGAACTTTTAAGTTGGTTCTTCAATGCTGGTGTGTCTGAAAATTTGTGTTATAATTCTCCACTCCCTTTTGTTTCGATATTCTTTTTAGTATACAGGATTCAGTGTTTACTAAGCTGCACCTTTTTTTTTCTTCTATGTTGTCTGTGTAACCACAAATCTGAAAGTAGCTAACCTCATCCATTGGCCTGACCGACAAGATCTTTTAAAGAAGCCTTCAGCTTTCCTTATCATTTTGTTGACAGAGCTGAAGGATTAGGGGCTCTTTGGGACTAGCAGCTGGTTCTTTATCACATTACATTCTACCACTATTTTCTGCAGATGGGTGCGTTCTGGCCCTGGACTGTTAGGAATGTGTGCTTATGTAAATATAAAATGCAGCACACTTGTAACCTTTTAGTGCCTCAGAACTACTGATGTAGTGAGAATGTTGGGTAACAGAAAAAAAAAAAAAAAACATTCGTCTCACAAGGACCCTGTAGGACAATGTTCAGTGACTAAAAAATATCTGGTAGAAAATAACAGTATCCGGCGCTTTGCTGAGGACATCTTGGAGATGTCAGCAGACTCCCTGGAGCATGTCCTTCATTTTATCACCATTTTCACTGGAAGCATAGAAAGAATGAAGAATCCTCACCTGAGGGCCAAACTAGCAGAGGTATTAGAAGCAGTGATGCCTCACCTAGACCAGACCCCAAGCCCCTTGGTGTCCAGTGTGTTCCACCGGAAACGTGTGTTCTGCAACTTTCCATATGCTCCCCAACTTGCAGAAGCTTTGATCAAGGTTTTTGTGGACATTGAATTTACAGGGGACCCCCATCAATTTGAACAGAAGTTTAATTACCGCTGCCCTATGTATCCCATTCTAAGATACATGTGGGGGACAGATTGCTATCGGGAGAGCATTAAGGATTTGGCTGACTCTAAGAATTTAGAAGCTATGAATCCCCCACTGTTCCTCCAATTTCCTAACCTGTTAATGAATGATGCTATCTTCCTTTTGGATGAAGCCATACAGTATTTGAGCAAGATAAAAAGATTCAGCAGATTGAGAAAGACCGAGGAGAATGGGAGAGTCTGATACCAGAAGCCCGTCGAGAGAAAGAGGCAGGTCTGCAGATGTTTGGGCAGCTGGCACGGTTCCATAACATCATGTCCAATGAAACAATTGGTACCCTTTCCTTCCTGACATCAGAGATCAAGTCGCTGTTCGTGCATCCGTTCCTGGCCGAGCGCATCATCTCCATGCTCAACTACTTCCTGCAGCACCTGGTGGGCCCCAAGATGGGTGCTCTCAAAGTCAAGGACTTCAGCTAATTTGACTTCAAACCTCAGCAGCTTGTATCAGACATCTGCACTATCTACTTAAATCTTGGGGATGAGGAGAACTTCTGTGCCACTGTGCCCAAGGACGGACGTTCCTATTCGCCAACGCTCTTTGCACAGACAGTTCGAGTCCTGAAGAAAATCAATAAGCCCGGGAATATGATCGTGGCTTTCAGTAACTTGGCAGAGAGAATCAAGTCTCTTGCAGACCTCCAACAACAAGAGGAGGA
>NC_034613.1:128648034-128670146 GCF_900095145.1 Mus pahari | reverse complement strand
CNNAAGGTCTGGACTTAAGCACCTGGCCTTACTATAGCTCTGTAATATTACAGAGTNNCTTTCCAGATAAATGCAAATACCTCAGTGTCTGTATAGCTTTTTTTGCTGATGGAGATGAGGGAATCTTATACAACTTTTATATTATCTTGTCACTTTAAGATCACAAACACTCCTATGAGGATCTCACCACCAAAAACGTAGCTGCACGATCTTTCAATGAGTGACCGTAATTTGTGGAACTTGCAGTAAGAGGATAAATGAGAAGCTGTAGGGCCCCTTTCTCTTTTATGCTCCAAGGACTAGGCCTAGGTAAAAGAGGCAATAAATATTCTATATGAAAATGTCATTTTAGGACACTTAATGCAGTATATCTCAGTGTGTATGTGTTAAACACAGATAGTGTGTCCTTTTTTTTATTAGTCTCACTTAATTGAGTGCCACATTATATCGTGTCTTCCCAGGTAAGATTTATGTAGTTGGTGGCAGTGTTTTCTCACTTGTTCTAGTCAGGTAAAACCCTAAGAGTACAATGTACATAGCTAGTGTGTGGGCTGTGACCTGGCTTCTGAGAGCTGCTTCTTATCTAGCCTAGTTTATCAGTTAACAAAGCAGAGATTACAGCAACATCTTGGCCCCACGCCATTTTAAATACATACTTCTCTCTGGGTAGTTACTAAGTGGTTCTGCCCGCTTCTCCAACTGTTTGCTCTAAGAGGCCCAGTCCTTTGTGGGATGTTTTTATATCAGTATCAGTCTCAGCCCAGAGGTGTAAAGGACAAGAAAATGTGGCTGTGGCTTCTTTTACAGAACATTACTGTTACAAAAGAATATACATATACAAAAGCAGTGTTTCAGTATTCCAACACAAGTTGCTATAAGCAGTCCTTTTTGTGTTTTTTTCTTGTTGGTGTCAACTGGAAAACCTGTGGTTAGAGAGCATCTCACTCTGGCTATTGAAGAATGTACCTGTTGTGAACAGGGAAGCCTCCGGCACATCTAGAAATGCCAAAAGGTTAAGATGGACTCAGTGTGCCCCTGGGCNTTTAGCTAGAATTTGACAGGATTTGTTTTCTTCAAATGAACTTCATTTCCTGTATGTAGCATTCTCCTTTCCCTCNCTGGGAATNGACTGCATATNAAATAAGCTTCTACCTGCTGCTCTTACTTTTCCAGAGCTAACATGGGAGGATGCTTTTACGCTCTTATTTGAAAATGAGGGAAGACCCAAGTTTTACAAGTGAAAACTGGAGGAAGATGGGTACAAACCCTCAAGAAGACAGCTGTTGCCAGCAGCTTTCTGGTGGATGGGCTCTGCTTCTGAACCGAACCTTCAGATTGTAAGCCTTTTATGGCAAGCTTGTGTTTTGTTTGTTTTGTTTGTTTTTAAGCTCCTCTGATACTTTTCTATGAATGGCCTTGATGCCACTGAAGCTGCTGAACACCTTTACTCACAAAAGCACGTGTGTAGCTTAAGGCCACTGTGGTGAAGAAACCAAGTGTCCTCTGTGCCTTCTTTCTTTCTGTGAACTAATTTAAAGACATCCAGAAAAAGAAACTCTAAAGACTTCCATCCTGGTACAATAAGATGCATGTGTGCATTGCAAAGGTCAAAGGGTGTCTTGTCTGGAGCTNCTCAGCGGCTNTAACTCTGTTAAGACTTCCTGACATACCGAGTCTTACATGATGGCTTTGCTGGAGTACTAAAGGAAAGTGAAGACTTCAGTCGGCTCACAACTCACCAAGAGGCTCATACTAAACTTGGAAAATTGTTTAGAGTTCAAGCAGTTGTTTGTTTAATATAGCTTTCCGAGGGTGTGTGAAAATTGAGGGACACTTGAGAAGTAGCGTGCAGGTGAAGGTGCCAGTTGCTGCTCAGTACCACACTGTAAACGCTTCATTACTTCATTTGGTTCTGGTTGCTAAGCAGCCATTGGGAAAAGCCTAAGCCTACTGGGTACTGTGACAAGCCAGACTGATGCTAGAGACAGAAAATGCAGAACAAAACAGCAAAAAAAAAAAAAGGTTGAACTGAAATTAAACTCAATAGACAACTGTATTTGAAATATTCCAGGGAAGTGACTTTTTGTCAGACTTGCCTGGGGGGGTGGTTGCTCAAAACTTGTATTTAATAAAAGAGCACCTGACTTAAAAAAGAAAGAAAGAAAGAAAATAACAGTAAAACAGTAACAAGAAATATTTGTACTTTGTGAACTAGCAATTCTATGCCTAATTCCACATGATAGAAACTTCTTCATAGACACCCCACTATAACAAGAATATCGTAGCAGTATTATCTTGGACTAGCAGAAAATAAACGGGAATGTCCACTAATAGAATGCAAACTAAAAAAGTAGTGTTTCAATATAATGTAAATTTCAATTCTTACTCCCAATTCTGGTCTTCAAATCACTCTGAGTAAGTTGCAAAGACAACACAGATAATTCCTGTATACCCTTAACTAAGTGGTGACTAATTTTATTATTCTGTATTACCATGGTGCACTTATGAAAACTAAGAGACCAACATGGGAAAATATTTCTAATTAACTTCTATTCTTTTGTTTTTGCCTACTAGTGTGTTTTCCATGTTTTAGAATCCAAAGCAGATTGTATTTATTAACCATGTTTTCCAGATTCTGTATGTCTGTAACAGTCTTACCTTTTTTCTCATGACACTGACAATTAAGAAGAGCACTGGACTGAAGATTTATGAAGAGTTTGTTGGCTGTCACTTCATTTGGGTTTATCTGATATCTTTCTTAGCTAATTAGACTGTGGTTAGGAGGTTTCCCATCATATTGGGAGGGCAGGACAGCCACATGATATTAGTAGTGGTAGCCTTGCTCATTTGCTTGTAGTAGCATTTTCTGGGTTTATGCACTATAAAGTTAGTATTTTCCACTTTTGGTATTATTTTCTTTTTAGAATGAGATCACAACATGCAACTCAAATTGAAAATGGCATGGGGGTAGTTTAGCATCATCTCCTATAAGAGTGGGTATTTTACTTGCAATTCTCATCAAGAAAGGCTTCTACATTTAGTCATTCGATTATTTACTTCCTATTGGTTAGGAAATGTGGATATTTGAAACTTCGTATATGCATTCTGTTCTATAATTTAATGCTCTATCATTTATTTTCTCACTCAAAGTGTACCACCTTGGTCACTGGGAGATCTTGTGGTTAGAGTATAGTGGTCTTTTGACCCTTTTGGGGTTTGTAGTTTGGGAGGGGGAGGAAAGCATACATAAATAGCTTTATTGAGATTTAAGCCATATTTTTTAATTCACAATTTGAAGGCCATAGTATGTTTACCAAGTTGTGAAAATGTTACTACCATCAATTTTAGAACATTTAAATCACTCAAGAAATAAACTCTGTAACTATTAGTAGGCATTCCCAATTTTTCTCCCTCTTCCTACCAATTTTTCTATCCTTACCCTCTGAATAAGAAACAGCAAATATAGCCGGGTGTGGAGGCGCATGCCTATAATCCCAGCACTCTGGAGGCAGAGGCAGGCGGATTTCTGAGTTCAAGATCAGCCTGGTCTACAAAGTGAGTTCCAGGACAGCCGGGGCTATACAGAGAAACCCTGTCTCGAAAAACCAAAAGAAAGAAAAAAAAGAAAGAAACAGCAAATATAATTTTCATATGAGTGACATTATGTGGTACTTATATTCATGTAATTTAATGTCTTCTATGTTCACCTATTGTCTTAGTTAGGGTTTTACTGCTGTGAACAGACACCATGACCAAGTGACACACCTACTCCAACAGGGCCACATCTTCTAATAGTGCAACTCCCTGGGCCAAGCTTATACAAACCATAACAACTACGTTGTCTCAAACGACAGGATTTTTTTATGTTCATATATGTATGTATTTATGTATATGCATAAACATATATAATTTCTTTATCCATTCATCTGTTGATAAATACCAAAATTAATTCTCTGCCTTCACTATTGTGAACAGCACTATAAAGAAGATGGGAGTATAAGTATCTCTTCCACATGCTGATTTCATTCTATTTTGTATATATAACAATAGTAGGAGTAATGGTTTATATAGTAGCTCTGTTTTTAATTATGTGGAGGACCTTCATACTGCTTTCCTTAATACTATGCTGATTTGTAATCCCATTAACTGGCTATGAGAGTTACTTTACTCCACATTATTTGCAGTATTTTTAAAAATTATTGTCCACTGGAATAAGTATAAAATTTTGATGGCTTGTATATGCTTGGTCCAGATAGTGGCACTATTTGGAGGTGTTGCCTTGTTGAAGTAGGTATGTCACTGTGGGCGTGGGCTTTAAGGCCCTACTCCTAGCTGTCTAGAATTGAGTCTCCCACTATCAGCCTTCAGAAGAAGATGTAGAACTCTCAGCTCCTCCTGAACCATGTCTGCCTGGAGGCTGCCATGTTCCTTCCTTGATGATAATGGACTGAACCTCTAAACCTGTAAGCCAGCCCCAATTACATGTTGTCCTTTATAAGACTTGCCCTGGTCATTCTGTCTGTTCACAGCAGTAAAACCTTAACTAAGACAGAAGTGAAACTTATTCTGGTTTAATTTCTATGATAATTAGTGATGTTTAGCATTTTATTATATACCTGTTGGCCATTTTGTGTTTTTCTTTCAGAAATGTCCATTCAGAGCTATTGCCTAATTTAATATAGCTTATTGGTCTTTTGCTATTGAGTTGTTTGAGTTCATTTTATATTGTGGAAATTAACCTCTAATCAGATGTTTAGCTGGTAAATGCTGTCTCCCATTTCTAAGGTTGTGTCTTTACTCTGTTAATGGCTTCCTTTGCTGAACAGAACCTTTTCTGTTTCAAATAATTCCATTTGTATATTTGCCTTTTTGTCTATTATTTGGAGGCAGTATTTCCCTCTCCAAAGTCATTACTCAGACCAATAGCATTGATAATTCTATCATATCTTCTTCTAGTAATTTTCACCTTTAATCCATTTTGAGTCATTTTTTTCTATATGTTAGTAGATGTGTCTAACTTCGTTCTTTGTGTGGATATCTAGTTTTCCAATATCATTTATTAATGAAATTGTTCTTTTTCCGTTATGTGTTCTTATCATCATGGTCAAAAAGCTGTTTGCTGAATTGTTTATGTATGACATGAAATTAGAAGGGGGAATATTGGGAGAATGAAATGGTCTAAAAGGAAGGGGAATGAAGAGAAGGTTATAGGGGTAAGAAAACAAATATGACATTTTTCTTATGATGACTCTAAATCAATATTACTACCTATCTAACACATGAAAGCAGAGGAAAGACTATTTCATGAAGGAAGGAGCCTAGCAGGAGGTAGGGAACAGAAGAGGAAAATGAGGAGTAATTATGGGCAAAGTATAATGATATACATGGATGGGAATGTCATAGTGAAACCTATTATTCTGCATAATAACCAAAAGTCAAATAGAAAGCACTTGGCTATAGAGATGTGGGCTTATCTCTAAGGTTTTTATGTTGTTTAAACTTTGCTTTATGTTTGTATACCAGTACCATGCTGTCTTGCTCTACATAACTTAATAGTATATTTTGAAATCAGGCCGAGTGATGTCTGCAACTTTGTTTGTTTGTTTTTGGTTTTTGGTTTTTCGAGACAGGGTTTCTCTGTGTAGCCCTGGATGTCCTGGAACTCACTTTGTAGACCAGGCTGCCCTCGAACTCAGAAATCCGCCTGCCTCTGCCTCCCAAGTGCTGGGATTAAAGGCGTGCACCACGACCACCCGGTGTGACGTCTGCAATTTTGTTAAACAACATTTGACTATTTGGGACATTTTGTGGTTTCAAACAATTTTAGTTTTCTTTTTCTATTATTTGTGGAAAACATATTTAGTATTTTAATTGTGGAGCAGTAGATATTCCATTTATTTTCTGTAATTTCTTTCATATATGTCTGATAGTTTTCTATAATATGATATAATATAATACATAATATCTGATCTTACATTTCTTTGGTCTATTTCACCTCTTATTATTTTAAATTTTGTAGCTATTGTGAGTGGGATTTAAAAACTTCATTTTCATTGATTCACTACTGATGATTATAAATACTGTTGACTTGTGCATGTTGACCTTGTATCCTGTAGCTATCTCTATTAGATTTAGCCATTTCAACTAATACTTTGAGATTTTTTTCTCTACATCATTTTGTTTATAAGCATGGATAATTTAAAAATTTCCTTTCTATCTGAGTTTTTCCTCCCTTGCTTAATAATTCTGGCTTGTATATATAGTACTGTGTTGAATAAAAGGCACAAAATGAGTGTGACTTTGTTATTCCTCATAGAAAAGAAAAACATCTCTCCATTTAGCTTCCTCTGTAGCCGCCCCCCCCATTGGTATAATATAGACTTTGGGTTTTTCACACATGGTCTTTAATTTGTTGAGATATACTTCTTCTGTCATGTCTTAAATATGGTATGTTCCCCTAAAGGTTTGTGCTCTGGAAGATTGGTTCCAAGGTGAAAAATTCTCATGGGGATACCACTTTTGGAATAAATTAATATAGTCCTTATAATGCTGTTACTTTCCATGAGAGCAAGTTTCTACCAAGAGACGTTATTCCTTGAGTATGTCCTGCTCTGCTTATCGCCAGCTCCCTTCCTGCTTCCACACTATGTTGTAACACATCATTAGGCCCTTATCAAGATGATAGCATCACACTACTTAGGCTCTCCAGCCCCCACAATCCTGAGCCAAATAAATCTTTCTCTTTACAAGTTAGTTAGATTTGGGAACTTTTCAAAAAAATCTTTCTTTCTTTCTTTCTTTCTTTCTTTCTTTCTTTCTTTCTTTCTTTCTTTCTTTCTTTTTTTTTTTTTTCAGTCCAGTCTTTATCCTGCTCCCGGTCTGCCCACTGACTGTTCCTCATCCCATACCTCATCCTCCCTCTATCTCCAAGAGGTCTCCAACTGCTGGGTGAAGAATATCCTGTCCCATCCTCCTTGGCCTCCGCAGGCAGCTATTGGTCTCAGAGACCTTCATGTTTGTCTTCCTCTCTGCTCCACAGTCTGGTCTGAATTCTCTTTCCTTTCTCTCTCCTTCTCTTCCTCCTGGGACCAGGAAATCCCACCTTATCCTTCATCCAGTGATTGGCTTCTTCTGCCTTTATTGACCAGTTAAAATGGGGAGAAAGTTCACATGGAATCACCTGAGCACATGATCCATCATTTTTTGTAGTGGCATCCCCTCTTGAGGAAGCAGGCAATCCACAACAAACTGTTATGCTGATAGTTTTATAAGTGACTTTGATTTTTCTCCAGCAGCCTTCAGTATAGTTTCTTTGTTCTATATACTTACCTATGCTAAGCCATGGGGATTTTCTTTTTTGGTCTTATCTATTTTGTGATCTGTGTGCTTGTATCTGTAAGGGTGTGTCTAGCCTAAGTTTTATTCTATTATTTTGTTGAATATCTGGTATATAACATTGTTTATGATTCTTCTGCCTCATGTATGCCTATCACTCATAGGTTTGGTCCTTTTGTGGTTTCCTATATTTCCTATATGGTCCTTTCCTGTGATTTCTTTAAAAAAAATTATATTACTTATTTACTTGGTCTACATCTTCTACTTTGTTTCTGAGTACTAATATTCTAGTTTCTGCTCAATACATTCTACTTGTGAGGCATTCCTTTGAGTTGCCTAGTTGTGTTTTTGTTTTTTTTTTTTCTTCAATTTTATCTTGGGTCCTTTTTGATGTTAGTATCTCTTTACTGGATTCTTTCTGAATCCTGGATTGTCTTCATCATTTCATGAGCCTTGTGTTTGTGTTTTCTTGGCATCTCTCAGGAGTATATTCTCCTTAAGCTCTTTCTCTTTATTTTCATTAAGTTCTTTCTTAATGTCTTCTTTAATCTCCTTGAATTCTTTGATGAAGTTTATGATTGTTCTTTTGAATTCTGTGTCCTGGTGTTATTCTAGATAATTCTCATTGGCAAATAGGACTGGTAGATTTTAGAGAGGAGATACTGGCTTGATCTTTCATATTGTTTGTATTTTTGTGATGAGACCTGCGCATGTAGACTTTGTTAGTTCTGTGTCTGATAGGGACAGAGTGGGTTATTGCAGAAGAGAAGATGTGTCCATCTGTTGGTTCTCTAGGTTGAAAATGGCTTAGGTGGAATGGAGTCACTTGAACAGAGGGGTCTGGGTTGGTGGTCGTGGATTTAGGTAGACACATTGTATTGGCATAAAGGGGCCTGTGGGTTGGAAGAGTAGGTAAGTCAAAGGCAGAGGTGGCTTAGCTAGGGTAGGGCTCTGCATGTGGGTCAAAAGGCTATAAGGGAGTATGATGGGCAGGATAGATCATAGAGTCCATAAAATATGAAAGTGCAGGGAAGAATACTGAGGCCAGAGAGGTGCACATGGGAAATGAGGGTGACAGCAAAATGGGAGAAATAAGCAGTAGAACCAAGCAAAACTAGATACGTATAAAAATGTCATAGGAAACTATTACTTTATAAATTAATTCTAATTTATTTTAATATTTAGTGTGTGTGTATATGGGTGTGTATGCACGCAAGCGTGCACCACAGCATGCACATAGAGGCTGGAGAACAACTTGTGATAACAACTTCTTTCCATCCTGTAAGCTCAAACTCGGGTACTTTCACTGATTGACCCATCTTACCTTGTAAGCCCTTTTCAAAGAAGAAAAAATATAATAAGAGAATAAAAATAACTACAAAAAATACACCAAGGAAATGACATTAACAAGATGGATGACTAGAGATGCCTAACACTCATCCCTCACACAAAAAAGGATTAAAGGATGAATAAACAAGTAGAGGTTTATTGCTCTAGTCAAAGGAGACAGCAGGTGTGCAAGAGGGTGGCAGGAGCTTCATCGAGCACAGAAATTTGAATCAGGGCTCAAAACTCCCTGCCTTTTGACACTCTGTCTTCACAGCTAAAACCAGGGAAGACTTCTCTCTGTGAAGGAGAAGATAAGTCTTCTTTATTTCTGTGGACACCTATGGTCTCTGCCATGGAACACCTCTGATGTCCTCGTAGGCCTTGAGCATAATTTATGGATTTGCTTGAACTGCACAAAGTGGCTTTACTTCAAAGGGAAAGGCTACAGTGCCATCATGATACTCAAGGGAGCTGTTAAAAAATGGGGTTTGAAAAATTAAACAAAACTGGCAAACTTTTAGGTAGACTCAGCCAAATAAAAATCAAAGCTGGAAAATGAAACATTACCACTGAAACCACAAGAGAAAGGAACATAGAAGACAAAGCAACAATATGCCAGCAAGTAGGATAACATAGGAGACATTTCTAGACAGAACAGATTACTAATGGAAGAGGTTAAGTCAAAAATAATAAGTTGCAGGGCAGTGGTGGCTCACGCCTTTAATCCCAGCACTTGGGAGGCAAAGGCAGGTGGATTTCTGAGTTCGAGGCCAGCCTGGTCTACAAAGTGAGTTCTAGGACAGCTAGGGCTATACAGAGAAACCCTGTCTTGAAAAACCAAAAAAAAAAAAAAAGTCATCTACTAAAAGAAAAATCTGTGACCTCAGGGTTTCATTGATGAGTTCTATCAAATATTTAGAAATTTAATACAAATTATTTGCTTTTTTATTTTTATTTTTTATTAGATATTTTCTTTATTTACATTTCAAATGTTATTCCCTTTCCCAGTTTCCCCTCTGAAAATTCCCTATCCTCTCCCCACTCCCCCTGCTTGCCAACCCTTCCACTTCCATTTCTGATCCTGGCATTCCCCTAAATTGGGGCATAGAACCTTCACAGAACCTAGGGCCTCTCCTCCCATTGATGAGTGACTAGGCCATGCTTTGCTACATATACAGCTAGAGCCACAAGTTCCACCATGTGTTTTCTTTGATTGGTGGTTTAGTTCCAAGGAGCTCTGGGGGGTTAGTTCATATTGATGTTCCTCCTATGGGGCTTCAAACTACTTCAGTACTTCCTTGGGTACTTTCTCTAGTTCCTTCATTGGGGACCCTGTGCTCCATCCAATGGATGACTGTGGGAATCCACTTCTGTATTTGCCAGGCACTGGCAGAGCCCCTCAGGAGACAGCTATATCACGCTCCTGTCAGTAAGCTCTTGTTGGCATCTGCCATAGTGTCTGGGTTTGGTGGTTGTTTATGGGATGGATCCTCAAGTGGGGCAACCTCTGGATGGTCATTCCTTCATACTCTGCTCAGAACTTAATCTCTGTAACTCCTTCCATGGGTATTTTGTTCCCCCTTCTGAGAAGGATTCTGAGCTTCTGGGCTAATATCCATTTATCAGTGAGTGCATGTCATGTATGTTATTTTGTGATTGGGTTACCTCACTTAGGATGATATCCTCCAGATTCATCCATTTGTCTAAAAAATTCATAAATTCACTGTTTTTAATAGCTGCGTAGTACTCCATTGTATAAATGTACCACATTTTCTGTATCCATTTCTTTGTTGAGAGACATCTGGGTTCTTTCCAGCTTCTGGCTATTATAAATAAGACTGCTATAAATAAGACTGCTATGAACATTGCGGAGCATGTGTCAATATAACATGTTGGAACATCTTCTGGACATGGGATGGTATTGCTGGGTCTTCTGGTAGAAATATGTCCAATTTTCTGAGGAACTGCCAAACTGATTTCCAGAGTGGTTGTACCAGCTTGCAATCACACCAGAAATGGAGGTGTGTTCCTCTTTCTCCACATCCTCGCCAGCATCTTCTGTCACCTGACTTTTTGATCTTATCTAGTCTGACTGGTGTGAGGTGGAATCTCCGGGTTGTTTTGATTTGCATTTCCCTGATGACTAAGGATGTTGAACTTTTTTTTTTTTTTTTTTTTTTTAGTTGCTTCTCAGCCATTCGGTATTCCTCAGTTGAGAATTCTTTGTTTAGCTCTGTACCCCGTTTTTAAATAGGGTTGTTTGGTTTTCTGTAGTTCAACTTCTTGAGTTGTTTATAATATTGAATATTAGCCCCCTATCGGATTTAGGAATACCTTGGTGTGACCCTAAGGAAGTGAAAGATCTGTACAATAAGAACTTTAAGTCTCTCAAGAGGTTACAACAGATAGAGGAGAAAACAACTTAAGATGTGGACTGAAGAAGCTTTTGGGGAAAGGGACAGCTTGAATAAAGGAAGAAGGTGTGTGGTTTGAATATAGCTGGCACAAAGAGTGGAGGTGTGGCTTTGTTGGAGTAGGTGTGGCTTTGTTGGAGTTGATGTGGCTTTTTTGGAGTAGGTGTGACCTTATTGCAGGAAGTGTGTCACTTTAGGTATGGGCTTTGAGACCCTCTTCCTAGCTGCCTAGATGAGCCATCCTTCTAGTGGTCTTCAGATCAAGAGGTAGAACTCTCAGCTCCTGTTTTCTAGCATAATAATAATAACCTTAACTTCGGTGGATTGGCAGGATTAATATAGTAAAAATAGCCATCTTGCTGAAAGCAGTCTACAGATTCAATGCAATCCCCATCAAAATTCCAACTCAATTCTTCATAGAGTTAGAAAGAGCAATTCTCAAATTCATTTGGAATAACAACAACAAAAAACCCCAGGATAGCAAAAACTATTCTCAACAATAAAAGAACTCCTGGGGGAATTAGCATCCCAGACCTCAAACTGTACTGCAGAGCCATAGTGATAAAAATTCCACAATATTAGAACAATGACAGGAAGGTAGATCAATGGAATAGAATTGAAGAGCCAGAAGTGAACTCACACACCTATGGTCATTCGATCTTTGACAATGGAGCTAAAACCATCCAGTGGAAAAAAGACAGCATTTTCAACAAATGGTGTTGGCACAACTGGCTGTTATCATGTAGAAGAATGCGAACTGATCCATTCTTATATCCTTGTACAAAGCTAAAGTCTAAGTGGATCAAGGACCTCCACATAAAACCGGAGACACTGAAACTTATAGAGGAGAAAGTGGGGAAGAGCTTTGAAGATATGAGCACAGGGGAAAGATTTCTGAACAGAACGTCAATGGCTTGTGCTGTAAGATCAAGAATCGACAAATAGGACCTCATAAAATTGCAAAGGACACTATCAAGAAAACCAAAAGGCAACCAACAGATTGGGAAAAGATCTTTACAAATTATTTTCAAATTATTTAAAGAACTGAATATGTAAAGATAATTCCAAAGTTCCTCTAAAATTACAGCATTATGTTGATACCATAATCAGTGAAGGACACAGTAGTAACAAACAAATAAACTACTAGGATACACTCTGATTCACATAAAATATTCCTTGACAAAATAGTAGTAGATCAAATACAACCAGATGTTACAAATATTGTTCACAACAATTAGCAGAATGCTTTTGGGGGATACAAGGACAGTTCAACCTCATATCAACAAAATGAAGACTAAAATATTTTTACATTTTTAATAGATATGGAAAAGACATTTAACAAAATTCTATACCCCTTTACTGTTTGTGTGTGCCTATTCCTAAGAAATTACATATATAATTTATGTTTGTTTTGTGTTTCTACTAAACAATATTGGAGGCTAGATAACTTAAAGAGGAAATACATTTTTGGGGCTCATAATTCTTGTTGGCTAGAGGGTCAAAGTAGCACTCTAACAAGGGTATATTACAATATACCAGAGAAGCAGAGATTCATGAAAAAGGTCCATGTATATGAATTGTCTTGTGTCTGCCAATTCATAATATGAATTATGAGTACTAATTAGCCCTGCAAGAAATGTATTAATCTCTTTTGATGGTAATGCCCTCATGACTTTATTCCCTTCCTCTTCGCCTGTCTCCATTTTATTAATGCTATTTTTGTATTCACTTATTTCAGCATTTAGCCACTGAACTCCTACAGGCAACCTTGAGAGGAAGGTGGGCAGACCCTCTAATATGTACCAGAGACCTGGGAGGTGAGAGACTTTCAGGACTCAGTGGGAGAGACATTAGATGAAATGCCCTACCTTGGGGAGAGGGAACTTGAAGAGGTCACCTCCAGTAGAAATACAGGGCATCAAGTAGAGGGATGGGGTTGCCATCCCACAGCCAAAAACTCTGACTCAGAATTGTTCCTATCTGAAAGAACTACAGGGACAAAAATGGAGAAGAGCCTGATGGAAAGGAGGTTCAGTGACAGGTCCAAATTAGGATCCAGCTCAAGGGCGGCTCCAAGGTCTGACACTATTACTGGTATACTTACAGACAGGAGCCTAGCACGGCTGCCCTCTGAGAGGCCCAATAAGCAGCTGAAAGAGCCAGATGCAGATACTTACAACCAACCAATGGACAGAAGCTGGGGACCCCTGTGGTTGAATTTGGGAAAGGCTGGGAAAAGCTGAGGAGGAGGGTGACCTCATAGGAAGACCAGCAGTCTCAACTGACCCAGACCCCTGAAATCTCTGAAACACTGAGCCACCAACCAGGCAGCATACACAAGCTGATATAAGGCTCCAAATGCATATACAGCAGAGGACTTCTGGGTCTAGCCTCAGTCAGAGAAGATGCACCTTAACCTGGAGAGACTGGAGGCCCCAGGGAGTGGGGCACTCTAGTGGAGTGGGGGTAGGGAAGTGGGGACATCCTCTTGGAGATAGGGGGGGGAGGGATGAGGAACAGTCAGAGGGTAGACTGGGAGGGTGATAACGACTGGACTATAAAAAAGATTAAAGAATAAAAGATAATAGAAATAAAAGGATGGACAAAAGTAATCTAATCAAATGGGATCAGGAAGGATTGGTAGAATCAATATTCTGAGAACGATCTTACTAAAACCATTTATAGGTTTAGCAGAATCCTAATCAAAATTCCTATCTCATTTTTTACAGACATATTTTTTATAAAAACTATCCTATAAGCCTGGTGTGGTAGCACATGCCTTCAATCGCAGTACTCGGGAGGCAGAGGCAGGCGGATTTCTGAGTTCGAGGCCAGCCTGGTCTACAAAGTGAGTTCCAGGACAGCCAGGAGTACACAGAGAAACCTTGTCTCAAAAAAAAAAAAAAAAGAAAAAAAAGATGAAAAAACTATCCTATAATTCATCTGGAACCACCAATAAATACATAAACAAACAAACAAACAAATAAATTCCAGCAAACAAAATCATCCTTAGCTAGCCAAAGAATCCTGAGGAAAAAGAATAATTGTAGAAGGGTTGCCCTTTTAGATCTTAATATATATTATAGATCCATAGTTAAAAAAAAAAACCAATACATTTAATGGAGCAAAAATAAAGACATAAACTAATGGAACAAAAGTCAAGACCGAGGTGCTGCACGCCTTTAGTTCCAGCAAAAGAGGCAGAGGCAGGCAAATCTGTGAGTTTGAGGCCATCCTGGTCTACATAGAGAGACCATGTCTCACAGAATAAGAATAAGGAGAATGAGGAAGAGAAAAATAAACAAAAATTATTTGCAGATAACAAGACTCTGAATGAAGATCCTCAAATTGATACAAGTTACTAAAGTCAGTAATGTTTCAGGATGTGCAAGATGAAAATGTAAGATGACACTGTATTTTTAAAGAATCAAAAATTCAAACATGAGTTACACGTTACTTCATCCATTTAATATTTAAAAGATGCCAAAAACATAAGCTGGAGAAAAGCAAGCATCTTCAACAAATGGTGCTGGAAAAGCCGAAGAATGAAATTAGACCCATTATCACATTGCACAAAAATTAATTCCAATTAGATCAAAGACTTAAATGTGAAACACTGAACCTGCTAGAAGAAAGCATAGGCAGTACTCTACGTGATATACATGTAAGAAACAACTTCCTGAACAAGACGCCATTAAACCCCAAATTAAAGCCAACAATAAACAAGTGGGACTTCATAAAACTGAAAGCTTCAGCATGGAAACAACCAACCAGGTAAAGAGAAAGCTCACATAATGCCAGCTATACATCTGACAGAGGAATAATATCAAGGATATATAAAGACCCCCCCCAAAAAAAAATAGAACACAAACAACCCATTCAAACAATGGACCTGAACAGAGAGCTCTCAAAAGAAGAAAAACAGTGGTTAAGAAATATCTCAAAAATGTTCATCGTCCATAGCAATTTGGAAATTGCAAATCAAAACAACCATGAGATTTCATTTTAGCACAGTAAGTATAGCAATGATCAATGGAACAATGGACAACAAATACTGGAGGGAGCAGGGGGGTGAGGAAAATGTAATTCTGGTTCACTGGTTGTGCGACTGCAACCTGGTGCAGCCACTCTGAAAATCAGTGTGGATCATTCTCAAAAGGCTATAAAATAAATCTACCACATGACTCGGCCATACCACTCTATGGCCTATGTCCAAAGGACTTGATATCCTACTGCACAGATACTTGCATAACTAAGTTCATTGTGCCCTGTTCACAATAGGTAGGAAATGGAAACAACCTAAATGTCCTAAATATCTTGATGACTGGATAAAGAAGGTGTGATACATATACACTATGGAACACTACTCAGCTATAAAAAAAATACAACTATGAACTTTGCAAATAAATAGAAGGAACTAGAAGATATTATATTGAGTGAGATAATCCAGACCTTGAAAGACAAATTGGTATGGGTCTGTCTGCCTTTATCCTACTCCTTGCCCTGGTAGAATCTGCCCCTGGGTTAGCCGTGGGGCCTACTGGAGTTGGGGGTCTGCAGCAGAGCAACAGGTGGGAGGTAGGGAGGTTAGGAGGGGATGGTTTGTGGGGTCCACAAGAGATGTGGGGATGTGGAAGTGACATTGCAACTGGTGTTCTTTTGCAGCACTAGACATGAATCTGGGGTATTCGATCAGGGGAAACAGAGAGTGTCCATTTCTTTATCACAACATGGGTTAAACAGTTCAGAATACAAACATAATCAGATGAAATAAATGAGTAAATGAGTGAAGAATGATGGCCAAGCTTTCTGAATACTATCAGAAAGGGAAACTACAGATAATCAAGAAAGACAGATACAAACATGCACTTGGATTAGAGTTAGGCACTTCTATATGAAATTGTGTTTAGCTTACTCCAGACAGAGATGGATGAATAAAATCAATAATATGTGTATATAAACAAGTTAGTGCAGACAATGCATTTTCTAGTTCATTCTTCCAAGGCAACTCCATAATAATGAGCAACCCTAACATCTAGAACTTGGTTCCTAAATGATAATCTCCAATAAAAGAGCCACTAATTCCAGGGCTTATCTGAGAAAAATATAGCATGAACCTGAGGCCATTTAGACTACTAGAAAGTAATAAACTACCAGTATTCTAAGGGAGTGTTATAGCTGGGTAGTATGGGAGTCCTAATATTTTATTATAAATATTATTTAGATTTTGATATTATAATTATATAATTTTCCCTCCCATTTCCTCTGTCCAAACTTTCTTGGTTCTCTTTCAAATGCATGGCATCTTTTTTCATTTATTGTTGCTGCATGCATATATAAACTTCTCAGTCTGCATAAGAGTACTTGTATGTATGTTTTCAGGGTTGCCCATTTACTATTGGATAACCAGTCCCTGTGTTTTTCCTGGGGAAGACCATTTATCCCACTCCAGTATTCCTTAGTTGCCTATAGTTCTTTGTGCAGATTGAGGCCTTGTGAGATTTACAATCTCTACTTAGCCATTTCTGTCCTTGTTCAGCTCATGTTTAGACAGTCATATTGGTGAGACTTTATGGGTGTGGCTTCTGACATGACTAGGAGACAAAACCTCACAGCAAATTCCTTTATCCTCTGTCCCTTACAATCTTTTATGTGTAGTTGGTTAGGTTTTCAGTATCAGGCATGTTTTCCCTTTTGTTTAGAGGGTCTTAATTTCAATTAAAGAGCTGTTGGTTACCAACAAAGTATGTGTGCCACTACAGCACCTTAGAGTTATTGTGATATGCCATTTTTTTTGTGGTCCAGAGGCATCATACCTGGGTAGTACTTTTGCCATTTTCCCTCTTTTGGAAGTGTGCATGGTGCTTTCTGGTATCATGAAAGTTAGCTCTCACAAAGAAGGCTTTCATGTCAATTCTAGCCCAGGAGCCTCTGGACCCTACATGTAAAGTGCATCAAGTCTTTAGCAATAAGTGCTTACTTTCTTCATCTGGGGACAATTGAAAGCAATAGCAATTGTAACTTTAATCAAAACCTATTTTTTTTATTTCTAAAATGATTCTGTTTTTATTATTATTATTTTCTTTATTTACATTTCAAATGCTATCCCGGAAGTTCCCTATACCCACCACCACCACCGCCAGTTCCCCTACCCACCCACTCCCACTACTTGGCCCTGGCCTTCCCTTATGCTGGGTCATATAAAGTTTGCAAGGCCAAGGGGCCTCTATTCCCAGTGATGGCCGATTATGCCATCTTCTGCTACATATGCAGCTAGAGACACAAGCTCAGGGGGTACTGGTTAGTTCATATTGTTGTTCCACCTACAGGGTTGCAGCCCCCTTCAGCTCCTTGGGTACTTTCTCTAGCTCCTCCATTGGGGACCCTGTGTTCCATCCAATAGCTGGCTGTGAGCATCCACTTCAGTGTTTGCCAGGCACTGGCATAGCCTCACAAGAGGCCGCAATATCAGGGTCCCTTCAGCAGAATCTTGCTGGCATGAGCATTAGTATCTAGGTTTGGTGGCTGATGATGGGATGGATTCCCGAATGGGGTAGTCTCTGGATAGTCCATCCTTTCATCTTAGCTCTAAATTTTGTCTCTGTACCTATATCCTTTCATGAGTATTTTGTTCCTTATTTTAAGGAGGAATGAAGTACCCACACAATGGTCATCCTTCTTGGTTTTCTTCTGTTTTGCATAATGTATCTTCGGTATTCTAAGTTTCTGGTCTAATATCCGCTTATCTAGTGAGTGCATATCTNGTGACTTCTTTTGTGATTGGTCAAAACCTATTTTTAATGATGGTTCTTAAACACTTTAGCCCACCACCCACCAGAAGTAATGGGAAAGAAAGGATACTGGGAAGTGGACCTGTTTTAAAAGGATCTTTGGACCCCATAGGAAGAACAATATCAACTAACTAGAACTCGAAGAGCTCTCAGGGACTAAATCACCAACTAAAGAGTACAGATGACGGGAATCCATATGTAGTAGAGGATGCCTTATCTAGCTAGCATCAGTGGGAGAAAAGGCCCTTGGTCCTGTGGAGTCTTGATGACCCAGTGGAGGGGGATACTAGAGTGGTGAGGTGGGAGTGGGTGGGTGGGTTGGGGGGCACCCCCATAGAGACAAAGGGAAGAGGGTTTGTGGAGGGGAAATTGGGAAGGGGAATATCATTCAAAATGTAAACGAATAAAAATGATTAATAACAATAAAAAAAGAAAGGTTCTTTGGAGCAACTTCTGTCTGTGTTGTCTGGAAATCAGCAGTTCAGTTCACAGGTTAGCAGCAGCAGCTCAACCCACTCGCAAACACTTCACAGATACACCAGCAGTCCAGTTCAGGATAACAAACATGAATCAGTAGGGTGACACTACCTAGCAGAGATAGTTGGGCCTTAGCCTTGGCACAAATCAGCAGAAAGGACCAAGAGAAGTTCTTAGCTGTGCCTCTCAGTGAAGTGAAGATCAACGAAGACCTGAGACCCACAAGTTGTTGCTGTGCTGCAGACCCCCAACTTCAGTAGGTACCCCCTGCTAACCCAAGGGCAGCTCTTATCAGGGTAGGGAGTAGGCTAAAGGCAGACAGACCCTTACCTCCACTAGTGCTCCTGAGATCCAATCCTCCTGGTCTCATCTTCAGTTCTATAGCAGCAAACCTCTTCTCTAACTCCATTCTCAATGGATCACAAAGACCTTTTCCTCCAATCTTCCTCCCCCCAACTCCCCCCAGTTACCAAGCTTCTAACATACTAGTCATTCCTTGTGAATGTACCAGCTGAAAAAGCCAGTAAAAGAGGTAACTCATAACCATCACACTCTCTGAAGATACATAGAAGAAACAGAAATCAAATAACAAAATACTCACCCAATGGAAAAAAATACAGAAATCAGTGTCTAGAACTTGAATCATCCCAAACCCAGATGCCTAGACACTAGTGCAAAAACACATCAAAGACAGCCAGGGTACTGTATCCTCTAAAGCAGAGCTAACCTACCACAACAGGCCCTGAATATTTTAACATAGCTGAAGCACAAGAAAAAGACTTAAAAAAAACTTTATGACTAAGATAATGAATGAATATGAAAAGAGGTTAGTAAAGAGGAAATGAATAAATCCCTTAAAGAAATCCAGGAAAACACAAACAGAATTGTAAGAAATGAATACCTCCCTTAAACAAACCCAGGAAAATTCAAACAACCAGAGGAAGTGAATAAGGCCCTTAAAGAAAGACAAGGACACAAACAGAGTGTAAAGAAATAAATAAAACTGTTCCAGACCTGAAAATGGAAATAGAACCAATAAAAAATGCAAACTGAGAGAAATCTGGAAATGAAAACTTTAGGAATTGGAACAGGAAGTACCGAGATAAGCTTCTCCAACAGAATACAATACATGGAAGAGACAATCTCAAGCACTGAATATACATGAGAAACAATGACTGCACCAGTCACAGAAAATGTTCATTCTAAAAGAAAATCCTGATACAAATATCCAGGAAATCTGGGACATTATAAAAAGACCAAACCTAAGAATAATAGATATAGCAGAAGGAGAAGAAACCCAGGTCAAAGGCCCAGAAAATGTTTTCAACCAAATCATAGAAGAAAAATTTCCTCACCTAAAGAAGGAGGTACCTATCAAGCTATAAGAAGCATATCAAACAACAAATACAGTGGAACAGAAAAGAAAGTCCCCTTGCTACATAATAATCCAAACACTAAAAGTACAGAACAAAGAAAGAATATTGAAAGCCCCAAGGGAAAAAGACCAAGTAATATACAATGTCAGGCCTATTAGAATTATTCCTGATGTTTCATTGGAAACTCTAAAAGCCAGAAGTGTATGGTCAGATGTGCTGCAACCTCTAAGAGACCACAGATAGCATCTCACACTACTATACTTATTTAGCAAAACTTCCAATCACCGTAGATAGACAATATAAGACATTCCATTATAAAGACAAATTTAAGCAATCTATTTACAAATCTAGCCCTATAGAAGATGCTATAGGGACAACTCCAGATCAAGGAAGTTAGAAACATCCTTGTAAACACAGAATAAATAATCCCACACTAGCAAGGGACAAGGGAAGCACACACACACACACACACACACACACACACACACACACGCACGCACACGCACGCACCAAACAACCAACAACAAAATAAATGGCCTCAATTCCCCAGCAAGGAGACACGGACTAACAGAATGGATGGAAAAACAGGATGGATCCTTCTGATGAATAGAAGAAACACAACTCCAACATTAAAAATACACATTAGCTCAGGGTAAAGGATTGAGAAAAAACATTCCAAGCAAATGGACCTAAGTAGCAATCTGGTGTAGCCATTTCAATGTGTGACAAAATAGACTTCAAACAAAACTAATCCGAAGAGATAGGTAAGCATATTACATATTCATCAAAAGAAAAATTCCATCAAGAGGACACAGCAATTCTTTGTGTGTATGTGTGTGTGGGGGGGTTCGAGACAGGGTTTCTCTGTATAGCCCTGGCTGTCCTGGAACTCACTTTGTAGACCAGGCTGGCCTCGAACTTAGAAATCTGCCTGCCTCTGCCTCCTGAGTGCTGGGATTAAAGGCGTGTGCCACCATGCCTGGAATGACAAAGCAATTCTTAACATCTATGCATCAAACACAAGGGCACCCACTTTTGTAAAAGAAACTAATACAGCTTAAATCGCATATAGACCCTCACATACTAATAGTGCGGGACTTCAATATTCCACTCTCACCAATGGACATGCCATCCAAACAAAACTAAACTGAGAAATATTACAGCTAATAGACATTATAAACAAATGGACTTAACAGATATTTACATAGTATTTCACCAAAACACAAAAGAATATACCTTCTTTGTGCCATATCATGGAACTTTCCCATATTTGACCACATAATCATACACAAAGAAGTCTCAACAGATACAAGAAAACAGAAATAACTCTCTGTAACCTGTCTGACAATCATGGATTAAAGCTAGAATTCAACAACACAAACATCAGAAAGCTTACAAAGTTAAGGGAGTTAAACACCTCTCTATTGGATTAAAAGGGGGTCAACAAGGAAAAAAAAGAAATGAAAGACTTTCTAGAATTCAATGCAAATTTAGGCACAGCATACCCAAACTTAGTGCCTTCATTAAAAAAAAAAAAATTGAAGAGATCCTATACTATCTATTTAACAACACACCTGGAAGCTCTAGAGAAAAAAGAAGCAAACATACCAAAGAGTAGATGGTAGGAAATAATCAAACTCAGGACTGAAATCAACCAATTGGAAACAAAGAGAATAGTACAAATAATCAATAAAACAAAGAGCTAGTTCTTTGAGGAAATCAACAAGATAGATAAACCCTTAGCCAAACTAACTAAAAGGCAGAGAGAATATTCAATTTAATAAAATCAGAAATTAGACGGGGACATAGCAACTGACACAGTGGGAATCCAGAGAGTCATAAGGACATATTTTAAAAATCTGTATTCCACCAAATTGGAAAATATAAATGATATGGACAATTTTCTTGGTATATACCACTTACCAAAGTTAAATAAAGATCAGATAAACTATTTACATGGACCTATCACCCCCAGTGAAATAGAAGCAGTCATTATAAGTACCCTGCCCTTGCCAAAAGGAGCCCAGGAGGGGGTGTCCGCTCGGGAGGGGGTCTCAAAGCCTGAGCCAGTAGGAGAGCCATCATTGCTCCTGTGAACTGCTGGGGAAAGGGCAGCCTGCAGAAGCAACACAGCTGCTGGGACAGACTCCATATCTGGCTCCAGTCATCTGGCACCTTTCCCGCCCGAGGAGGGGTGTCTGCCCAGGAGGGATCTCAAGGCCTGAGCTGGCAGGAGAGCCATCTTTGCTCTGGTTCACCTAGGCTCCAGTCTGCACTGGCGAGAGTGTGGACCACAGAAGCTACACAGCTTTGGGACAGACAGAAGCAACCTAACTTCTGGGACAGACCCTGTTTCAGGCTCCAGAAATTTGGGCACCTTCCTCGCCAGA
>NC_034613.1:128638744-128647361 GCF_900095145.1 Mus pahari | reverse complement strand
CCTTGGTCTTGCAAACTTCATATGACCCAGCACAGGGGAATGCCAGGGCCAAGAATTGGGAGTGGTTGGGTAGGGGAGCAGGGGCTGGGGGAGGGCATGGGGAACTTTAGGGATAGCATTTGAAATGTAAATAAAGAAAATAATAATTATAAAAAATTGTTATCATACCAAAAGCAATCTGCAGATTTAGTGCAGTCCCCATTAGAATTCCAACACAATTCTTTACAGGCTTTTAAAAAAGCAATGCTCAACTTCATATGGAAAACCAAAAAATCCAGGATAGCTATAAACAATCCTGTAAAATAAAAGAACTACTGGAGGTATGACCATACCTGAAGGCCCAAATATGAATCCATACTTATATGGACACTTGAGGGCTTTTAAAAAGAAACCAGAACTATACACTGGAAAAAAACAGCATCTTCAACACATGGTGCTTGTCAAACTGCATGTCTGCATGAAGAAGCATGCAAATATTTATCCATATTTATCACCCTGTACAAAACTCAAGTTCTAGTGGATCAAAAACCTCAACATAGGGCAGGAGAGAAGGCTCAGTAGTTAAGAACACTGACTGCTCTTCCATAGGTCCTGAGTTCAATTCCCAGCAACCACATGGTGGCGCACAACCATCTTTAAAAGAATCAAATGCCCTTTTCTAGTATGTCTGAAGATGGGCAACAGTGTACTCACATACATAAAAATAAGCAAATACCCTCAACATGAAACCAGATACATTTATTCTAATGTAAGAGAAAGTAGAGAACAGCATTGAACACATTGGCACATGATATGACTTCTCGAACAGAACTCCAATGGCTCAGGCTCTAAGACCAACAACTGATAAATGGGACCTTATTAAACTGAAAAGCTTCTGTAAGGCAAAAGACATGGTCAATCAGATAAAGAGGCAGACTAAGGAGTGGGAAAAATATTTTTACCAACTCCATTTCCAATAGCGAACTAATGTTCAAAATAGGCAAAGAATTCAAGAATCTTTATATTCAAAAACAAACAAAAAACAAAAAACAAACAAACAGAACCAAGTGTCCCAATTAAACATGGAGAACAGATCTAAACTGAATATTCTCAATAGAGGAATCTCAAAAGGCTGAGAATTACTTTTAAAAATGTTCAAAATCCTTAGCCATCAGGAAAATACAAATCAAAACTTCCTTGAGATTCCATCTTACACCTGTCAGAATGGCTAAGATCAAAAACACAAGTGACAGTTCATGCTAGTGAAGACGTGGAGCAAGGGGAGCACTCCTCCATCGTGAGTGAGAGGGCAAACTAAAACAGCCACTATGGAAACCAATTAGGTGATTCCTCAGTGAGTTGGACATTGATCTACTTCAAGACACAACTATACCACTCTTTGGCATATACCTAAGGGGTGCTCCATCCTACCACAAGGACATTTATTCAACAATGTTTACTGCAGCTTTATTCATAATAACCAGAAACTGGAAACAACCTAGATAGTCCCACAACAGAAGAATGAATAAAGAAAATGTGGCACTGTTGGAGGATATGCGATCACACTGTGGACCATGGGATTGTGTTGTTTGCTGGAAAGAAATGTTTCTAGATGTGGTGTGGCTCATCCTCTAGCACCCACTTTTAATTCCTCTGGCTGGAATATAGACATCCCTTAGTACACACCTTTAATCTCCCAAAACTGAAGCTAAAGGTTGTTTGTAAAAGGAAGCACCCTTTTATACATGTTTAAATGTGATGTCTAATTGAGTGGCAGACAAAGTGATGAGTAGGAGAAAGATTTGACAGAATAGGATATGCCTAACTCTCATAAGAAGAGAGAGGAAGTCATAGACAGACAGAAAGACAGAGACACACACACACACAGATACATACAGAGAAAGGGACAGTCAGAGACAGAGGGACAAAGAGAAAGCAGTTTTCCGGGGAAAGTTGTACAGAGGCAGGTTGGAGAGAGAGAGAGAGAGAGAGAGAGAGAGAGAGAGAGAGAGAGAGAGAGAGAGAGAGAGAAATATGGAAGCTACACCCAGGTGAAGACAAAATGATCCAGAGAATGAGAAGGAGCCAGAAGATTAGAAGAGATTGCTAGAGTTAGTTTGAGGTCAAGTAGACCAATGCAGTTAGAATTGAAAGAAGCCAGTTTGAAGCAGTTAGTATAGAAAGGATTTTGAGGCCAGAACAACTGAGTTGATCCAGCCAGAGATCAGAAAGAACTAGGAAGGGGTGAGATTATTTAGTAGTAAGTATCTGCGGCTGAAAACATTCTAGGCATTGATTAGATTGTACAGCGGCTAGAAGTTTCCAGGACTAGGAGTTAACAGATGGAGGCAGTAAGCCTTGGAGATGACAATTAAGCCAGGCAAACAAAAATACTTTTACATGGTACATTTACACATTGGATTATTAATCAGCTGTTTAAAAATGGCATCATGAAATCTGCAGGCAAATGGATGGAACTAGAAAAAAAATCATCCTGAGCAAGATAACCCAGACCCAGAAAGATAAATATGGTATATATTCACTTATATTGGATATTATCTGTTAAGTAAATGATAGCCAAGCTACAATCCATAGAACCAGAAATGTTGAGTAAAGAGGAGAAGTCTAGAGATTATGTAGAGATCTCCCTGGGAAGGGGAAATAGAATAGATTTTATAGGTGTGTTGGGGATAGATGGGAACAGGACTGAGGGGATCAGGTAGAGAGAAGATGGAGTGAAGGAAGAGAGCATGAGGAGAGCCATTTGGAAGTGAGGGAGCACTTGGGGGTGTCTGTGGAAACCTAGTGCAGTGGAAACTTCCTTAAATAAATGAAGATGACTCTAGTGAAGACTCCTAGTAATGGGGGATATGGAGTCTGAACTGGTCATCACTTGTAGCCAGACAAGGCTTCCAGCAGCAGGACTAAGCAACATTTAATTGAGTTGTTAGTCAAGGGGATCTCATGGAAATCCCCAAACAATCCAGGCTGTTGCCAAAACAAGGGGCTGTTCTCTGAATACTGACCATGGGGTCCCATTGCTGAGGACAACACCATCACAGCTCATTAAACATGGAAAAGTTGAGCTGAAGCCTACAAGGAGCTCTCACCCCTATGTTCTAGTGTCTTTGGTGTAGGAAGGTACTGTGCAGGCTACTGAAAGAGAAACATAGACACCAACGCAGGAATAAAATCTTTCACCAACAATCTGTCCTGCCTGCAAAATATGCAAGGGCAGTGGTGGCACAGAACATGTGGGATGAACCAGCCAGTGTCTGATTGAGCTCATGAGCTGTATCTGACATTTGGAACCTGCATCTGACAATTCTTGGGTGATCAAGAACCAGAATCTAGCTAGCTCAGAGACCTAAGGTAAAATTGAACACTACCAGTCTTTTTTTAAAAAGCAGTAAAATGATTCCCAATGATATACTTATAGATTGGCGCCTATCCAATCTTCATCAGAGAAGCTTCCTCCTGCAGCAGATGGGAACAGATGCAGAGACCCACAGCCAGACATTACATGGAGAGAATCAAGTTGGATGTTTCCATCCAATCCCTCCTCTCGGGGTTTAGGGAACCCTATGAAAGAGGAGGCAGGAAGAATGTGAGAGCTAGAGGGGACAGAGGATACCAGGAGAACAAGGCTCTCTGAATCAAATGAGCAGAGATCATATGAACTCACAGAAATAAGCAGCAAGCACAGGGCCCACATGGGTATGCACCAGGGCATTTGCATTTATATGATAGCTTTCAGCTTAGTATTTTTAAGGGACTCTTAACTGTGAGGGTGAGTGGGTCTCTGATTCTTATGTCTCCAATTGGGCATCTTTTTCTCCTGTTGGGTTGCTGTAGCCAACTTCAGTATGATGGGTTTTGTTTCATCTTGTTATATTTTGTTTTGTTGTGTTTGATTGTTGTCTCTTAGAAGCCTGTTTTTTTTTTTTTGAGAGAGAGAGACAGAAAGGCATTGGATCTGGAGAGGAAGGAAAGTCAGGAAGAACTGAGTAGAGGGAGGGGAAACTATAATCAGGATATATTTTATGAGAAAAAGTTCATTTTCAATAAGAGAACAAAAAAAGGGAAAAATAAAGAAATATACTACCTACAGGACAGTATATTTTAGGGTTTCCTTTGATTTTACTTTTCGTTTCCATTCAATCAATCATCCAAATATATTAAGATAAAGTGTTCCTTTTCACCCTTTACAACATTGCTTAGATGCTGTCAATATTCTGTTCTTTTTCCATCCTTCATCATAAAATGTATAGTTGCAGGATAATTATATAATAAAGTTAGAGCTACTTGTCACCGATTTTATTACATCAAAGATCATTTGTATGCTGTGGTTAATTTTTTGTATATATTAAGGTTCCCATTTAGTGACATACAGTTCTATAGGTTCTGATGAATTAGGTTTGTTAAGATTTGTTTTGTGGTCCTATTCAGAATGTGTGCTGGAGAGCACTGCATGTAGATTTGAGAAGAATGTGCATGCAGCAGCTGAAATGTTCTGTAGATGTCTAAGTTCATCTGGCTTAATTCAAGTCCAACCTTTACTGATTTTTCTCTCCAGACAATCCCTACACTGGTGGAAAATGGTCATTGAAGTCCTTTACTATTGTTTGACTGTACTCTATCCCCCATTCGTTATTAACATTATTGCTCCATACATATAGGTGCTTCAATGTTGGATTCATAGATACTTTTAATTTTTATATGGTCCTTGTGAATTGTCTCTTATTATATAATTCTTTTGTTGTTTGATTCTCTTGATACAGGACCTCACTATGTAGCCCTGGCCGGCCACTGACTGAACTCATAAGATCTTCCTGTTTCTGCCTCCCAAGTACTGGGATTCAACGCCCAGTGTATAATGTCATTCTTTTTTATAATGTCTCATTTTTGCTTTTGACTGCCTTTTTTTTTCTGACATAATGATCTCTACTCAGTTTGACATAATTGAATGAAAAAAGTGAATGCTACAGATTGTTTCTTGCACTGGAGGGTAGTGTGCTACATCAGAAGAGAAAGCCTTAAGTCCTTGCTCAGGGCATCAGTAAAAGAAGAACATGAGAAAAAAAGATGTGTATGTATATATACATATATGCATGTATACATATGATTTTTTAATATATCATCTCACTGTAGAAGGCTGTACTTGAACTCAAGACCCTTCAACATCTCCCTCCCAAGTAGTGCTGGGATTGTATCAGTGCTTTGTTAAATGCCCACTCCCATAGTTTCCAAATAATTTTTTAAAGGAATCAGTGAAATTATTTTGAGATAAAATAGGAGCATGCAGGGATTTTTTATTACATTTTTATTTGTAATAAATAAAGCATGTGTACATGCACATATGTGTTTGTGTGCAAGCAGAGCTGTGAAGACAACCTGTGGGAGTAGGTTTTCTCCCTCCGCCATGTGGATCCAGGGAATAGGATTCATGTCCTCAGGCTTGGAGTGCTTTTACGGCTGAGCCATCTGACAGGCTCTAATTGATTTTTCTTACATCTACTGTTTAACTATATGTATTTAATTGTTTATTTATTACATATTATTTAAATATATTATATATATATGAATTATTCGAGAGCATCACCTTAATGTTTAGCACCTCTATCTTAATCTAGTCGTATTTGAGAGGCAGTAATGAATGTGACATAATCCTCTGTTCTCACAATATATCACGCCATGTAATTAGTGTTGTAGGGACAGGCGTGGGAGCTCTGAGGTCATTTTCTTCTGGAGAAACTGAAAAATCAAATAGAAACAGGGACACGTATCGGGGAACAGAGAAATGAAATGGAGACTAGGTGTGAATGCTGAACAAGAGGTAGTAAACAGATGCGCCACACTGAGGAGACTGGGAAGCCTTCAAGCAGGGAGGGGGTGGGGCGGGCTGGTAGGGACGGAGACCCCCCTCTGGAGGCGGAAAGAGGCAGGACCACTTCCGGCCAGGGGGGGCGGGTTACAAGCTCAGACCTGAGGAGAGGCTTGGAGCGAGCAGACGTCCTCTCGGCTCACGAGGGCGAGGTGAGCTGAGGTGGCCAGCTTTGGGAAAGACCCCGTGGGGGCTTCAAAGCCGCGGCTTCGGGGTGACTGGCTTCACACAGCATTAAGGTTTGACAGGAACCTGGCTGGATTCGGGATCTAGCGGTTTCGATGTGGTAGGTTTAGAGGTGCCTGGACCCAATTCTCACTGCGTAAAGGCGGGGGCGGAATCTCCGGGCTACGGGAAAGTCTAGACTCAGTTTGGGGATGGAAAGAAGGGATGCAGACCTGGTTGGGATTTTGGAAAGGAAACATCTAGAACACATTCTGGCTGTAGCAAAAAGGGAGGAGGGTCGAGTTCAGGAGGGAGGTAAGGGACCCGGATCAAGCTGAAGAAAGGGGGCTGGACCCCGTTATGGGCTACGGAAAGGATGAATCGAATCTGGACCAAGAAAGGAGCGACAGAATCCTCTTTAAACGGCCAGAGGACCAGGCTTGAAGGGAGAAAGGACGGGCTAGGATCCGGTTAGCACTGCTTTGAAAGAGGGGATGACCTGGTAGGGTTAGGGAGGTGGGAATCATGAAGGGGTTATCCCTGTTGGATTTGAGGGTGGGGTATCAATGTTGCAGAAAGGGCGGGGCAGGGCCCTTGCAGACGTGGACCAAGGGGGGGCAGTGTTGGCGAAGGCGACTGCGGCGCGGGGGGGGGGCTTGCGGAGAGGTGGGAGGTGCGGAGGACTGCGGAACCACAGCCTGGGTGAGTGGCTGATGGTTGGCGCGGGTTGGCGCGGCCGCACGGGAACGGGGGCGGGGGNGGGGTGGGATGGTGGTAGGAGGGGGCGGCGTGAAGAGGCCCTGCGGAGCCTAGGGTGGGGGGGGCAGCGGGCTGAAAAATGATGTAGGAGGAGGAGGCGGCGGTGGGATCGAGATGTTCTGTAGCTCTGAGAGCCCGGGACAAATGTGGAAATGAGATGGTTAGAGATGGTCCTGTCCACCATAGCGCATGCGTATTGAGGGCCTTGAGGACCAGGCGCATTTGGAAAAACCTGTTATCATGCGCGCGCGCGGGCGTGAGTATGTGTGTGTGCACGCGCATGTGGTATGTGGTGTGTGTGTGTGTGTGTGGGCGCGCGCGCTTGTGTGCGTGTCTCTTTCGCTCTCGTTCTGTGCGCATGCGTACTGTCAGGTTGCGGTGTGGTAGAGGGTATTAAGGTGTAGGTCGTAGAATTAATTTGCCATCTTGGAAGCAAAAGATGCTGGAGCTCAGAAACCACACGTCCTGGGCTTCTAGGTAGGCAAACCCAGAAAGATTTGGGGCCCAAAATTAGGCAAATTCTTTCACCCTTCAGATTTAGCAAGACTTCTGATAAATCTAATCCCCCTCTCCACCCTCCTATTATCTTCTAACTCAGGCCTATTTCCTTCAGGCTTAGCTATTAGCCTTTCAGAAAGATGGATAGAAGAAATGACCATGGTCATCGGGTGCCCACATTCCAGGTGAGACCTCTCTGCATTCTGTCTGTCGTGCCCTGAATTCATTTACCACTCTGGAGCCTATTACCATTGTGTAGCTCCATAATTCCCTACCTTACTTATCTCAGTCTTCCTTTGCATGGTACAGGGAAGAGGAACTCATCTATCTCCTGCTCCCCCCCACTTCTCAAACCCCTTTCAATGAAATTTCAATGAAATTGCTCAGGAGGGGAGGCAACTATAGAGAGGGGTGGTTGTAGGGATGTGGGATGGCCCTTAGGATCATAATCCTAAGTATGTAGGGCCCTCTGCCTCCCCCTGGGAGCCTAGGGCTTCCTTTCTCTCCAGATGTACAGTCGGAGACCACAGAAAAGGACCCACCAATTGCCAGTCGATCTAAGAAAAACAAGAACAAGAAGAATTCTATTAAGCCTATGGATAAGACCACACCCACTCCTCCTCCAGTCCCATCTGCCAATGATAATGCTAGCAACAAGCCTAAAGTAACTTTGCAGGCTTTAAACCTACCAATGTTCACCCAGATCAGTCAGGCTTCAGCTACTACTGAGGCACCCAATATCCAGGCTTCAGTTACTTCTCAGACCCAGAAAGCCAAGACAATGAGAGTTACTCCCAAGGTATCCCTAACTGGCAGTGAGGATGCCACTACACAGCTCAAGCCACCATTACAGGCTCTAAACCTACCAGTTACCATACCCACTATCCAGACTCCAGTTGCCAATGAGTCAGCTAATTCCCTGGCCTCGACAGCTGTCAACAAATCCAAGAACGCTTCTAAGGCAAACAATGCTGCCAATAAGACTGCACCTAGTGCTACTGAGATCTCATTGGCTTCGGCTGCCACCCACACAGCTACTACCCAAGGCCAAGCTGCCAAGGAGACGGGTAGTATCCAGGCTACAGCAGCCACTGTCCGAAGCAAGAAAAATTCCAAAGGAAAAAGAACACCTGCTAAGACCACAAATACTGACAATGAATATGTAGAGGCCTCAAATGCCATTGAGGCATCTAGCAGGCAGATTGGGGCATCTAACAGACAGATTGAGGCATCTAACAGACAGACTGAGGCATCTAGCAGACAGACTGAAGCATCTAACAGACAGATTGAGGCGTCTAACAGACAGATTGGGGCATCTAACAGACAGACTGA
>NC_034613.1:128631962-128638579 GCF_900095145.1 Mus pahari | reverse complement strand
GAGGCATCTAACAGACAGACTGGGGCCTCTAACAGACAGATAGGGGCATCTAACAGACAGACGGAGACATCTAGCAGACAGACAGAGGCATCTAACAGACAGACTGAGGCATCTAACAGACAGACTGAGGCATCTAACAGACAGACTGAGGCATCTAACAGACAGACTGAGGCATCAGCTGTAGCTGTGAGGCCCAAAAAGCCCAGGGGGAAGAAGGGTAACAATAAAGGCTCAAATTCTGCTCCTGAGCCCTCTGAGGCTCCACCTGCCATTCAACCGGCCACAAACCATGCCCTATCAGTCACTGTACGGATCAGGAGAGGGTCTAGGGCTCGAAAGGCTGCCAATAAGAATCGGGCAACTGAAAGTCAAGCTCAGACCACTGAACCAGGAGCTCAGGCCTCTGAGGCCAGCATAAGTGCCCTGGAGACTCAGGTTGCTGCTGCTGTCCAGGCCTTGGCAGATGACTATCTGGCTCAGCTGAGTTTAGAACCCACGACCAGAACCCGGGGCAAGAGGAACCGGAAGGTGAGATCTATGAGTTTATCCTTAACTTTGTGCTACTTTCCCATTCCTATCCTAGGTTCATATCCTGTGTTCATAGAGGCTATAGGCTATGTTGAGAAGAATGTGACCCATTTTTGTGTCCTCCAGTAGTTTGTAGATTGGTGGGGAAATATATTTGTGTATTTGGTCAAGACCTATTTGGGACTCACTTGTATTTACATAATATTTATCCATGTGCTAGACTTTCTGTTATATACATTTACCTATTTCTTGAAAAGAGCTCTTACTAACTGGGGACTATAAGTCCCAAACACAAAGTCCCATAATTAAGTGCTCTATCTAACACCTAAGTGATCTATCTAATGCACAACATGCCAAAGAAAAGGGAAAAAAATCCACGCCATATCCTTGGTTAGCTTGTATGCTGGGAGACGACAAATTGTTAGTTAGAAGTAATAAAAGAAAAGCCTGGGTGTCAGAGTAGCCATTGTTAGGCCCAAGCCCCTCTATAGGGGAGGGTCTAGGCCCTCTAGATTCTAGGGGAACTTTCCAGAAGAAATGGCACTCTTTCATTTGGTAACTCTAGGCCATTTTTTCTTTCCATTGATAAAGTCTAAGCATCCCAATGGAGAAGAAAGAACTGGAAATAATTATAGGCGGATCCCATGGGGCAGGCGGCTTCCACCACCCCGAGATGTGGCCATTTTGCAGGAAAGGGTAAGAATCCAATCTGCCAAACTCCTGTTTTTCCTTCTCTTCATTCTCTGACATTCGTCCAAGTGTTCTGCCACTGGATTGATACCTTCCTAACTCTTCCTTTTCTAGGCAAATAAGTTGGTGAAATACCTGTTGGTTAAAGACCAGACAAAGATCCCAATCAAGCGCTCAGGTAGTCATTTTGAGCTCTCTTTGTCTCTACTCTCTGTACTCATGGCCTGTGGGTAACCATTTACATCCATCACCTTCTCTCATACCACCCCAGCTGCCACAATCATATTTCACCATAGCTTCCCTGACCACACAGGGCTAGGAAAAATACTGCAGTCATCTGACCTCTGTACGCTTTAGCATCTTCTGTCTCCTTGTAGACATGCTGAAGGATGTCATCCAAGAATATGAGGACTATTTCCCAGAGATCATTGAACGAGCAAGCTACGCTCTGGAGAAGGTGAGGGGCATCCCTGGGGGATGGGTGTACCAGGGAAACTAAACAGAAGAAAGGTATATGAGCACCCTCCTGGAGGAAAGCAGAGACCTACTACATCCTCATCACTGTGGAGATGAGCACATGGTAGCCTAGGGAGGGGCAGCCACTGATCACACAGCAAGTCAGTGTTGGAAACACAGCCAGTGCTAAAGCTGTGCAGCTTAGACCTGGCTTCTGCCTGCTGCTGGATACACCATCTCATGTATTGCAGATGCTCACTGATTATAAAGATGTTGTAGATGTCTATCTTATGTTTGCTACAACTTTAATGTGTGCTTGGTACTGAACTATTATGTTTTACATGCATTTTCTCTCTCACACAAAACCCTTAGCTTAGGTATACAACATTCTGCAGAATGTCTAACATGCTAACTGATACGTAAGATATATTTTGAGAACTCACAGGCTATTCTTTTACTTGGCAGATGTTTCGAGTCAATCTGAAGGAAATTGATAAGCAAAATAACTTGTATATTCTTATCAGCACTCAGGAGTCATCTGCAGGCATAATGGGAACGTAAGCCGGGAAAGTGCTAGGGTGGGAAGGGGCTTCTGCTTCCACCCATCCATCCCTCTCTCCATGCCCTATTAGAAGCTCAGGAAAGAAGGACTAAACACCCCTGTTCCTACTCCCACACACGTTGGATCCCTGTGGGTAGTAGTGGTGCTAGACCTGAAGTGAGTGGGCATTGCTGCTGTCAAGGTGGCTTTCTCTCCAACAAGCCCCCAGGAAACCAGCCTGTTGTTATTTGTCTCTTCTACCAAGTACCTGGCCTGGCTATGGAAGGGTAACTGTCAAAGGAGGGAGGGATTTCAGGGGAGGACCATGATGCTTGAGAGCAGGAATGTCACTAGAGTTCCATGGAGAACTCTCACAGGGGAGTTTGGGACTTTGGGAGAGAAAGAAAAGATAACCATTGACTGAGTACTCATGTGCTTGGGTTGACAGGTATTCATCCACGTCCTAACCCTATGTAGGAGTAGCATTTTAGTGCATGGAGAGCTTGGCTCAAGAGGGAATACACCCTGCCTTAGGTCACAGATGGCTGGGACCATAGAGTAGGCTGAATTCTCTGTATCTGAGGAATCTAGGAGAGGGTGGCCTAACAAGCTGCTGTACAGATGATGGCTCATGAACATAAACTTGCTCTATGCCCTGTTATTCTTTTAGGACCAAGGACACACCTAAGCTGGGCCTCCTCATGGTGATTCTGAGTGTCATTTTCATGAATGGCAACAAGGCCAGTGAGGGTGAGTGGATGGGCATGCAGTTGCATGGGTGGCTGTTGCCTAAATTCCAGATGCTCATTTTCTGTCTTTGTGTCCTTCTTGCCTCCTCTTGCAGCTGTCATCTGGGAGGTGCTGCGCAAGTTGGGACTACACCCTGGGTATGATTGGGCTCTCTCAGCGCTTGCTGTCCGTGTTATCTTTTGGCAAGAGAGGACGCTCCCAGGATTGCATCAGCCTGGTGGTCTGGTGGAAAATGTATAGGGCTGGGATGGAGGGTTTCTTATCTGGCTGAATGTCAAAATGATTCTGAACTCTGTTTCTTTTCTCCTTTATATCTTCTGTCTGTTCTGAGATGGGGTATAAGGTGAACCTTCAGTCATCCCTGACAAAGCGCCATCAGGCCTCCACTGTTTTCTTCTAGTGGCCATATGCTTACTACTCTCTTCACCTGGTTGAGACCTCTATGGACTAGATGTTGGGAAATACTTTCATTTGAGTAGTTCTGGACTGTATTCACTGCTTATTTTTTCTTTCCTAGGGTAAAACATTCACTCTTTGGAGAAGTGAAGAAACTTATCACAGATGAATTTGTGAAGCAGAAGTAAGTAGTGTTCAAGGCACTGTAGCTCTGAAGTGCTCTGGTTCAAAAGTACTTAGTTTCTTTCTTACATTCAGAAGGGCACTCTGTGTCTTAGACCTGAGTTCTATTGAAAATTCTTGTGGTGAAGCTGTATTGGGACCCTTACAATGGGGTATACTTAGAGCAGGGGCTCAAAAAAGGCCAATTTATTAACAGCACACCCACAGGAATCTGGGGTAAGTTTTCATAGGAGACAAAACCTATCTGTGGCATTGTGTCCTGTATAAGTGTTGCCAGTAACTACTTTGCATGGAACCATGTATGGGAATGAGTCTGTGTCTAAAGGGCCTTGAAAGAATTTCCCCAGGTTTTTATTTAGAGATTGCTTCATCTGAGGTCTAGTGGTTAAATAATAGTTTTGCTTGTTTAGAATCAAGTTTCATTTCCTTTCTCCAAGATATCTGGAATACAAGAGGGTCCCCAACAGCAGACCACCTGAGTATGAATTCTTCTGGGGACTACGGTCTTACCATGAGACTAGCAAGATGAAGGTCCTGAAATTTGCATGCAAGGTAATAAACTTCCTGAGCTTGGCATGTTAATGGAATGGGATACTCCTAGCTGAGGCAAGCTGTGCGCAGTGATAGACAGGTATGGGATAATAAATGGATTGTATATAAATACATAAAATAAAGCCTCGTCAATGTTCCATACTACAAGGTGGAACTTTCTTTATCCAGTTACTTTTTATACATTGTACTAGTCTGTTATAAAATATTAATAACTGGATGGCTCAAGATACACAAATTGTTACATTCAACAATTCTGGAGATAAGAACCCTAGGTTAAGATCCAGTACACTCAGTTTCTGCTATTGGCTCTCTCTCTGACTTACAGATAAGTTTTTCTGTATCTTTGCATAGTCTAGAGCAGTCCTGAGTTCATTTTCATGTTTTGTCTTATAAGGACATTATTTGATCAAAACTTCACCCATTTCACTGAAGTTATACTCAGAAAAGGTCCTGTCTGCAAATACAGCCATGATCAGTGATTTAGTATTCAACATAAGAATTTTGGGTTTCCCCAAAACTCAAGCTATAACATTCTTAGTTTCTTATCATTTCCCATATTATGAATAGGAACATTTGGACTCTGTGATATAAACTTGTCCAAGGACATAACTTGAGTTCTTAAGTTATCAGAGATGAAGTTTGAAATCTAGACTGACCCATCAGAACACTAGAAATTTTTTATTTATCACTGTTAGTTTTGTGTGGATCCCATAATGGGTGCTTCATACATAACTGTAAGGGCTCTTTTTCTTATAATAATTATATTTTCCATTTTAGGTACAGAAGAAAGATCCCAAAGACTGGGCTGCTCAGTACCGCGAGGCAGTTGAGATGGACATTCAGGCTGCGGCTGTGGCTGTGGCTGAGGCTGAGGCCAGGGCTGAGGCAAGAGCCCAAATGGGGATTGGAGAGGAAGCTGTGGCTGGGCCCTGGAATTGGGATGACATGGATATTAACTGCCTAACAAGGGAAGAGTTGGGTGATGATGCGCAGGCCTGGAGCAGATTTTCCTTTGAAATTGAACCCAGGGCCCAAGAAAATGCAGATCCTACCACTAATGTCAACTTCAACCAAGGAGCTAGTACCAGAAATAGCTTTAGTGATGGTGTTAGTATTAGCTTTGGTGGTATACCCAACCCCAGTGGTGGCTTTGGTGGCATATCCAACCCCAGTGGTGGCTTTGGTGGCATACCCAACCCCAGTGATGGCTTTGGGGGCAGAAATAGCATTACCTTTGGGAGTGTACCCAATACCTCTGCCAACTTCAGCAGTGCACCGAGCATTAGTTTTGGTGACACACCTAACACTAGCACCAGTTTCAGTGGTGGAGCCGGCAGTAGCTTCAGTGGCACACCCAGTACTAGTGCCCCTTTCTGTAACACAGCAAGCATTAGCTTTGGTGGTGCACCCAGCACTAGCACCAGCTTCAGCACAGCGAACATTAGCTTTGGTGGTGCACCTAGCACTAGCACCAGCTTCAGCACAGCGAGTATTAGCTTTGGTGGTGCACCCAGCACTAGCACCAGCTTCAGCACAGCGAGTATTAGCTTTGGTGGTGCACCCAGCACTAGCACCAGCTTCAGCAGCACACCAATTAGCTTTGGTGGTGCACCCAGCATCAGTAGTAGTAGTGGTGGATCCAGTGTTAGCTTTGGTGGTGCTCCTACCACCAGTACCAGTTTCAGTGGTGGAACCAGTATTAGTTTTGGTGGTGCACCTTGTACCAGTGCCAGTTTTAATGGTGGAGCCAGCTCTGGCTTTGGAGGCACACTTAGCACTACCAGCCCTGGCTGTAATGCACTCAGCACAAGCACCAGCTTCGGCAGTGCACCAACTACAAGCACTGTCTTCAGTGGTGCCGTTAGCACCACCACTGGCTTTGGAGGCACACTTAGCACCAGTGTCTGCTTTGGTAGTTCTCCCTACTCTGGTGCTGGCTTTGGAGGCACACTCAGTACCAGTATCTCCTTTGGTGGTTCTCCTAGCACCAATACTGGTTTTGGTGGTACACTCAGCACCAGTGTTTCCTTTGGTGCTTCTTCTAGCACCAGCTCTGACTTTGGTGGCACACTAAGCACTAGTGTCAGCTTTGGTGGCTCTTCTGGTGCCAATGCTGGCTTTGGCGGTACACTCAACAGCAGTACCAGCTTTGGCGGTGCCATCAGCACCAGCGCTGGCTTTGGCAATGCACTCAATAGCAGTGCTAGCTTTGGTGGTGCCATAAATACCAGCTTTAGTGGTGTACTCAATAGCAATGCCAGCTTTGGTGGTGCCATCAACACCAGTGCTGGCTTCGGCAGTACACTCAACAGCAGTGCCAGCTTTGGCAGTGCACTCAGCACCAGTGCTAGCTTTGGTGGTGTACTCAATGGTAGTGCTGGCTTTGGTGGTGCCATGAACACCAATGCCACCTTTGGTGGTGTACTCAATGGCAGTGCTGGCTTTGGTGGTGCCATGAACACCAATGCCACCTTTGGTGGTGCACTGAATAGCAATGCCGGCTTTGGCGGTGCCATCAGTA
>NC_034613.1:128625372-128631536 GCF_900095145.1 Mus pahari | reverse complement strand
CCAGCTTTGGTGGTGCACTGAATAACAGTGCTGGCTTTGGCGGTGCCATCAGCACCAATGCCAGCTTTGGTGGAGCAATCAGCACCAGCCCTGACTTTGGTGGTGCATTCAGTAACAGTGTTGGCTTTGGTGGTACACTTAGTACCACTGACTTTGGTAGTACCCATAGCAACAGCATTAGCTTTGGCAGTGCTCCTACTACCAGCGTTAGCTTTGGTGGGTCTCATAGCACTAACCTCTGTTTCGGTGGAGCACCCAGCACCAGTCTCTGTTTTGGCAGTACATCTAACACCAACCTATGCTTTGGAGGCTCTAACAGCACCAACTGCTTTAGTGGTGCTACCAGTGCCAATTTCAGTGAGGGGCACAGCATCAGTTTTGGGAATGGGCTAAGTACCAGTGCTGGCTTTGGAAATGGGTTGGGCACCAGTGCTGGCTTTGGCAGTAGCCTAGGTACCAGCACTGGCTTTGGTGGAAGCTTAGGCCCCAGCGCTAGCTTCAATGGTGGCCTGGGCACTAGCACTGGCTTTGGCGGTGGATTAGGCGCCAGCACAGATTTCGGTGGTGGACTAAATCATAATGCTGACTTCAATGGAGGACTGGGTACCAGTGCTGGCTTCAATGGTGGACTAAACACTAACACTGATTTTGGTGGTGAACTGGGCAATAGTGCTGGCTTTGGTGATGGACTGGGCAGCAGCACCAGCTTTGGTGGTGGACTGGTCACTAGTGATGGCTTTGCTGGCAACCTGGGCAACAATACTGGTTTTGGTGGCACACTTGGCACTGGTGCAGGCTTTAGTGTAAGCCTCAACACTGGCAATGGCTTTGGCAATGGGCCTAATGCCAGCTTCAACAGAGGACTGAATACCATCATTGGCTTTGGCAGTGGTTCCAACACCAGCAATGGCTTTACTGGTGAACCCAACACTGGCTCCAGCTTCAGTAATGGATCCAGTTCTATTGTTGGCTTTAGTGGTGGACCAAGCACTGGTGCTGGCTTCTGCAGTGGACCAAGCACTGGTGGCTTCGGTGGTGGACCAAGTACAGGACCTGGCTTCGGTGGACCAAGTACAGGACCTGGCTTCGGTGGACCAAGTACAGGACCTGGCTTCGGTGGACCAAGCACTGGAGGTGGCTTTGGAGGACCAAACACTGGAGGTGGCTTCGGAGGACCTAGCACTGGAGGTGGCTTTGGAGGACCAAGCACTGGAGGTGGCTTTGGAGGACCAAGCACTGCAGCTGGCTTTGGTACTGGACTGAGCACCAATGCTGGATTCGGCAGTGGACCGAGCACCAGCACTGGCTTTGGTGGTGGACTGAATACCAGTGCTGGATTCAGCGGTGGACCGCCAAGCACCGGAACTGGCTTTGGTGGTGGAGCCTCTAGCCACGGTGGCTGTGGCTTCTCTTACGGCTAGTGAAGTTTCAGGTAACTGCAATATTCCTATAGCCAGAATCCATGGGGATAGCTATAATAACCTGGGAGATACCAGAGGAAACCCTAAGCTAGGAGGGGCCAAATGAGAGGATGAAGACAAGAAAGGAAATAGGAGGAAATGGGCCTTGTGCTAATGTGTCTGGGTATTCGGCTTTGTTTTTCAGGCTTGTTCCCCCTGTTTACAGATAACGCTAACTGCAACAATACTTCCCATGGAGCCAATGTGCAGCTTTGGAATTGTTGTCCACGCAGCAGCCTGAGCACTATTACCCATCAGCTGAGTGAAACACTGAAAAATCTGCTGTTCCTGCTTTGTGTTTGCTTCCTGTGTTGTTGTCATATTTTGGTATCAGAGTTACATTAAATTTGCCAAAGGAACCTGAGTTTAACCTATCCTTTAATGTGACTGCATGTGATGTTTTGGGTTCATAGAACAGCTAGGGTTCAACTTAACTTTTTGGGAACCATGGGGCTCCAGCTAAAAGGCAGGCATTTCTCAGAGTCAGAGAGCTCTGGGAACGTGCTCTCTGGCAGGCCAAGGGATAATAGCTTGAGTAAAGATATGGAAGGGGGAAGACTAAGGTACAGGGCAAATAGAAAGTAAACTCAAATTAATTTTGGGTAGTTGTGTAAGAATATAGGGATAAGAAGGGAAGAAACTAGGAATTGACCTGGGAGCAAAAGGGCATTTTCTTGGGATAGGAAAGAAAACTTAGTATGGAGTGTAGGGCCTAAATCAATTGAGAGACTGGGGATTGGTATGGAAGATAAGTATGAGATGGAGCTAGAGAGATGACTCCGTGGTTAAGAGCTCTGACAGCTCTTCCAAAGGTCCTGAGTTCAATTCCCAGCAACCACATGGTGGCTCACAACCATCTGTAATGGGATCTGATGCCCTTTTCTTTGTGTCTGAAGACAGCTACAGTGTACTCATAATAAATAAATAAATAAATAAATAAATAAATAAATAAATAAAGTGTGAGATGTTGGAAAGGGCAACCCTGACTTTGAACGGGATCGGGGGAGTTACAGAAGTGGATAAATAGACCTGTTTCAAGCAATGATCTATAACCCTAATAGGTCCCAGGGGATAGAAAGTTATGGTTGATTCAAGGCTTGGATATTCCTGAATGGCTGTGATGAAAGGACTAGGGAACAAAGGCAGCAAGGTTATGAGTCTGTTTATCACAGGGATGCGAGTACCTGAACATTAATGGTTAGAGGAAGGACATTGGCAGAAGAAGTAGGTCCAAGTTGGTGAGGGATGGAACAACATTGAGAAACTAATGAACTAGGAGACAATGGATGGTTCAAAATGAACATACTGATGAACAAGGACGGATACTGTTCATCAAGAAAATAGGACATGAATGTCTATGGTGTGGAGCCATGCTGCTAAGTCTTAAGACTAATATAGTTTTATAGACTGGGATGAATGGGAAGGTTTCAGTCAATAAGTTAGCCCAGAGAGAGGATGCCATAAATGATATCAATCATTTGAAGTTGAGAGAGTCAAATCCCAGGGAGGGAGGGTGTTGATGGCATCATTAATATAAGTAATGAAATTACACAGGACGGTAGCAAGAGTTGGAGGAGACCAAAGCTCTTAGCCCAAGTACTGGATTCTTTTCCGAGTATAATGGTGAACACACCCTGTGCACCTTGATTGTCAAGGGACAAAGCCAACAGGAACTCACATGGATCTATCTTTTCTATCTTCGAGGGTGCTACCCAAGGATTCTTCCATCTCAGATGTCCCCCCCCCCCCATTCTTCACCAGCAGCACCAGAGTTGGGTTAGAATCGAGATCTTCAGAACAATGAAAGAAGAAATAACCTTTCCCTGTCCAATAGGCAGGAATAAATGTCTTTATTCATCAGAGAATATTTAAAAAGAACTTTATCCACAACTAGGTAGGCTTAGTTATAGCTAGGAATTGAGACCTGTTTGGGAGCTGCTATGAACTTATTCTCTGGAGGTAGGGCACACTCAGGCCAAAGCCAGAGTCTGCTTAAGGAGAACAAGGCCAGCAGTTCCTACAAGAGGAAGGTAGTGGGAACAGAGACAATCTGATCACTTGAAAAGGGCTCAGTAATGGGCAGGGACAGTGTCCAGGGCTTCCTCAGGTTCACGGGTGATGTCCACATTCTAAGAAGAGAGTCCAGGGTTAGTAGGAAGCATAGAGTCCCAGTCCCTGCCCTGCCTCGTCCTTATTGCTGGGTAACCCTCTTTCAGCAGGGCATAGGTCTTGGCCCTCTTCCTAGGCATGGTTGGGGAATCAGCCTGAGTCCTTTTTGGTAGGGATTGCCATAGATCTGAGTCTCTATAGGCTTAGACTTTGTTTTTTGCCATTTTTGAGTACTGGTTAATTTGAAACACCTGGAATGTCTGAGGCTGGAGACAGCCTTTTAATGTGGAAGAGTACTTTCAGTGTGTACTTTGTTAACAGCCATATTGGGTACAGAGGACCCCACCTACCTCAGGCTTGTCCCGGTGTGTGTTCACAGCCTCCACATTCAGGTAGATGGACTCCACTTTGCAGCCTTAGAAAAGAACAACTCATATGTCCATAAACACAGAGGATAAGTCCAGGTCTTCTTTAAGTTATGTTCCCCTTTCCCATTATCATTGCCCACACCCAGGTCCATACTCTCCAGAGCAGTCATTCTCAACCTATGGGTCATAACCCTTTGGGGGTTGCATAGCAGATATGCTATATATCAGATATTCACATTCTGACCCATAACAGCAAAATTACAGTTATGAAGTAGCAATGAAAATACTGTTATGGTTGGGGGTCACCACAACATGTATTAAAGGGTCCCAGCATTAGGAGGGTTGAGAACCACTGCTCTAGACTGTATCTCCCCTGAAGGCAGGGGAGTTCAGAAAAGCTGTAGGATGTGTGGCAAAAAAGATCCAGGCCCCAAAGCCCAGAAAGCAACAGTTATCTCTCCCCAGATCTCTATAGGCTCAGTTCAGTTGCTCATTTTTACATGCGGAAATAAGAGAAGGTGATCTCTGTGACCTCCCCCAATTCTTGTGACCTATGAGACAGTGATCTAATCTATGTATGACTGACAGCACTATGGATCCTCCGAGTCATCCTAGGTAGAAGAGGCCTGGGCTGCAGTTCTGGGTACTCAAGTCCAGGCAAGGTTTACTCAAAGGACAATTAGAGCAACACCAGGGGTGTGATTACCAGGAAGTTCTACCTGAAGAAGAAGGGCCTGAGGCTGGCAGAGGAGTGCCACTGTTCAATGGTAGCCCGTTGAGCACCATTATGTAAAATATCCTACCAGTGGTTTTGGGAGGTCCTTTTTTCCTGTTCATACCCTGGACTTCATTTGACTCTATCCTTTCACTCCTTAGGAATCTTTTATAGTTAACTAATGCCCCAATGGAGTCTGAATCGCCCAGAATTTTCTTTGAGCTCTTCCTTCAATATTACCTCAACCTATAATTTTCCTTAGGTCTCTGTTGGGGATACTTCTGCCTCAACACAAATAGAACAATGTACTGTACTCAGGGCCAAGGCAGGGACTGAAAGAGTCAGGCTCCAGATTTGTATGTTATCCTAGTTCTTCCTTGTTATCCTACTGTCACCCAGTACCAACTTTACCAGGACATCCTGCTAACCACCTAGGGAACATCATCTAGGAGCCTTTAAAGCAAATTGTAGGCACACTGGAGGCATACTCGTGGTTTCTATTGCTTTTTCTTAGTACTTACCATAAGCCACAGGTGTGAGTTTGAGCACTGTATGCAAAGGACACTTGAGATAGGGCAGCTCATCTGGAAGGGAGACAGAAGCAGCCATGAGAGATGTAGTGCTGGGCAGAGAACCACATTCAGGATTGCTAGGTACTCCTACTTCTACCTCTGCTTCCTACTTGGGCCCCAGCTCAGATTTACACCTGGTATTCTATATAGTGGGTATTTGTGAGGGCAAAAGAGAGCAACCTAGTGGCCTGGGAACAGGGGCAAGACAGGCTAGGAAAGGTAGACAGAATGTAAGTCTCAAGGCATGTCTAGGTACCCACTAAGGGGTTTCAACTCTTTAGTCTCAAAATCAGCAGGAAACGAAGGCAAGTTTCCCTCCTGCCCCATGCCAACTTTCCACACATACCCTATGACCCATACTCCACAAGGGTTCAAAATTCTGAAACTTTTCTATGTGCCACTTCCATGGCAGAGGCACATTGTGTGTGTTTCACTGATTTTCTGTTATTGATGATTATGTAGAAAGTGACTCTGAACATTAATGTACAATTTCCTGTCTAGACCTGTGTTTCTACTTGCCAGACATACTAAGAGGAGAAGTGATCTGGCTCATTTCATAGATAAGGAAATGGGCTTTAACAGGAAACATACCATGGCTAAGAAGTGGCAGTCTAGGGCTTCAAACTTAGGGTACTCTGAAGACAATATATTTTGCCACTGTAGTCTATAGATGCCACCATAGAGGAATTCGGAGTACTGAGGGTGCACACCTATGTCCATGTCACCAGTCTCCAGGCTGCAATGCATATCCTTACCTTACCTTTTTTGTCCCTTAGGTTAATTGTAGGATTAAAGGCATGTCAGTATCCTGCCTCCTGATGATCAGGAGGGGGCATTTTCCTGGGAATTTATTCTTTTTCTCCTCACTGCCAACCATCAGAATAAAGCACTGGGCTAATGACGTGTGTGTGTGTGTGTGTGTGTGTGTGTGTGTGTGTGT
>NC_034613.1:128620497-128625327 GCF_900095145.1 Mus pahari | reverse complement strand
TGAGAGAGAGAGGGGAGAGAGAGAGAGAGAGAGAGAGAGAGAGAGAGAGAGAGAGAGAGAGAGAGAGAGGTTCCACGTGAATAAAACAGATTTAGAGAACATATCTAAAGTCTCTGACCCAGCTTTGTCATGGTCTCTTCTCTCTCTGGTCCTCAGTGTCCCTATTTTACAGAACAAGATTAGATTCGATTCAATCTGAAGGTATCCTAGCCCTGTGGTTCTGTGGGTATGTATTCTAATTCACATAATTCTTCTGGGCTTTCTTCCACTAATCTCCTGAATACTGAGGATAAAGCCATTTGCCTAGCCCTGTATAACCTTGCTCCCAGGGAAGTTGTGAGAAGCTAGAATGGTCTCTATGTGAAAGAGGGTAAGAAATGGAGACATAAGGAAGTAACTACAATGCCCCTGTGTATATTTTAGAAGGGAAGGCTTCTGATGTACATCTGGTATTCATCTATCCCATGAACCTTGGAAAGTCACTTTGCTGCTCAGAGCCTTGGTTTTTTTATCTGAAGAATGGGAATGGGGCCTGCCCCACAATCTTAAAAAAATGCTCTGAAAAGCAGAGATACAAACATATCAGAATTCTAAGACTGAAAGGACCACATCACACATTCCATCACCTATATCAAGTGAGGACACTGGAGACCAGGTAAAGAATATGACTTTTTCAATGTCAAGTTCTCAAGTTCCCTGGATTCCAGTACTTCACGTAGTGGCTTGTCTGGGTTGAAGAGATAAAGGTATGGTGGCAAAGTATGGGTTTGCCTGAGGTGCACTAGAGAGGTCGTGGGGATTTTGAAGCATGGGGCTGGTGTGGTAATGACCTGCCAGTGGGAAACTAGTGAGATGGGTGGAGACATTTTGGGAGCTCTGGGCCAGAGAGTCTCCATGAGATAAGAACAGGTTGACCATTGCCTGCCAGTGCATAGCTGGCCAGCCCGCTGGGACAGAGAGTTGCCGGTATAAGTGTGGGAGCTAGCTGGTTCATTTTTAATATTTCCTGCAATATATATATATATATATATACACATACATACATATGACAGTATATGAGGCCTACATATATATGTATAGCAGCATAGAATAGGTAGTATATGTATATACATTTGTGTGTATTGTAGTATATAAAGCCTGCATATACATACTTTCATAAATACAGGGCCTAGATATTTTTGAAAGAAAATATCACTTGAAAAGATTAAATTATAGATATTGCTATCTTGGAGAAATTACTCCTATAACAAGGGTACAGGTCTCACTATCGGCTGAGGCCAGTGTGCTTCAGAGATATACTGGCTCAGTATTGAAGCTGTAGCAGACTATTTATGCTGGCTTTCAATATCCAGATTCTGTAGACTGGCTAAGGGTGATATTAATAATGGCAACATAGCCCATACAATACATCATATATTCAAGGCTTTTAACACATTTATTTCAACTTAACCATTAATTTTCCCTATTTAGTTGAGAAAGAAGGTTGACAGGGGATAACAGTATTTACTGAATGTAGCATAGATGTATATAACAAGTTTGAACATAAAAATACTTGGTTTAAAAAAATACTTGGTTTAAATATTTTGCTTTTAACCACTATGATATAAACTTCTAATTGTATCTCAAATCATATCCATCTCTTCATTCCAAGAACACAGATGGGGGGAGGGGCTGTTACCTGAACTTTTATCCAGGAAGTATGCCAGGAGGCACCGCATGACAGCCTGGTGACAGATCACCAGTACATTTTCTTGCCGTTCTAGCTCCATTATAACTGGCTCAAGACGCTGAACCAGATCCTCATAGGACTAAAAAAAATAAAAAAAAAAGAAAAGAAAGAAAGAAAAAAGAAGAAGAAGAAGAAGAAGAAGAGAGAAATAATTGGTAAGCAGAGGGGATGATGAAGCACATTGACCCAGAGAAGAAAACTTGGTTTGGGAGCCAGAATTGTTGACCCAAACAGTATGACTAGGCAAATCACTTGTTTCTCAGGGTTTTAGTTTCTCATCTGTTAAATGGACCAATCAATAAGTGTGGGGTAAAAGATAACACTATAACCCCCCTCTATAAAATATTTACTTAACTATACAACTGGCATTTCAAAAATAAGGAAAATCATGATCTGTAGTATTCCAAAATGAAAAGAAAAAAGAAAGAAAAAGAAAAAAGAAAAGAAAGAGAAAAGAAAAGAAAAGAAAAAGGCAATATAGATGCCATAACTATCTTGGCACATTTGGCAACCTCATTAGCCAAGAAGTTGGGGTTTTGAAAACCTTATAGAAATAGAAATTAAGCTAGGAGTTGGTACTCAACATAAATCTGAGACTGTCAGAGGACAAATCTCTATACCCTCAGTAAAAGTTTAAAATACAAAAAGTTTGTCCAAAGGAAAATGGTGAGAAAATGTATAGAAAATGTATAGAAAATGTGTATTAGATGCTCATGAGAAAATATGAAAAGCTTCCCATAACAATTTATTTTAAAAGGCTAATGGTGTGAGGGACATGGAAAAAGTCTTGTATATGAACATCCTTAGAAACAGAAAGAATGAATGAAAGAAAGAGGGAAATAAAGGATTGGAAGGATGCTCAAGAGAGGGGAAGAGAAAGGAAAAGAAAAAGGGGACTAAAGAAATGGAGGAGAGAAGTGGAGTGTAGAGTGGGGAGGAGGGGCAAAGAAAAGTAGAGAAAAGAGGAGAGGAGAACAAAGGGGAAGAGGGGATGGAGATGAAGTGGGTAGGGGGAGGGGTGATCACATGGAATAGAGTACTACATAGACATAAACAAGAGAACCTTAAAGGCAACAAAGATAGAAAGACTTTCCACTTAGCCAAAGAAACAATAATGAAGCTGAAAAGTGTCTTAGGCACAGTGTCAACAATAAGACAAGGAGAGATATCTCTTCAGAGTGCTGAGAAAACAACAGTCACCTGAGAGCTCTCTATGCAACCAATTACCATCAGGCTTGAGGGTGTGGACACAGAACACTTAGATGAGAGGAAGGGTGAGAGTACTAATGACAGATGGCAAAGTGGAACTTGAGATAGGAGAAGCAAAATGACCAAAGGGTCAGTAAACACTCAGTTAAATGATGTATCAAATGGTAATAGCAACAACAGCATTAATAGCTTATTTAGGGATTAAGATTGAGGCTACATAAACATATAAAACACTATGTAAGTTAGGAGAAGAAGTTACTAAAGGTAGAAAGAACCTATATTATTTAGGGCAATGGCAGAGACGTTGATTTTGGACTTTGGTAATCTCATATATATTAAAATACTAAATGTTCCTCTTCTAGATTCCCCTGCATCTCTCCATAACACTATATTTCCTCTTCCTTAGGGATGGGTACAGGAAAGCAAGTGAAGGTGGGAATATGGGGAGAGGTAACTAACATTAAAAGTTTTCTTGAAAACCCCCCACATGTAAACCTACTACTGTGGAAACTTCTTAAAATACATAGATAAGTGAAAGGAATTTAAATGGAGTCACCATATAATAAGAGAGACAATGTCTCAATTAGACATCTTATGTTAGCAAGTAAAACATCCAGTGCCAGAAATGGATTACATCTTATTGGGTCTCAAGGAACCTCACAAAACACTACAGGCTCTTGGTTATTCTCCACAATCTGATAGTAAGGCCCTATTACTGAAGAGACAACTTACTTAGTCATCAAACATGGAGAAATTGAGCTGGTACCCAACTAAGCTTTACCCCTACTGACTAGCATCCACTGTGCCAGAAGGTACTCTGCACATTACCAGAGAAAAGTAACCATTAATATTACCCAACCTCAAACCCTGTGACTTACAACAATGACCTGACTGCAAGATGTACCAGTGCAATGGTGGCACAAACATGGGAATAACAGATTACTTTCTGGTTGAATTTAAGGCTTATTCTGAGATGGAGCCTATACCTGACATAACTAAAGTGTTCAAGAACCTGAGACTAGATAGGTCATGGGCCTAGATGAAAACAGAATAGTATAATATATATGTCATATATAGTATATATAATGTACATATACACTATATATATATATATATATATATATATATATATATCTCAGATTATATTATTCTGCTAAAGGAACACAGCAATAAAATGACCCCTATTGAGATTTTGCTATACTCATAGATCAGTGCCTCATTCAACTCTCATCAAAGAAGCTTCTTGTAGTAGATGACACAGAGACCCACAACTGGACAATGTGTGAGGGTGAGAGGCTTTGGAACACTCAGTCCTAAATGGGAAGTCTTCATCAAACCCTTCCCTTCAAGGCTCAAGGATATTATGTTAAAGAGGAAGCAGAAAGATTATAAGAGACAGGGGTGATGGATGACTCCCAGGAAGACAGTATCTTCTGAACACAACAGGGCTGATAACAAGTCAGAGCTCAGAGATGCTGACAGCATGTACAGGATCAGCATAGATTCAAGTCAGACGGTGCCAGCACTAAGAGTGGTAAGTAGACATGTGGTCCTACCTCTAATCAAGAAGCTATTTGCAAATACACCGACAAAAGGGAAAACCAGTTTTCTCCAGTGGACTGTGGCTGGTATATCAACCACATCTCAGAGCAGACCCTATACCCAGAAGTAGTTGGCCAACACAAAATGAACTCCATGATCTTGTTTGTTTTGTTTTCTGTGTATGAACTTTTTGTTTTGTCTTGGTATGTCTGTCTTACTTGTTTTTGTTTTAGCTTTCAATTTTGTGTTTTTGTGGGTTCTTTTGAAAGGGACAGACAGAAAGATAGGCAGAGAGAGACAGAGGACAGAGAGAGAGAGAGAGAGAGAGAGAGAGAGAGAGAGAGAGAGAG
>NC_034613.1:128611077-128620485 GCF_900095145.1 Mus pahari | reverse complement strand
GAGAGAGAGAGAGAGAGAGAGAGAGAGAGAGAGACAGAGAGAGAGAGACAGAGAGAGAGACAGAGAGAGAGGGGGAACAACATAAAGTTGGACAAGTAGGAAGGATCTAGGAGGAGTTGGGAGAAAGGAAAGCATAATCAAAATATATTTTAAGAAAAAATTCAATTAAAATAGAAATATAAAAAGTTAAATGTTCAAGTCAATTGCATAACAATATACAACAAATTATTCTGAGTAATCTTAAAGTACAATATTTTGACCTCATACCCTTAGTGGGATATCTTCAAAAACAGAAAGAACCATGATGATTTTTTTTTTTAAGTTAAGCGTAACCTCCACAAGAATCTGGAAACTGATTATAACACATATTGATGAAAAAATCACTCCTAAGGAAAGCAAGAGAAAAATAAAGTAAGCATAGAAAGTTCAAGACAATAGAATTAAATGTTCAAAAGTCAGCAATACCACTAAAAAAAAGTACCAAGCTTAGCATTCAAAAGTCATATTTCAGTTTGGATTAAAAACAACAAAATCCAACATAAAGTGCTTATAAGAAACATAAATGAAACAAAAGTACTCAGAAAAGCTGAACATGAATAAATAAAGGTGAACCCAGAAAATGGTTAGAAGCTACCATGTAGAGATAGAGTTATGTTAGGATATATTTTAGGCAAATAGCATTAGTAAGAAAAAAAGAGCTTAGTCACTCTTAATAGAAGATCTGTAATTCAGTGAGAAGATAACACTGCTTTTGATTTGTATGCCTCTAATAACACAGCCTAAAAATGTATAAAGGAAATGAGAACAAATTAACACTGACTTTATAAAGTCTGTTCCAAGGATAAAGATGAAAATATGAAAGTGATTTGTGACTGAACTGTTTTATCTTCCCAGATGTCCATATTTTCAAAAGGTTTTGGGTCAGAAATGGACTATGACAAATAAATACATTAAAATGCAGAACTGTGCTAAGAAGAGACTAGATTGAAAGCAATAAGCATTCATCTCATAGAGAGACAGGGAAATTATAGTCTGTTTCAAGAAGTTGATTAAACTAATAGCTTTTGTTCCTTGGAATGATGCCAACTGCTGAGAGAGCCTGGAGCTTTAGGCATGTTGGCAACAAGATATTACAGAGTTCGAGTTTATTGAGCTATTTCATCTTGTCCAGTAAAAACATGGCAAATACAACACACTGGACAAAGTATGTTCTTCTAAATACATATAGTGCCTATAAGCAGGCAAATATGTAGCTTTTAAGAAAGAGGAGGAGCTGGATGCTTCACCTATCACTAAGCTAATGACCTAAGTTTGATCCCCGAGATTCACATGTTGAAAGAAGAGAACTGAGGCCCATTGGTTGTTCTCTCCTCCAGAAGCACACAGGTCATGGCAGGCATTCTCTCACTCACTGAACAAATGAACAAATGAATGAATGAATGAATGAATGAATGAATATTTTTAAAAGGAGAGGGATAGCTTGCCTACAGCTAAGGACCAGAAGAGCAAGTACCGTGACAGATGGCAGATACTGAAAACACACTTTGCCTCGTTTCTAAAAGTATTTCCAAAACTCTGGCAGTTGGACTAAGGATACAGGGAAGGAGTCCTAGGAGCTAGGCCACCTCTTCAAACTTTACCTCTCCCTTGGGATAGCGGTAACGATATTTATCCTGGTCCCGTAGTGCAAATTCTTCAGGGTAGTGTTCCTGAATTTCTTCATAAGTCATCTCTTCACAGACACCCTATAAAAAAGTATTTGTGAATAACATATTGAACAGGGGATATCAACATAGCTTTTCACACAGTTTAGGTACCAGTGAGTATGGAATAGTATAATACCCCAGTTTCTGTGAACATAGTAGCTCCTGAGTTGTAACTGTTACCTGGTTTGTATGTGCTTGGGAGGTATGTGGCTTGTGTGTATAAGGACAAATGGATGGGTGTGTTCAGACAGAGTATATTATATTTTCCTATGATTGTCTCCATAGTTCTATATGTGTACATTATGCATAAGTATATGTTGCTATAAATATGTACAAATAAGGACTTGGTACTGTGTTTTTAAGCATGTGTAGCATGCTTATGTGTGCTTGAGATGTTTAAAGCCTTGTGTTTGTGTGTATACTATGTATCTCTTTATGCATACGCAGTAAACTTGTATTCTCCCATGTATGTACAGGATGTCTAAGCATCTGAGAATATGCCCATGTGGGTGTGGGTGACGCTGAGGTGTGTATATTCATGTGTATTGGCAGCATATATCCATGACTGTAGACATTCTGCATTATGTTTCTGCTATATATCTGTATCTGTGTGCCTATGTTTGAGGTCTGTGAATGTGCAGTAATATGCTTGAATCTATGTATTAGTGGTATATACATGTCAATGGTTTGTTCATCTGTGTCCATATGAAATACATGTATGTATATGATGTGCCTATATTTGTTTCTAGATGTTTGTGCATACATGGTGCAGGCATGATAACAAAAGGATGCTTCTGTGACTGTGAATTGAATGTGTGCATCTGTGCATACTTGTGGCAGGTGTCTGAAACTCTGTGAGCAAATACACTGTACAGTGGTGCTCTCCCATTGTATAGCCTTCATTATCCTTCCTAACCTGTTCTGAATTTTAGTATCACTGGGGAAAATGTGCCCACAGATACTTCATAAGACAAAAATTAGTAAATTTTTCAATGGTTTCAGAGTGGGTCTGGGAAGACAAATTCTGAGAGCTTCCAAGTCTACTGAGAAATGCCCATAGGCAAGGCTACCGGTGCTGGTGGTAAAAAGTGCTACAGTTTCTGGCATTTCCTTCAAAGTGTGTGAGTTTCAGTTGACCCCTGCTTGTTTGGTGCCAAGAGTCACTAGACACTGGCTGATGCCTTTTTGGACTATCTACTAGGCTTCCTTCAGGGAAAAGGAATAGAACACTTACAACTTACAAACAGCTCTGCAGTGTCAGGCTTTCTGAATGGACATTGCTCATGGGAAAGAAAGTACACAGAGATCCTTTTAAACTTCTCAGTCTTTTGTTCTGAAGCACGTTATGAGACTTTTGCCCCAGGGAAATGGCCATTGCCTTCTTACTTTGACTTCAGGCAACCCTGTTTAACCTCTCTGGGTTTTATTTTCCTCATCTGCAAAATGTAGAAGATAACAACTGCCTTCTAGAAGTTGTCTACTTTGGTTTCTCTTGCTGTGAGTGACCACAACCAAAAGCATCTTGGGTAGGAAAGGGTTTATTTCAGTTTAGCCTTCTAGGTGGTAGAGCATTATTATGAGAATTTAGGACAGGGACTCAAGCAGGAGCAGAGACAAGAACCATGGAGGTTATGTGATACTAGCATACCCTCTAGCTCACATTAAAACAGCTTTTTTATGCAGCCCATATATACCTGCCTAGGGGTGGTACTGGCCACAGTGAACTGGCCCTCGTATATAAATTAAAAATCATGTAAATGCATCCATAGACATTCCCATAGGGCAATTTAATGCTGGGCTTCAATAGATCTTCGTGACACAGAATAATAGTCCCTTACATATGGTTGCTTGATAAAAGACAAAACAAAAAACATAAAAGGATTTGATGAACTAATTAGGTTCCCAGGAGCAGGTAACCCACAAGGCAAGCCTACAATTACCACCTCCCTCCAGGCCAGGACACTAACCCTTTCCATCTTACCGCATCGATCTCATTCAGGGCCTTCCACTGTTCATAGGGCACACCTAGGGCTTCAGCTGTCTGAATGGTCCTCTTCATGTGGCTAGTCCACACCTTCAGGGAGCTGATGCCTTGAGACCGAATGAAGTTGGCCAGGGCATAGGCATACTAGGGGTACAAAGGAGAGGGTGGGGAAAAAAGAGGGGTGAGAAAGGGAAGACCAAGGGAGTCATCAGAACAAGTTCAAATCTCTCCTGAATGGTGAAGTACTCATGGACAAGCAAGAAAATGGGGATTAAATTTATATAAAAATAAACCTGGGACTATAGATCAGAGGTAAAGGTTGAGGTGCTGTGTTCTTGAGAAGGCAAGATGTAGAGAGGCTGATCATAGGATATAAAGTTACAGGTAAAGAATGATCAGTGGATCAAAAGTTAGGTTAGAGGGTGATCAATGGGTACAAAGTTATAGTTAGACAGAAAAGTAAGTTCTAATGTTTCAATGCACAGTAGGGTGGCTATCCTTAAAAACTGGTGTATATTTCCAAATTCTTAGAAGATTATTGATGTTCTCATGATGCACAACAATAATATACAATTAGCATGGAATCTGAAAATTGTATCTAACAAGTATGTGCAATGATAAAAGTATTAAAATTAAAAGTCATATTCTTTCTTGAGTGACTAAGGATAAAAGAAAGAGAAAAAGAATATCCATGCTTGGGATAGGGGGGTGATACTTGCTTACTGCTTTCCCTAGCTAGGTGAATCATTCATTCAAACATGCCCACCTCTAACATATGTGGAGCCTAAGAACAGGTGGTCCACTCAATGTCTGCATCCTTTCTCCTTCCATTTCTGACAACATCCTGCTCTTCTAGGAATCTTTCTGTCTGTCTGAGGTTAACCAAATCACAGCATGGAGTTCTGGTCATGCACTATCTCCAGTGACTCTCTGGCTACACAGAGAATAACCCCAAGGCTATGCATGGATCTAAAGGTTAATATTCCTGTGATCATGGCCTGTCCTTAGATGGAGATTAACAGCCAGGTGCATACAGGCACTGAAGCAGATTCCAGGCCATCAGAGTGGAGTTCTAAGAATAGAAGTGCCCAGAATGTAGTCTGAAGTATGGACTGAAGGATCTGAAAGACAGTGCTCTGATGCTATGATTTCTATTGCTTGAATGGGGAGCCTGGTACCCAGGTAAAGGGCATTTGCACATGCATTAGTATCCATGTCCCTGTTTTGGGTACTGGAGTGTTAATGCTTTCAAGATTCAGCCACTCAGGGAGAGGAAACAATGGCAGTGCAGATGGGAACCACAAAGGGTCATGGGAGCTCAAAGATTCAAGGATGCACGTTCCTTCTGTGTACATGGTGATATTATTCAAACGTGACATGTCCTAGGTACATATGCACAAATGGGCATAGGCACAAATTTGTATGCTAGACACAAGTCAGCAATCCATTCTCCCTTGCCTGGGGAGTAAGAGAAAGGCAAATCTCAATAGCTCCCTTACACAGTACCCATCTCTGACTTCTTATCATGCCTGTAAAATGCAAACATCATTCAGTTATCCAGCTGTGTCTCTGAGCTGTGTGAAGAAGAGTACATTACTCCCTGGTAGACAGTAGGTGCTAGTTAAGTAAAAACTATAGTGATTGGGGTGACTGCCCTTTAAAATCCAGGTTTGGTGCTCTGAGCTAAAGAATGTGAAAGTTTGGGTCTGATGTGTGCACATATGCACACTTATGTGTGCAGTAAGTACTTATGTGGACATGGGCACCTTTTCAATTGAGCTCTGAGCTGTAAAGGTAAGACAGGGGCTAGCTCTATCCAAGAAATCTTGGAGATGAAAGTATACCCCAAGTGATCTCAGCCTCTGTTCTGGAGAACATGAGAGATTAGAGTGAGATCAGAGGGTATCTGGGGCATTTCCTACCTATCCAACAGGAGTGCTGGAGCAAAGTAGGAAGGCCTGGTTTTCAGTTCTGCCTATGTTAGCTTGTACTGACCATATGACCTGAGACTTTTCTCTATTTCTGTTGCTCAGCTTCCTCATCCATAAACAATGACAATTATGCCCAGTTCACACTACTGATGTCACTCAGAAATTAAATGTGGAAGTTGATAGTACTGTGGCTGTGCATAGGTGTCCAATAAAAAACAGTAAGGAACTGAAGAGTTGGCTCAGCAGTTCAGAGCACTGGCTGTTGCTGTTGCCAGTACCCATAGGACAGCTCACAGGGATCTGATGCCCTCTTCTGGCCTTTGTGGACACCAGGCATGCACATAGTACACAGATACACATGCAGGCAAAACACACATAAACTTAAAAACAAACAAAAAGACACTAAGAACCAGGAATGCCTCTCTTGTACTTCGTTTCCTACCTATGCCATCCCAAAGTGATTTTTTCAAGCAACATGTGTGTTAACAAGTCCAGGTAAAGGACCAGAATCTGGGGAGTAAATCCCTTTATGAAACCGGTACCTAGGATGGACAGGTTTCTATACTTCACTAGGAATAGGGACAGTCATGACCTGAAAAAGTAACGAACCAGAATAAGGAGAGATGTCCCCAAAGGTCAGTGACCCCTGTGATAAGGAATAAACAAGGAGGGCTTACTAGGGGACTAGATCTTGGAGCAAGAGTTGGGTCTCAGAAGGGAATGGAAGAAGAAGAAGAGAGAGCACTGTGGGGACCGTATGATTCCTCAAATGGGGTAAGGGACAATGTCGACACAGTCACAGAGAGAAGGGATTCAGACCAAGGTCCTCTGTCAACTGTACTTGAGAGTTTCTGGCTGGTAGAGGGTCCAAGGAGGACAGCAAGGTGAGAACCATCAGAGAACAGAGCAGTGAGAGTGATGGGGGATACATCAGGCAGGGAAAGGGCACTGTGATGGACTCAAGAAGCAGCCAGAGGTGAGCAGCCGTTAACGGCCGTGCAATTGATCTTATAGAAGCAGTAGGTGTATGGGAGCCATTCGATGTCTGTGACAAGACTCATGACTAATGGTGGAAGAGAAGGACTGATCATAATTTGCTTCTTTCTCATCAAGGGATACTTCTCCAAACCCAGTCATTGACCACCTAGGCTAGCCTAACCTACACACATGAGTCTCTGAAGCTCTCCTTACCTGCTTGCCCCGAGCTGAGAGGCCAGAGTCACCTCCAATGCGGCCTCTAAGGTTGAGTTCACTCTCACCATGTCGGCATAGGTAGATAGATCGAGGTGTGACATGGATGTTCATGAGGTAGTAGGCTGTACGGCTCTGAACGTGGTCCTGCACTCGATTTACCATGTAGCGTGTGCCCACGTCGAAGATCTTGATGTAGGACAGGTGGCTGGGCCAGACCCAAGCAGGAGCAAGCATAGCTTAGGTGCTGATAGTAGGAAGGGTTGATCCCAAGAAAAAGTCCCAACCACACTCTTGTTTCCAATCCTCTGCACTTTAGCTCCTACCTAACAAGATGTTATGCCTAGTCTTGTCCTGGGTATATGACCTAGAGATTCTGTTCCTGACAACTCCAAGGAGCTCTTCGCTGCCTACCATCTCTTTCTTCAGCTTGAGTTAACCTGTCATTTGACCGTTCCTAATCACAATGCAATTCACAAGTACTTTTATCTGAATAATGCACTGTGCTTTAGGCAGAGGTTATCTGCCCTTCGGGAACAGTGGGAAACATACATTTGGAAACACGGGAATAATTCAACATTCTTGTCACTAACCACATAGTATGTCAAGTATTGGTATAAAGGGATACATAAATGATCCAGAACATCACTGGCAAACTTGTGGTCCTGGCTCCAAGTTCCTAATGGTCCCCTTAGTTATGTGCTCAGCTCTAGTAACTACACATTGAGTAATAATCAAATATAGTGGTCTGTCTCTGGAGGAACAGGGAGGCAGGGGAGAAGAACAGGGAGGCAGTGGGGAAGAGCAAGGAGGCAGGGGGTGGGGTGGGATACCAATGGATCAGAAGCCTTAGAGCCATGAACTAAGACTTCTCTATCTTCTGTAACAGCTGTAGATCCTCTAGTTATTTAAGCATCTGAGAGAGCTCCATGGGAAGCAGCCAGGGAACTGAAATCATAGGGTAACATAAGCGACCCAGGGTCAATGAGGCTGCTGATAGTTTGGGTTTCAGAGAGCTGCTTCCTTGATCTTCCTAGAGGGAAGTCTTTTACATCTCTAGCCTTGTCCTTCACAGCTCTGGGATCTACATGCAGTGGCTTCCACAGAACACTTGGTTTGTTGAATTTTTTTTTGTGTGTGTGTATGTGTGTATCTTGCAGAGACTGGGGGATTTTTAGATGCATGAATCCTCACAGTCATCATTCAGAGAAGAGATCATCATGTAAAAAATTTGAAGCAAACAGAGAAGCAATTTGCCATAGATTATGTCCCACTCCAGAGATCGGTCTCAGAACCCTAGAGCCTAAGAGCTCTGATGTAATTTTGTTGCCTGGCTACTTTCTGTCCCTAATACTAGACCTTACATGCTGGCCTCACCTCACAGCACAACACTTTATCCATGACTTTTTAATTCTTGTACTACTGTGGTACTTGGAAAATTCTCTTTACATCTGTTTTCACAGTCAGAGAAAATTAGGCCGGCTGTCACAAAGGACTTTTCATTTTGCTTGAAAGGATGTTGCTTGCTGATTTCCAAAGTTGAGCTCCTATGTATACATCTTTTAAAAGCCATTGAAATATATAGGGCATTTACTGACTCTAAGAAATCTTGGAGTATAGAGCTATATAAAATCATTTATAGTTGCACAATAAAAAATTATTATAAAAGTTCATGTTCATCTCCCAACCTGCACAATTTAAAATAAAATATATAAACTATACTGAGGCCCTAAAATTCTGGTTTTATTTTTTTCACCTTTTTCTTGTTGTTGCTTTTAAATACTAATTGTCAAATAGCTGTAGGATACTTCTTATTTTTGGAAGATCCAAAATTGCTGATGTTTAGCTTGCCCACTGATTTATCTAGCTCTTCCAGACATTCTCTCTTCAATATGGGCCAAGTCCCCTGCTGTGAGTTCCTCCAACCATCTGGCTTACTGCTCCCATAATTGGGGTCAACTGTGTCCATACCAGCATCTCCAAATTACTGGACATTCTAGTAATACAGGGACAGTTTTGCCTCTTCAGTTTCCTTAGACACTGTTAAAGCTTGTCACGATGCATGAACTATAAATGTCTGTTAATGCAGAAACAAATAAAGCTAGCCTTCTCCATCCATCTTCTTTAGGCCCAATGGACTCATCAAAAGAATAACAGAAACAAACAAAACCCAACAGTGCTCCTCTAGGTGTTTAGAGGCTTCTGCTGGGGAAGCCTCCTTCCAAGTCTGGAGGCTTTCTTAATGTCATTCTTTCTGTTCAGCCCCCTTCCTTCAAGATCTCTCCATCGTATGCTCTTAGCATACATAGTATGGTTGTAGAATTTGAAAAGGCCATACTTTTCTCAAAGTAAACAACCCCATTCCATCACACGTCTTCCTGGGAGCATGTACGGTGAGTAATTTGTGAAATTAAACATGAAGGACACACACCTTGTACTGAATGTGCAAGTCCCATGTGATATTTCTTTTCTCTTTTCTCTTTTCTTTCTTTCTTTTTTTTTTTTTTTTTTTTTGGTTTTTTGAGACAGGGTTTCTCTGTGTAGCCCTGGCTGTCCTGGAACTCACTCTGTAGACTAGGCCGGCCTCAAACTCAGA
>NC_034613.1:128570214-128610382 GCF_900095145.1 Mus pahari | reverse complement strand
CTTATGCCTCTTTTTATACTTTGAGCTTGGTTCTCAAAGAATATTGGTAGCTAGAGTCTGTTTTCATCAGAACCCATTTTGAAGATAGTTTCTTTGAACATTTTACATCTAAAGTCACATCTGCCTTGAACTGCTGGCCAATACTTTCCTTTCTGTAGCTGAAATTATGAAAGAAAAAGTTTTAATTTTATTGCTTATATATGGGTCTTTCTATATGGCAAGACTCTACGGAAGCTACCCAAGGACAGAACCCATCTTACTTATCCCTATTTACACCTTCTGCATGCAAAGCAAAGCTTCCAAAGACTTGCTGGTTGAAGAGATACATGAGAGTAATAAGAAGAGAAATAAAGGAGACAGAATATATGGTTAGACTTCTGATGCACCTCTGGCTCATGGTGGAAGGCTAGAAGTAGCTTTAGCTCTCTAACACTCAGTTTCCTCCTTTTGGAAATTTATGATCATCAGATCTACTGCTGCCTCCTTTATGGAGGTACTGTGGAAATGTGATTAAAGAAAGAAGGGGAATCTGCTTGGGTACTGAGGTACCATCCACGTGAAGCAAGTATTTTTTGCAATAACAGCAATACCTGCAGAATGGAGGCATTTGTTCTCAGGGTAAAGTCCTAAACTTCACCTATTGCACAGGAAGGTACAACTCTACTCATATGAGGAATAACATACACAAGTATGATATCTCATTTAGATCTGGTAAGGCAAAATATGTGTCCAAATAGGCTAGCAGTAAGAAATGGTAGTGGAAGGCAGTTTGAAAAGTATATGATGTGGGATGAATGCTTCCGACATCGAGGTAACACTGCCTCATGGAAAATTGGACTGGAGGGAGTCATAAAGACATATCAAGTCCCACTTCTGATATTATATATAGATAAGTTAGGGTCCTTAAAAGGAGAACATTTCCTTAGGTCCCATAAGACATGAAAACTGGACTACGGCTCCAGGAGGATTTGGGCTCTTACCTGTCAAATTCCTCATCCAAAGGCTGGTAGTTGATCTCATAGCACTCAATTCTCTTTAGAAAGTCTTCTAAAACCTTTTCTTGGTCACAGTCTATGTAATCAGGACTGCCGAGTTTCACTTGCTGTGAGATGGTGGGAAGAAGATCAAGGTGTATATGATATGGAGACTCTGATAGTGTACTTGGAAACGACCTTCAGAGACAACTACTATCTAACCCATTACAAAGGCAAAGAAATAAAAGTTTGACAAAGGGTTTTGCTTAAGTCGGGCTGTATGTTACAATGGATTTACTCACAGAACACACATTTCTTAACAACATTTGTAAGAAGACAGGAAAGTATGATGCAGAAGAATCAGATATCGTGACTTGGTATCATAAAGGCTCTTGTGTATTTAGTCATTGCTGAGAAAACAGGCATGCTGTCATAGGATTTCTCAAAGGCTGGCATCTCCTAAATCCCCAATATCAGCATGTTCCTCCTCTATTTCCCACTGTTCTACTCAATTACTCAAGCCTACATGGGATCTCACTTGTTAGCAGAACTAAGCCTCTCTAACCTCTCTTCTAAATAGCCATTTTGCCTATGATCACTACAACTTTGTGACTGATTTCTGGTATTCCTTTCCTTTAAAGGAAAGATATTCCTTTAAAAATTTTAATTCATTATATTATTATTTGCATTTACATGTGTATTTTGTCGTATTGGAGTACATATGCATGCCATGATGCATGTATGGAAAACAGAGGAAAATGTTGTGAAGTTGGTTCTTCTCTTCTACCTAAGTATGAGTTCTGGGGACAGAACTCAGGCCATTAAGTTTGTGTGCTAAACATTTTTACCCACTGAGCCACCTCCCAGGCCCCAGAAAGATATTTATAACAAGCACATTTGATAACAGGAGTCTCCTATCTAAATTCTTTCACTATTTTGATGTGTCTTTTAGGGCCCAAGTATGAACTATTTTAGCAAATGGATCATGACAACTCAAACTGCCTTTCACTACCATCTCTTCCTGCTCTCCTATTTAGACACACATTTTGCTTTATCAGACTTAAACTACTTATAGTACTCTGGAGAGATATCTAGTGTATGTTATTCCCCCACTTCAATTCTTTACCTGTAAAAACTTCTATGCATTTATCAGGATACTGTTGTTACCTCTAGGGGGCCCTCCATGACATACCACCACCATGTTCCTACAATCTTCCTTTCCCTTTACTGCAACTCTAAATCTCAAGTTCTGTCTACATATTTCCAGTATCCCTAACTAGACTGTGAGTTCAATAGAAGGGATTTCACTGTTTCTGTATCTTTAAAGCTCATAATGGCTATCCAGGTATACAGCATCACTTGTACACCTGAATCAATAAATGGATGCATAATTGAATGGATAAAGAGGGAAAAGATCTGATCATGCTATATATCCCAAGAGATAGAAACAAGAATAATGGGTAGAAGTTACAGGGAGACAAATTTCACTTTGATTAGGCTATATTTTTTTTAAATGTTGAGTTGTTATTAGACAAATACTTGGCTGATATTTTAACTACTTGATGAAAAGTTGAAAGAGATGGACTTTAAGGTCTCTTATGCTCCTGAGTTCTAGTAATTTGAAGGGGCAGGGAACAACAAAAGTTTACAAGTGATCTAATTCTGGACCTTGCAGTTCAAAGACTAAAAGTAGCAATGATTCTGATGCAAAATGTTGGGTATAATATAGGACATGGACTTTGGAGAAAGATAGAAAAGCCTGGGGTGCAGTCCAACTTCCATTGCTTTTTCGAGCTAAACCATCCTTTGCTAACTCAGTTTCCCCTCTAAAACAGGGAAAAAAATTCTCTAACATGCAGGTTCACTGTGAAAAAATATTAATGAAAGGTTTGTGCATTCTAAGGGCTCTATAAATGCTGGCTTCATGAAACTTTATAGGAACATAAAGGCTCTATACATGCTGGCTTCATGTAACTTTTTATAGGAACATCATGGGCAAGGATGGTCTGGGGAATGCTTCTTATATAAAGGGGTGTATCTCAGGGAGAATGCTTTCTTTAAGTTTATAGTAGTCTTTTAGATATGACCCAGGCCTAAGACAAAATACAGAGGATTAAAGGTTGGGGAGATGACTTAGTAGGTAAAGAGGTTGCCATATGTCTTCGGGTTTTACTGCTGTGAACAGACACCAGGACCAAGGCAACTCTTATAAGGACAACATTTAATTGGGGCTGGCTTACAGGTTCACATGTTCAGTCCATTATCATCAAGGTAGGAACATGATACAGGAGGATCTGAGAGTCCTACATCGTCATCTGAAGGCTGTTAGCAGAATACTGACTTCTAGGCTCCTAGGAGTAGGGTTTTAAAGCTCACACCACAGTAGCACACCAACTTCAACAAGGCCATACCTACTCCAACAAGGCCACACCTTCTAACAGTGCTGCTCCCTGGGCACTGTTACAAACCATAACACCACACAAGTATGAGAACCTAAGTTCAGATTACTTAAATGCACTTAAAGCTGAACATAGTGGTGTGCATCTGTAATCCCAGTGCTTCTAAGATGACAAGTGAAGACAGGAGAATACCTTAGAAGCTTAGAATGTGCAACAGAGAAGAAGAGACCCTACTTCAAACAAGGTGGAAAGTGAGGACTGACACCTGAAGTTATCCCTGACCTCCACACATATAATATACAATGGCATGTGCATTCCACATTCACACATGAACACACATGCAAAATGTATGTGTGCACAGATATATACATATATGTGTGCATATTTAAAATGTAAATTAAATTAATACTTATTTTGAAAAGAATGAAGAAGAAAGGTAGTTGGTAGTTCTTTACCTTGATGTTTTCTGCAATGATGTCTGGGTCATTACAAATAGACTCGATAAAGAAGACCTATAAGAGAAAAGGAGAACTTTCCATCAGGGGATTCTGTTTTCTGGAAGCCAAACAGGATTATCCATTCTTGATAGCCCGAGTCACCCCAAGGAGGGTTGGTAAAAACAATGCTTTCACATAATGGTGCTTTCAGGATTCAGACTCCTATGTGGCAGCCTGGTTCTAATTGGACTGCCCCAGACTTCTGCTGGCTTTTGGTTCTTACATATGTTTGTCCTGACTTCATCCTTGCCACCTCAGTGTCAGCCTGTCTGTCAGTAACCATTTTCTATTGCCTAACCTGGCATCTCCCCTGTTCTGTTCTGCTGAATCTGAAAGCTAGATGTTGTCCCCATGGTGTCCAAATTAGCTGCTCTAAGTGTCCTACTTTGGACTGCTTTGAATTTGGTCTTAGATAAGCATAGCTGTGGTACTGTACCTTGTAACCATGTTCTTTAGCAAACTGCAGAATCAATGATCGTCGTTCTCTGGTAGTGTTGGTGGCATCAAAAACCTAAAGACGTAATAAGAGAGGCTTACTCTCAGTGTAGTGTTGATATAACTGCATTCTTTGATAGCTATTTTTCTAAGTGGAAGGGGTAGAAAAAGAAGGGTTTGGAATTTGCTTGTGTCACTTTCAAAAGCACTCCTTGAGCCCATACTATCTACTCAGAAATGTCCTACAGTCTATGAATGTGGGGTTTTATTAGGATCATTTTATAGGTCAAGTAACAGGCCTAGAAGAAGGACTTTCTCTGACAACAACCATGCTTGTTGTTAGAGCAATAGTAGAGCTTGTTCTCCAGATGAGTCCTTTCCTTCCTAAACCCTTAGAAACTCCCAGGAACAGGAAACATTCCCTATCCTTAACACCTGAGAAGGGGCTATTGCATATTTGGAGATCTCTAACCTAAGGATTTAAGATATTACATTGCCGAGATATATAGGCAAATCTCAATTTAGAAAGAAATGTACTTCACAGCTTCTCTTCTACACTGTATAGAAGTTCATGGAGTTATATATAGACTTTGGGTCTTGTTATCTTGGTTTGGTATTGGTATTTGTAAGGATTTTTTTTTAAAAGTTTATAATGTTGAAAAAAAGAAAGAAAACAATGTTTGTACCACAGTCTTAAATTTTTATACCGCTGAATCTTGACAGATTCTACAACTATATAATCTGACCCTGCCATATATATATATATATATATATATATATATATATATATATATATAATACACCCTGGGAAATAATTTTTCCTTGTTAGTTCTTTTGGTATCTAAAATAGAGCATAATAATGACACATCTCATGGAACAGTGTGAATTAAATTATTAATATAAACAAAGTACTTAGAATAACATATGTCATAAATAAGTGCTTAGTACATATTATCTACTTTGTATACTGACAGATAGCCTGAGGGGGAAAATGGAAGACTATTTACCGCAACGTGACCTTCCTCATGGCTGAGATACTTATGGACATCCTTTAGGGCTGCTAGAGCACACTGCCTGAAAAACAGAGAGAGAAGCAGAGAGTCTCTATCCTCGGAAGCAGTTCCCCTCACTGCAATTCTCTTATGAAGCACCTCTCTGTTGAACATCTGCATAGTTCATCCACACATTGAACATCAAGAACAGGGCCCTTTGTTCTAGCAAGGGGGTCAGAGTTGAAACTGGCTCAGTGTGTACAGCTTAGAAGCTGTACGTAAGAAGACATGCCCAAGAAAAGCTGAGCAATTAAACCATCATAGTTTTAGGGCTCTAACTGTGTGCAAGTGGAGCTAAAGCTGAATTGGTTAAGGCACACAGGTAAGGCATAGGGATGTGCTCTTTGAGTTAAAATGAATTCTTGGCATATGTAATATTGTAAGCACAGGTATGATAGTGATCATGTACTTAGGTTTTCAGCAAAAGTATTTTTATTGGATATTGGGATTTGTAGTGAGGACCCAGATAAGAAGTTCAGAGCCAGGATGCATCTAGAAGTACTTCCAACTGCATAGGTAAAAGAGACTTTAAAGTTGAAGTATTGAGACTGCAGAGACTGAAGAGGGCTGAGCTCATGAAACACTCACCTCAATGCTAGGGGAAGACATTTCTATGCTTGCTTACCAGAAATACAAGACTGGAAACTTTCTTGATAGGAAATGGCTATGACTAGAGCAGATGTCAAGCAGGCTGACAGAAAGGCTGGACACAAGGGTGTTTAATTCACGGCCTAGGCTAACTATGAAACGTGGCCCAACACAAACTGTACACTTACCTAAACAAATTTTGAGAATTTTTGCATTTTCCCTATTCATAACTTGACTGAGGGGTTCTCGAGCATTCATACTGTAGATGACTACACTGTGTTGTAATGTCAAAAGTCTGGACACCCTGGAAACGTGGGTGACTCTAGACTACTCTCCTAGGATATGAAGACAGGCACCACTCAGCCAAAGGGCAGTGCAGATTCTTAAATATTGGGTACTTACTTCCTGATAAGTTGGGCCTCCATGTTGTCTGGGTGAAAGAATTTATAGTTCCTGTAGCTCACTGCCTCTCGTCGATACTGACCTAAATTAAACACTGAAAACAGAAAACACTAGTGAAGATATTGGGAAGATTGCAGGGGCCAAAGGTATGTTCTTGCTGGAAGGAATCTCAGAGGTAAAAGGTATTATTTATAGCTGGAAAATGTATACATAAGACTTCAAATTATGGGTACCAGCTAATTTTCTCCCTCCTATCAGTCCTGCAAAGTAGGGGTTAACCATTTCACCTTTACCAATAAGGAAAGTAAAGCTTAGAGGTGTAAAATAGCTTTCACAGTTAATAACTGGCAAGCTGAAATTCAAACCCAGGTCTATTTGATTCCAAGCCATTTTACTTTATCATAAATTCTAACCTATTAAATCTCCTATTCAAAAGGGAAGATAACGAAATAAGATGCAGAGAATAAAACCAGTTACCCAAAGTCAAACCCAGAGTGAATTAATAATGTATACAGACTGGGTCTCCTGACTCCTGGTTACCAAGGTTATTTTGCCACTTAATATCTTAAGGGAAAATCTAAATGTAAGTCTCTAAACAGCACTTTCATGTTTGTAATGGAGGAAAAAACTGAGAAGGAATGGACAAAGAGGATAATCAGCCAAAGAAACCATAGTTCATAAATTCATCTGCCCAACAAAAATTTTAGGATAGTGTAGGGGTTTGATTAAGAATAGCTCCCATAGGCTCATTTATTTGAATGCTTAGTTATCAGGGTGTGGCCCGGGGCACTACTTGAGAAGGATTGGGGGTGTAGCATTGTTGTAAGAAGTCTCTCACTGGGGATTGGCTTTGAGGTTTCAAAACACAAGCCAGGCCCAGTGTCTTTATCTTTGCTGAGGGATTAAGACACAGAACTCCCAGCTACTTCTCTAGTACCATGTCTGCCTGCATGCTGCCATGCTTCCCACCACGATGATAATGGATTAGAACTTTGAAACTGTAAACTAGATACAATGAAATGTTCTCCTTTATAAGAGGGCTTTGGTCCTGATGTCTCTTCACAGCAATAGAACACTGATTAAGACATATACTTACTCTGTAAAGTGATATATAATTTCTGGTTCACACACACATCTAACAGAGACAATATCCAACTATGCTGGAGAGTGAGGGGGAAGCAAAAGAAGGATCTGTTTGCAGTTATCTTAGAGTATTTAAAGGCAGCAGTATTTGAACAAGGCTTTTAAGGATAAGTGTCTTTTACTGGAGGGTATGAGGGTGAGGGTGGGGAGCAAGAACAGTATGGATAAATGTCAAGTAGTTAGACACTACTTAAGCAAAAGGCATAAATCTGCAGAAGGAGTTAACCATTGTGGCTGGGGTCTGAAAAGCTGGAATAGGTCAACTGTGGCTAGTCTTCAACAGAAGTAAAGTGGCTTGGTTTCAAATCCACAGACCAAGGGTTCCATTGAGACTATCGGTATTACCATTCTTGTAGTTTGAAACTGATTCTGAAGGCCTATGTGAGCAGTTGAGTTGAATAAACAAAATAAAACAGGGATCAGGACAGAGACCCATCTGCCACTATGTCTTATCCTTCTTCATTCAGTAGAGGCTCCCTAGGCTTGCCATTCTGTATGAGAGTGGCTCCTTCCTGCCTTTGTTTTTATTAAATGTTCCCTTCTTCCTTCAGGATCCACCTCAGACATATTCTTATCCATGAAGTTTTTGATGTCTGTCAGTCAGCAATTCGCTCTGTGAGCACCATCAGCACCCTGTTTGAGAATTTCTAGTCTAGCCCAGGTCTTGTTACGTATACCATTCAGAGTTAGAATGCTTCAAGGACAGGAAATGAGTCTCATCCATTTTTATTTCTTTCCTAATGCTTGACATGGGCTTTAGCACATGGATTAGAGAAATTGGATAAAGGGCAAGGAAGGATAAACTGGGGGGAGGGAGATTTGATGCCTGGTGAAACTCCATGGTAAAATGTATGTTCAAACCCTAGCACACGAAAGGGGGGTGAAACGGAGAGAAGACTTGGTGGGAATGAGGGAGGAGTGACTGGATAGAAGGGAGTAGATACAGTACTCAGAGGGTTGCTTTGTGTTTGGGAGCCTTCTTAAGAGCAGATTTCGTCTTCAATACTAGTTTTTCTATGCCTAAAACCCAGCATGGTATTAGGCAGAGAATATTTTTCATGAAATGTATGATTTATAAGACCATCATGACAGTTGTAGTAGTAGTGGTAGATGTGGTTTTAATCCTGGAAACAAGGATATGCGGCATTTTCAGGATTGAAAGGTTTAGCCTTCTACCTTTCCCAGTTTTCAGTTAATAGCCTGTACTGGACGTATATAGCAATGATTTCTGAGACATACCTTTAGTTGGCGTTCCTATCCAGTTGAGATAGCGTGTGAGCTTCGTAGAGATGTAGGTCTTGCCTCGAGCTGGTAAACCCACCATGATCACCATTGTGGGGGAATTAGTGAACTGTGGTATGGAGGCTGGAAGACAAAGAGATCCTCAAAAGCTTATTTCCACACTGAGACGCTCTCCTGCCATTAGCTTGGAGATGTAGAGTTGGAAATCATATTGCTTCCATCATTATGAGGGGTGGGGCAAAGCTTGAAAACAGGCATCACAAATTTCCTTAGACTCATCAGAAAACTGAGGTAGCAGTACAGAGAGCTAACTTAAACTTGGAAAAAAAGAAAGAGGCATCTGGCCAGGGCAATCAGACTCGGGCATTTCTTAGTTGATACAGAAAATGCTGAACAACATACCAACTCATAAGAAGGTTCAGATAAAAATAATGAGTTGCTAAGGCTGGTTGTGGGTCAATTGGGAACCTTAGAAGGACTGCAGACATAGACAACTTTACATATTTTTCAATCTTCCTCCAGGTGCTGACAAGGAAGATTGCGAAAACTCCTGAGAAAAATCTTGTATAAAATTCTGGCTTGGAGAGGAGAATAGCCATTGTTCAAATTCTACCCAGAAAATGTTCTCCATGTTCCTGTGGGGAAAGTCTTACTATTAAGGTAAAGACAATCAACTGTAGCTTGAAAACACTGGTGGCAACTTACTGCACCTGGCAGTCAATCCTGCTCAATCTAGCCCACCTCTCTTGGAACTCAGGTCAGATCAATTTACCTTTTCTCACCTGGGAGGGAAAAACACTTTAATCTGCAGAAGGAAGGGAAACAGAAGTTCAGGGTACTGATGAAAATTCCCTGAAGTGGGAAGAAATACAGAAAATGCATCTACTCAGCAGGAACATGAAAAATGTGCTAAGCCTACTCATTACATTTGGAGGCAAAGGACACTTGTGATGGTCACACCTCTGACACTCAAAATAAGACTGAGACTTGCTAACATATAACAACTTAGTTCCCCATTCTCCATCACCAAGGTAAAGGGCTTCACATATGTAACAGAGGATGGCCTTATCTGGCATCAGTGAGAGGGGAGGTCCTTGGTCCTGTGGAAGCTTGATGGCTGAGCATAGGAGGATTCTAGAGCGGTGAGGCATGGGTGAGTGGGGAAGTACCCTCTTAGAGGCAAAGGGGAGGTGAGGTTGGGATGAGGGTTTGTGGAGGGGAGACCAGAGAGGATATCATTTGAAATATAAATGAATAAATTGATTAATAAAAGAAAAAAACAAACAAAAGAATATGGAAGGGGGCGAAGTGATGACTCAGCTGTTAGGAGCAATTGCTGCTCTTGCAGAAGACCCAGGTTCATTTCCTAGCACCGTGTGTCAGCTCACAACCACCTGTAATCGCAGGCCCACGGAATCTGATGCTGTCTGCTGACTTTCACAAGTACACACATGCAACAAAGTACTCAGACACATACAATTTAGAAGATAAAATAGCAGTGAAATGTATCTTTAAGAGATACAAGAAAGCTGGATGTGGTGGTGCACACCTTTAATCCCAGCACTCAGGAGGCAGAAGCAGTCACATCTCTGAATTCAAGGCCAACCTGGTCTACTGAGCAAGTTCCGTGACAGAGTTACACAGAGAAACCCTGTCTCAAAAATCCAGAGGAGGCAGGGAGTAGACTGTCTCTAGGGAGCATCACAAAAGATAAGAACCAAGACCAAACAAAAAGGCTGAAGAGAGAGAAATCATCAGAAACAGACTTAGCTGAACACTGAAGCTGGAATTATGAGACTAATGATTTAAACTAGCTATGAGGATTCTGTTAAATCCTTTATTTGAAAAGGTAATCACACAGGATCAGACAGCTATCTGCCACTCCTTTACTAAAACAGCATAATTTCTGACAGCAATCTAAATATCTATCCTTATACCCACAGGTAAGTACAGTTTTCTTCCTTCAACAAAGGAAACTTCTTTTTGCAAATACAGAGATCATTGCAGAAAACCACAACCAATCAAAATGCAGAGTCATGAAACCCAGTCCCAAATGAAAAAATCTACAAAATAATTCTCTTACCTGAGGCTCAGGAAACACTGAGGGAAAAGTGGGCAGAAAGACTGTAGGAGTCATAGGATCAGGGAGTTTGCAGTGAGATTGTGTCTCTTAGGAATATCAGGAGCTCTACCCAGGATGTCTTACCAACATGACTGAATAAACATGAGCTGAACAAAGATGACACCAATAAACATGCCTCAAAAGACTACAAGGCCTCAACCCTACACAAGAACTACATATAGGCAACTAAGGAATGCTGACAGCAGGGGTACTATAGTCTGCTAAAATGAAGCAGGTGGTAATCCAATGCCAAATGGCTGGTCCTGAAAACATAAACATGAGTAAAATTACACATACTGAGAAGGTTGTATTGAGGAATACACACACACACACACACACACACACACACACAAATACACATAAGCGATGAGTTTAAAGGAGAGTAGGAGGGATATATGGGAGGATTCAGAGGTAGGAGAGGGAAGAAGAAATTATTTAACTACAACATCAAAAATAAAAGAAAACTACAATACTATTAGACCATAATAAGGAATACAATAATGTACAGCCAGGTTACTATGCCTCCATTAGAGTCCATCAACCGTACCACAGGAGGCCCTTAGTATTTCAACACGGTTGAAAGACAAGTAAAAGACCTAAAAACAGGCTTCATGCATTCCTTAAAGAGGAAATGAATAAATCCCTTTTAAAAATCCATGAAAACACAAACAGTGGAAGGAAATGAATAAAACGATTCAAGATATGAAAGTGGTAATTTAATAAATTAAGAAAATCCAAACTGAGTAAATCCTAAAGATGTAAATGTTTACTCAAACAGAAACCATACAGGCAAACTTCACCAACAGAATATAACAGATGGAAGAGAGAATCTAAGGCATTGAAGACTTGACAGAAGAAATGGATACATTGGTCAAAAATGTTATGTCTGAAATTATCCTGGCAAAAAACATTCAGGAAATCTAGGACACTATTAAAAGAGCAAATCTAAGAATAATAGGAATAGGAGAAGAAACCCAACTCAAAGTCACAGAAAATATTTTCAACAAAATCATAGACTTAAAGAAGGACATGACTATTAAGATACAAGAAGCATATGGAATACCAAATAGACTGGATCAGAGAAGAAAGTACCATGCCACATAATAATCAAAACAGTAAAAGAACAAAGAAATAATATTAAAAGTTGTAAGGAAAAATACCAAGAAACATACAAAGGCAGACCTAAGACAAAAGGATGGACTATCCAGAGACTACCCTGCCTGGGGATCCATCCCATCATCAGCCACCAAACCCAGACACTATTGCATATGCCAGCAAGAATTTGCTGAAGGGACCCTGATATAGCTGTCTCTTGTGAGGCCATGCCAGTGCCTGGCAAATACACAAGTGGATGCTCACAGTCATCTATAGGATGGAACACAGGGCCCCCAATGGAGGAGCTAGAGAAAGAACCCAAGATGCTGAAGGGGTCTGTAACCCTATAGATGGAACAACAATATGAACTAACCAGTGCCCCCAGAGCTCGTGTCTCTAGCTGCATATGTACCAGAAGATGGCCTATTCGGCCATCATTGNGAAGAGAGGCCCCTTGGTCTTGAAAACTTTATATGACCCAGTACAAGGGAATGCCAGGGCCAAGAAGTGGGAGTGGGTGGGTAGGGGAGCAGGGTGGGGGGAGGGTAAAGGGAAATTTCGGGATAGCATTTGAAATGTAAATAAAGAAAATATCTAATAAAAAAAGAATAACTCCTGAATTCTCAATGGGAATGCTAAAAGCCAAAAGGGCCTACACAGATATGGTGTAGACTCTAAGAGACTAAAGTTGCCATTGCAGACTATTATGCCCAGGAAAAACAAACAAACAAACAAACAAACCTTCAATCACCATAAAAGGAGAAAATAAGATATTTCATGAAAAAAAAAACCCAACATATTTAAGCATTATCTATCTACAAATCCAACCCTACAGAAGGGGCTAGAAGTTAAATTCCACCAAAAGAATGTAACTACATCTAAGAAAAAAACAAAGGGAATAAAAAAACCAAAAACCCATAACCCCAAACCCAGACCTAGGCAGAGAGATGGCTCAGCAGTTAAGAGCACTGACTGCTCTTCCAGAGGTCCTGAGTTCAATTTCCAACAACCACATGGTGGCTCATAACCACCTGTAATGGAATCTAATATCCTCTTGTGATGTGTCTGGAGATAGCTACAGTGTGCTCATATAAATGCAATAAATAAATAAATAAATAAATAAATAAAAATAAAATACTCAATAAAATACTTGCAAACTGCCTGGCAGTGGTGTCACATGACTTTACTCCCAGTGCTCAGGAGGCAGAGTCAGGTGGATCTATGAGTTTGAGGCCAGCTTGGTCTACAGAGTGAGTGCCAGGAGAGCCAGAACTACACAGAGAAACCTTGTTTCAAAACTCCCAAATATCACAGGCATTGCCAAGGCTATTGGTTACTTTCTATTAACCTGATCATACTTATGTCATTGAACACTGAGAAATTGAACTGGTACACAACTAGAAGCCTCACCCCTACTGACTAGCTTTCACAGTACTATAAGGTACTTTGCCATGATCAGAGGAAGAAAATAATCATCAAGTATTACCCAACTACAAATCTGTGAACTGTAACAGAGACCTGTCTGTAAGATATATCACTGGAATAGTTGCACAAACATAGGAATAGCAAACCACTTTTTTTTTCGATTTAAGGCACACTCCATTACATAGGCTATATGACATTACTAGATTATTCAAGATATTCAGACTAGAATAGTGATAGACCTAGTGGAAAACCTAATACTATTATTTTAGTAAAGGTGCGTAGCCCTAAAATAAGTCCAAATGATATATTGTTATGCCCACGGAGCAGATCACCATTCAACCCTAATAAGAGAAACCTCTCCTTACAGTAGATGGGAATTAACGCAGAGACCCATAAGTAGATCATATACAGAGAGTGAGAAACTTTGGAACACACTTCTTTTTTTAAAAAAATATAAAGCATTGGTATCTTTATTATGGCATAATGCAGTACGTTATACAGTAATTCATTTTAATGTAAAAACATTTTATGTACAGTTTCAGGAAAACAACTACATAGACAGCTGGAACATAAAATCAGGCTGTAATTTCAAAGTCCAGAGTTATTTTGAGAAAGTGGAAAATATTTTCTCTGTAGAAAATAGTAAAAATGATAACATTTCCCAATAAGCCCATTGAAACCAAATAATAGTTGAATTATATATATAAATAGTTTAGTTTCTGCAATCCAAAAGAAACCTCATTTGTTTGAAAAGTCATGTTTTATTTAAATTGTGTCAATTGAAATTCTTCCCTTCTTCCCCCCCCCCCTTCACTGTTTGATTTATGGCAGATCATTTTTCTATAGGGTAACCCATTAATTAAAAATTCAAAATGTTCTTTAGCCTTTTCTCCTGCAGGTAGAGCCAGCATGTCCTTTCATCTTCTTGAAATGGCAAACTCTTATCCCAACAGTGAAATGCTTCATTAAACCATGCCCACATTTATTACAAGCTACAGTTATCAACAAAGAAAATAAAATCCCCACAAATCCTAAGCACAGAGGATGAGCCATCTGGTCAGAGGTCAAGGGGAAAACTGAATCTAAATAGAAAAAAGGGTACTGCTTCAACTACCAGGAGCTGATCAGAGCCCTTTAAAGCCAGGGGAACACTCACTTCTAAGTCGGGTATCTTCATTAAACCTTTACCCTCAAGCCTCAGGGATCTATGTGGAAGAGGAAGCAGAAAAATTCTAAGAGCCAGAGGTGGTGGGCAACACCAAAGAAACAGTATTTTCCAGGCACAACAAGACTAACTGATGAACATAGGAACTTCCAGGGACTTTGGAAGCACCCAGAACATTCAAACAGGTTTAAGCCAGACAAAATCTCGGCACTGATATTGAGAAGTGAACACAAATTCCTACCCCAAACCAGGAAGCTATTTGCAGTTGATATCTTTTGGAAATGTGAAAATCAGTTTTCTCCAATGTAATTGGATATATCAAGCACACTCCAAGGTCAGGTCCTAGGCCCAGGAGTAATTGGCCAACATGAAACAAACTTTTTGTATGTTTGTTTGTTTGTTCATTTGGTGTGTGTGTGTTTACATGCTCTTTTGGTTTTGTTTGTTTTTGTATTATTTGTTTTCTTTTTAATTTGTCTGTTTAGATTTTGGGTTTTTGTTGTTGTTGTTTTTCCTGGCTTTCTTTTTGAGACAGAATATGAAGTTGGGTGTGCAGGGAGGTGGGAGATCTAGAAAATTGAGGATGAGAAAGAATATGATCACTATATATTTAAAAATAAATATTCAAGATTTGAGGCTGGAGCAACTGATGGATCAATAATTAAGAATGCTAGATGTTCTTGTAGACAGCAAGGTTCAGTTCTCAGCACCTACATGGCAGTTCAACCAACTGTAACTCCAGTTCCAGGGGATCTAGCATCCTCTGGGCTCTGCAGGCAGTTGTGCATGCACATCGATAGTCTTAACTTTAGTTTTGCCTGTTTGCATGGTCTATGCACAATAGTGTACGACTTCATGCCTGGTGCTTTTAGGGGACAGAGTAGGTGTTTAGATTCCCAGCTTAGACTTCACAATGGTGAGCTGCAGTATGGGATCTGGATCTCTGAACCTGAAGACTCTGGAAGAGCAGTCAGTGTTCTAAACCACTGAGCCACTTCTATAGCCCCCTTTTAAATTAATTAACTAATTATTTTTTCTTTTCAAGATAGGTTTTCTCTGTGTGACACTGGATGTCCTAGAATTTGCTCTATAGACCACCAGGGTGGCCTTTTACTCAGAAATATACTCACCTTTGCCTCCAGGTAACACAGGTAAAACATACATTACATACATGCAGGTAAAACACTAATAAATATGAATAAAATAAATATAAAACATATTTTAAAGTAGATTAACTATTTTAAAATCCTATATAATATATAGATATTGGTAATATATAGAGTTAGGAATATAATTCAGTAGTAAAGTACTTGCCTAGTAGCTTCAAGTCCCATGTTTGATCCTACATATTGCAAAATGAATGTTAAAATAAAAATATGTAGTAATTATATATTCTCTTCACAGTGTTAATATTACATTAGAACTTATTCATATCTAAATATAATACCCATAAGGCAACCTTAAACTATCATTCTCTCCCTTTCTTTCCTCAGTCCCTGACACTAACTCTTCTACTGTCAACATCTATAGAAGTCATTTTTATGATTCCGAATGAAATCATGTGGTGCTTGTCCTTTTGTGATGGTTATTTTCTGGTTCCTATAAATATAGGCAATTTTAATTTAAAATTATTGTTGTTGTTTTGAGACAGGGTCTCTCTCCATAGCCTTGACTCTCTTAGAACGTACTATTATAGACCAAGCTGACCTCCATCTCACACTGATTCTCTGTCACTCCTTCACAAGTGCTGGAGTTAACGGTGTGAATTACCATGCCTGGCATATTTTTAAAAAATTAAGTGGTTAAATATAATTAGAAAATGTAGAGAAATAAAAACAACCAAAACCAAATATATGTGACTAGGAAATGTAATATATGTACACTTAGCATATACACATGGAAGAAAGAATGGGCAGAAGAAATATTTGAAGACATAATAGAGAAAAGTGAAATATACTATGAATAGGAAACAGTGAGAAAAAATATAATGAACAGAAAATGCATCATAAGAGATGCATCTTTGTAGAGAAAGTTATGTGTATTTTGATATAGGATCTCTCTAGGTACTCCAGGCTTGCTAGAAACTCATGATAACTGTTGCCTGAAGCTTAAACCACCTGGGTGCTGGTTTTGGATGTGGGCACCTCAATATTCACCAAGATGATGAGTTTTAAAGAATATCAATAACCACATTCAATATAAATTAAGCACATCAATAAAAGACAGAGATTCTAATCCTAGATAAAGAAATAATACCTAACACATACAGCTAGATCTGATTTGGAATCTTCTTTTATCTATCACTAACTAAAATATAAAACCATAAAAGAATATCTGTCTGAACCTCTATATGAATACTGAAATGCAAACATAGACATAGGTAAGAGAATGAGGAAAGAATACTGGAGTTTGAAGGAATAATTAAACATGTCTAACAGAGGAAGATCATGGTCTTGAGACTAGCCTGGGCCACACAGTGAAACCCTGTCTGAAACACACAGAGGCTAGTGAGAGGCTTGAGTAAAGAGATACTTGGCACCAAGTTCAATCCTGACCTGAACTCAATCCTTGGAATCTACATGGTGGATGGAAAGAACTGACTCCTACTACTTCCACATACAGAACATGATATGCATCTCACCCCCCAAAGAAATAAGTAAATGTAAAAACATAAAAATAATGACAAGCAGGATCACTTGGACCACTGCAAAATTAACACTATTTTATCGCTTTCAGTATCCTGAGCCTGAATTCAATATCACATGAAACCCAGAAATGGATGTGTGTAAATGACAGTCTTTGAATAAAACATGTAGTTTAGATATGAGAAATGGAAATAAGATGGCATATATGAGTGAAAATACCACTAAGAATCCCATAACTTGTATAAAATACATATAATTTTTAATAGAAGAAATAGGAAGGAGAACTAAAGTTTAGACATAATGGGAGAAATCCTTTGAGGGTTTGGGGGTGGGTAGTTACTAGAGACTGAACTTCGCAAGTGTTCCATCCTTGAGCTATAGCCCAGCCTTTCTTGGGTTTTTATTTACTCTATATCTTTGGTTCTATAGAAAAAAAAATCAACAACAAAGGTATCTCAGAAGTAGAAGTTTCCCAGAAGGGGAGCTTAGAGAGATCAAAACCCTGTGGGATGAGAACTTTTCTGGAATTTGAAACAGTGTCAACGGGACACATGCAGACTTCATAGTGGCTTTTCTTCTTCTGTGTCCTTCTACACTGTTTCTAGAAGAGGTACAATCATTACAGTGAGTAGTTTCTGAACAGAGGACATAAAATGATAGCCAGAGACACTGGAAAGCACAAAAAGAAAAAAAAAAAGAAGAAGAAAGCATTTCCTAATGACTTGCTAGTGCTTTGATGCTAATTAGTATACCAACTTTGGAAACTCAACTACCTTTAAGACTTCCATCCAAGACCTAGACAGACCATTTAGTGGTGCACACAGAAGACATGTCTAAATAGTATTTCTGTAAAAGCTCTGAAAAGTTGGAAACATTATATACAGAAAACTAAAAACAAAAACCAACCAAACAACAAAATTAATGATCCTCCAAAGAGTTAAATAAGAGAGCCACTAAACACATTCATGTATGAAGTCAAATATCCACTTCTATAGTACCACATAAAACAATTCCATCCCTACAAATTTTCTCTTACATAGTTGATTATAATTAGATCCAACGACATCCCTCCTCAGGCCAACTATGATCAATATTCTATCCTTATACATTTGCTTTCCCAGGATTCCAGACAGATTTAACTATATCCCATGTCAACTTCTGACCCTGGCTTTTTTCCTCTTAGTACAATGCACAGATATATTTTAGTTTATAATGCATTTGAGATATATTTTAATTCTTGTATAAGTCAATAGTTCTCTTCATTCCTGAGAGGTATTCTAGTTTGTTAACCCATCATCAATTCAAGACATCTTGGTTATCCCTAGTTATTCATGAATTTTAATAAATTCATATACATTTTTATAAATACTTTTCAACTTACTGTATGAAAACTGAAATGAAGTCTTATACCTAGATCATAAAAATGCTGGATCATAATGCCCACTGCCATGAGACAGTTAGTCTTGGGAGAAAGAAAACAGAAGGCTTAAAACAACCTCCTCCATCAGTAAACCAGAGCAGCAGCAGTGTAGGAGGAACCACACCTTCCTAGATAGGTCCAGACACCACTGGGCAACACTGCCCAGAATCTGCACAGGTATCAGAGGCGCTCCCAGAGGTGGCAAGCGTGAAGCCACGGCAAGCCCAGTGCCTGGCACAGTCACTTCTCAGTACCAAGCATGCCGTGTGCCCTTTGTGAGCACCCAAAGCTCACAACCTGTATGCATAGGCATGTGCCATTGCTGAGCCAGGAAGACGACTTCCTGCTCAGTTAGTAAAGTGTAAAGTTCAAGTGCAAGGTAAGTGCTAAGAGGCTCACTGAAAAGTTTCTCCACTGACACAATAAATCAAAGTAGGCCAAATTAACAGTATAAAAGAAGGTTTCAATGGGAAATGATTGCTCCAGGGTGGATTCACTGACCTCAGAGGAGGTTAGGGAAGTCAATCCCCTGAGCTGGGGTAGGGGCATGAGAAGCCCTCTTTTAAGTTATTAATCAGGATTGTCCAAAAGACCCCCCCCCAAACCTTATAGACTATTGGTATTGCCCTTGCTTGCCTCCAGAAGTGGACAGTAAATCACAGTTGCTAAAAATGCCATGTACTTCAGATAGAGTAGCCAGAGGCACCTGAGCTGGAGCTGACCTGAATGCTTCTTTCCTGAGGACTCAATTTTATGGTATTAGAGAGAGTGCAATCAACAGTCTTACCCAGCTATGATGTCTATGAACCACAACAACAATCAGCATGGCATAATAACCCTAATGGTGCAGTAGTGGCATTTATACCTTGGCGGTAACCAACAGCTCACGAATTGGGCTTTAGACCCACACAAGACAGAAAGCATGCCTTTTATTGGAAACTTAGCCAACTACTCAGAGCTCATGAAGTCAAAGACCTTGAAGGAGAATCTTCAACTGTCACTTTATCAAACTAGCATAATCCCTCAGTACATTCTAAATATTTGTCCTTATGCCCACAGGTAAGTATAGTTCTCATGCCTCATCAAGGAACCTTCTTTTTTGCAATACACACAACATGACAACCAATCAAAATGTAGAGCTGGGGAGCCCAGTCTCAACAGATACATCTACAATACAAATCCTACACCTAAGGCTCAGTGCTCTTTGAGGAGTTGGGGAGGTGTTGTAAAACATAAAGGAATAGTTTTCTCTGAGATTGTGCCTCTTAGGAAAGACAAAAGTATACCATAAAGTCTTACCAACATGACAGTCTAAACATGACCTGAAGAAGGAAGGATAACAGTATACTTGCTAACATGGATGGAGGGAAGCCCACAAGGTTTCAACCCCACCCAAACAACTACAAGCAACTAAGAAATTCTTAGAGTGGAAAAAAAAGACTTTTCCAGAAAAGATGACACCAATTGGCTGTCCAATGGAAAAAGGTCAGCCCTGAAAGTATGCACAGAAGTAACTATACAGACTGAGCAGGTTGTCTTAATGTATCTAGGACTATATATGTATGTATGTATATACACATATGTATGTAATAATAACCTAATGAGAAAAGGGCCATGAATTTCAGAGAGAGCAAGTAGGGGTATATGGGAGGGTTTGAAGGGAAAAAAGGAAGGAAGAAATGATGTAATTATAATCTCAAAAATAAAATATTTTTAAAATAAAGCAAGGAGAAAATAAAGTGAAATTAAGAAAACCAATTCCATTTATACTGCCATAAAAATTAAATAGATGAACATAAAAGTGTACTTTGAAAATTACAAAGAAGTTAAAAACAACCTAGGTAAATTAAACAGCTCACAAAGCCAAGACTTAATATTGTTAAGATGGCAACACTCCCAGGCTGATCTACAGATTGAATACAGCCCCTTTGCAGAAATAGACCAATCCATTCCAAAAATAAATATGAAAATGCAAAAGATATAAAGTAGCCAAAATAATCTTGAAGATCAAAAAAACTGAAAAAAAGAAACCCCTGAAAAGCAGAGAGTAGCTCAGTCGGTAAAGTATTTGCCTAGCATGATGAAACTCTAGTATTGTATCCCCAGTACCATACAAATTGTATATTGTGGCTCATATTTGTCATCTCAGTATAAATTAGGAGATAGAGGCAGGAAAATGAGAAGTTCAAGGTCAACCTTGGCTACTTCAAAGCCAGTCTCCCATAACACTTGCCAGTCTCCCATAACACTTTGTCTCAAACCGGGGTGGGGAGGGAGGGAAAGGAAGGAAGGAAAGAAGGAAAGGAGGAGGGAAGGAAGAAAAAGAGGAAGGAAGGGGAAATTAAAAAGAGAAGAAATTCACAGATTTACAAAAGTAAATCTTATAAATTATTTTTTAGAGGTTTATTTATTTTATATAGGAGAGTACCAGTCGTTGTCTTCAGACATACTAGAAGAGATCATCATATCGTACTACAGATGGTTGTGAGCCATCATGTGTTTGCTGGGAATTGAACTCAGGACCTTTTGAAAAGCAGTCACTTCTCTTAAACACTAAGCCATCTCGCCAGTCCCCTGTAAATCTTATTTTTTGATAGGACACTAATATTTATTACTACTTGAATCAGTCTATAAACCTCGATGCTTAGGAGGCTGTGGAAGGAGGATTTCTACAAGTTTCAGCCAAATTTGAGATACACTATGATACCCTGCCTCAGAGAAACAAATAAAATTCTAGGGGGGTGCCAAGATGGCTCACTTGCCACTAAACATGAAGAGCTGAGTTTTATCCCTGGAGATAAAACCATGGTGAGAGGAGAGAACTTACTCTCACAAGTTGTCTTCTTACTTCTATGCACATAATATTTTAGAATATTAATTTCTAAAAATAGAAATTCTTACAAATAGTGCAAGGACAAATACTCTAATCAAATTAAAATGGGCAAAGAATGCATAGAATTTTTTCCAAGGAAGACAGGCAAATGGCCAATAACCACATAATAAAGAAAACTCACTAGTCATTATACAAATGCAAATCACAAAGAAAGGCCACATTATATATTTCAGAGAGTATATAATAATTTAAAATAATAATACAAATGTTCACATGGATATAGAAAAACCCCTTTATGTTGTTTTGGGAAATGAAATATGATAAACTCACTCTTAGTTTGGCTGACTGTTTACTCAGAACATTGTAGACAGAGTTTCTATGTGGTTCAGGAACTCTATTACTAAGTGAAAACTTATCTTCATGGAACTGGAGAGTTGGCTCATCAGTTAAGAGCACTGACTGCAACTCCAGAGGTCCTGAGTTCAATTCTCAGCAACCACATGGTTGCTCACAACCATCTGTAATGGGATCTGATGCCTTCTTCTGGCATATCTGAAGACAGCTAAAGTGTACTCATATACATAAAATAAAATCTTTAATAAAAAAGAAAGAAAATTTATGTTCACATAAAAACTTGTACATGAATATTCATGACAGCATTATTCACAGTAATCAAAAGTAGAAACAATCAAAATGCCAATCACCTTATGAATATATGTACAGAAAGTCGTGTGTTCATAGAAGATAATATTTGGCTATAAAAAGCTATAAACATGCTTTAACAAACATTAACCTTGAAAACATTACATACAACAAACCTGACCAAAGACTAAAGGCCATATTACTTTCCATTTATATAGAATGTCTCAAATAACGAATCCATTGAAATGGAAAGTAGATTAGTAGTTGCCAGGGGTGGAGGGAAGGGTGGAATGGGAAGGTACTCTAAAGGATATAAGGTTTCTTTTTCTTACAATGAATTTTGAAATTAGAAGAATGTTCCCAACACAAATAAATGATAAATGTCTGAGTCAATGAATTACCTTAATCTAATCATTCATATTGTATACATGTATTAAAATATCATTAAAATACATGCAATTATGAATCAATTAAATCTCATATTTTTATTCTTTGAGAATTTCATATATGTATACCATACATTTTAATCATATTCAGCCCCAATCTTCCAAGGGCCCTCCAATTTTTAAATACATATATTAAATATATATTAGTAGAATTAGGGATGATGGTTGTACAACCATACAAATATATTCAAAACTACTTTCTTGTACACTTCAAGATGGTGAATTTTATGCTACATGAATTGTTTCTCTACTAAAAAAATTTACTGTGATGGCAAATGTTTTGAATCCCTGCAATTGGAAAGGAGAAACAGGTGGATCTCTGTAAGTTCAAGACTAGCCTGGTCTACATAGCAGGTTCCAGGGCAGCCAAAACAACATGATAGAGACTCGCAAATAAAACAAATTTTAAAAAGGAAAATTTATCATGCAAATATTAAGCTTAGTAAACTGAGTATAGAAATATTAATATGAAAGAAAATTGAGATTTTAGTACAGTATGATAACAATAACCAACTTTTGATATTATCGAAGATATAGCAATTCTAAATTTATTTGTAATAAGGTGGCAAAACTAGCAAAATTATTAGGCTACTTTAATATATTTTCCACAATGATTGGCAACCCAAACTCCAGCAGAACATTGGAACACTTTAGCCAAACTAACAATCAAAGCTTAAGATAAATGAAACACATATATAAAATATACCCTCTTTTCAAGTACCCAGAGAAAAGTCATCAAATGCTCCATAAGGCAGCTTTCAAGGACCTGGGATCATGGTTTGTTTTTGTGTAGGAATGGAATTCGAGTGGACATGGCAATGGCACTGATTTTGGAATTCGAGTGGGCATAGCAATGACACTGATTTATCTAAACAGAAGCTGGCTCAAGGGCTGGCACTAACTCTAATAAGTGTCCTGCTGTTCCAGGCATTAACTCTTAGCTGCTCTAGGGCAAACCACAGGGTCCTAGTAATCCTGCTATACAGACTGAGGTAATGATGACAACTGGGCAACTGGGTGAGTGATAGTCTAATCAAGTCTATGGCAAGGACTGTTTATCAAATGGTCTGAAAAGACTTGTGCATACACAGAACACAATCCCTGCTTAGTAGGCCAACTATGGATTAGAAAAGGAGAAAGCTTGAAAATAAATGAGATGAATATCTGTCTCTGTTACTTAAAAATATTCAAAGAGAAAAAGCTATAAATAGCCATTATAAAGATAATTAAGCAAAATTAAAGACAGGAACGAACAAAAAATGAAGCTTAAAAAAGGCTATTTTTTTTTAAGAAAAACCAAAAACAGAAAAAACTGTTAATAATATTTGTCAAGGGAATAAAACAGAGGTACAAGTGAACAATATTGTTAGAGAGAATATTGTGTAAAAAAGTTTTTTTTTTCAATTAAAAAATAACAAAAAACTCTTAGAAAAAGAACATATAACAAGACAGCAAAGATTTTTAAAAGATGCACATACAAACTTTACATCAACTTGAAAACTTGTGAAATAGAAAATTCCCAGAAAATCATAACTTAGTAAGTCTACATACAAGTACCTAGCAAATAAGCAAACAAAAAAATCCATAACTTTCAAAGAAACTGTAACAGTTAAATGGTTTCCAAAGACATACTAGGACTAGACTATTTGATCTGAAAGTTCTGCCAAATATTTGAGGAACAGATAGTTCTGGGACAAACTCTGTCAGAGATGGAATGAAAGAAAATAGTTCTCACCTCATTGCACGATGTTAGTATAACCTTGACATCAAAACTAGAAAAGGACAACATGAGAATAGAATCTCTCCTGAAGAAAATATTCAAGTACTCAACAAAATTTTAGTGAACTAAATCTAGAAGCATGTTTATGCCCCAGGACTGCAAGATTAGCTCATAAAAATGAACCAACTCAGTTTTAAAAAACTATGCCAAGTTACAAATAAAAAGGAACTTCCTTATTCTCTTAAGAGATATCTGCAAAAAAACCCCTATAATTAATTACTTAATGATCAAAGTTGAAAAACAGTCTCTTCAAGATCATGATTAACTTATGAATACACAATTAACATACTTTTTAACATTACACGGTATGTGTGTATATGCACACATGCTCGTGTGTATGTGTGTGTGTGTGTGCATGTCTGTATGTGGATGTCTGTATGTGCATGTTCTAGAGGTGGGGGGTTCTTAACAATATATTAATATAAGAAAAAAGATATTTAAGAATCATAAGGATAAATATTGCTGGGAAAAAAAATAAAACCTGTAGTTTGCACACAAATTCCAAAACTAGTAAGAAAGTTTACTAGGTCTGTCAAATACAAACACACTATACAAAACCAATCGTGTGTGTGTGTGTGTGTGTGTGTGTGTGTATACATACATATTGCATCAAAATACCATAAAACACAAGTTTCTATAAAAGTAATGTTCATAGTAACAATTTAGTTATCCCCTAAGGAGTATCTTGGGTACACAAGGCAATGGCAGAAGTAAAAGCAGCCAAGTGATGATTTATAGAGTATCTGTTCTGGGCCAGGCTCAGGACTTGATGCTAGGTATGATGGTGAATAAGAGCAGGCAACTATGCTTTTGTTTACCAAGTGCATACTATGGAATAGTCATTCTTCTTAGAACACTACCTGCTTTGGTTTATCTAATCTTTTCAACAGTACAGCTAGCAACATGAGTTTACAGGTGAGGGAACAGAAGCAAAACAAGGGTAATAGGCTTGTCTAAGTTTCCAAAGACAGGAGGTGGGACTTAAAGTTACACAGCCTTATATCTGGTAAGTATTACTTTTATGCACAATAAGGAATGTGGAGCTTAGATTTAAAATAAACATATTTTTTCTGTTCTGGGGTGGGGGTGGGGGTTGTTCTTGGATTGTTTTTGAGATGGAGTCTGCTATATAGACCTGGATGGTTGAGAATCTACTGTGAGGCTAAGACTAGTTCTCAAACTTGGAACAAGTTCCCCCGAATCTGCCTCCTGAGTATTGGTCATGGCCAGCTGTCTTCTGTATCTTCTACATGACTTCAAAGTCATAAATGTATATTGCCTCTCCAACTTGAAAGGCAGATTTCTCAAGAATATAGGGATTTTCACTTTGGGAGACCTACGTATGCAGAACCTCATTCTATCTCATCCAGATTCCTTTATCTCTAGATGAGTAATTAGAATCGCTGATGGAAAGAACAATGGAGAACAGGATTTTGTACTCCACTCTGCTTCTTCTATACATATCCTCCAGCCTATGTACTAATCTAATATCCCACATCTGCCTGAAACTTCTATGATGAAGTATTGCTCCCCATATGTAGTAGGCCTACCCCTCCTTTAACATTAAGAGTCCGGCAGTTTCCTTAGCTGTTGCTTGAGCTGTCCGAGTCCTGCAGGCCACAGATGTCTTATCTCTAGCCCCCTTCTGGTCTCTCAAGCTGGGCTGGAAACACCTTGTTGCACGATTATCCCTGCCTATCTATGAGAAATTGTATACTTCGGTTTCAAAGCCCATTTACAAACTTCGCCTCTGTTCCTCCTTAAAATTACACAGGTCTGGGCTTTGAAATCAAGGAAGCAGGCCTAATTAGAATGGTAAGCTCCAACTCAGAAACAGACCAGCTTTTTCGACACTGTCTTTCCCTTCAAGACCTTAGAACAGCAAGACTGTCTCTAAATGTCAAGGCAATGTACTCAGTTGTTTCCAGCCAGGGCAGGTATAGACTTATTTTTAAGAGGATTGTGAAAGAGGAAGGACAGTTCGGCCCAGTGACATGGTAGTGTTGTGGACTCAGCACCTAGACTCCAAGACACTATGCCAGGAACCATCACCTTCTTTCACCCTGGCATAAATTAAACAAGACCTGTTTCCAGATCTTTCATAAGAGGAGCTAAAATAAAATATTCTCGGGTAGCACAACACTAGGACGCTCACATTCTAGACAAGACGCATTCTGACAATTTCTCAAATAAAGAGACAGCCTTTAGGTCAGGGTTCCCCATAGTTTGGGCTCTTTTTATCTATGCCTCATTCTTTGTCTTCTCTACCTGCCTTTCTCTTACTTCCGTATCCTTTCTCATATTAGCCTCTTGTTATACTCTAGCAATTTCATTCAACTAATCATCTACTCCAACTTCTGTGTGAGGGTAGGAGTGACCCACCCACCTCCACCACCCACAAATGTCAGCCCCCACTTACAGCCCCTTCGCCGCTTCAGCAGGCTGCTACTGCTGCTGTGTGGAATCCAGATCTTCTGTAACCTGGTTTGAGTGAGTTCTCCCATCTCTCGAGACATCTTAGGCGTTGCAGCTAATGACACCACTGCCCACACGGTATTGGACCTCACTTCCTATGTTCCTAGCTGTCTTGTCTGTTGCCGTGGCCACAGCAGCAGGTAGGCAGGGCTGAAACAGGGGGATGAACTGGGCTTCTGAGCCTCTCACAGGTTATCTCCAGCTCTGTCTTTTTCTTTTGCTCCGGGATGTACAAGTGGGATGTGGGTGCTGAGAGCCAGAGGCTGAGCAGAAGTCAGCAGAGGCCTCTGAACTCCAAGGGCTATGTACATAGAAGATAAGTTGGAGTCCAGCAAGGAAGGCAGCCAGCAAGACAGCCCAGGTCTGGCCAGTTACTTCCCGCCAATGAAGGCAGGACTAGTAGAGTATGCAAATAAAAGACCAAAGATCATGTGCTTACATCCTGTGTTGTGTGGCATGGCAAAGGTGATGGAGATAGGTCTAAGCTTTGAAATTTTTAAAAAAAGCAAGCCTAATTAGAAGGTTAAGCTCCAACTCATTAACAGAGATTCATTACAAGGATCCCCACAACAAAACCACAAACATACTGTTCCTAAATTCAAAATGCAATGTTTTGAGCTAGCAATTAAAGGCCAAAACTGGAAGTAGATGTTCACTACCTCCCCACTCACCCTATTCAACAAGGCACTGTAAAACTGTCTTTCCCTGGAGTCTGCTTCCTGCCTCCCCACGGGACCCCCCCCCCCCACCTCTTAAAATGAGCTGTCCTGGGCACTCTAAAGAGATTGGCACTATCTGATCATCTTTATACTCTCTTCAGCCAAGGTTAAATAAATCAGAGTAAATCTGACACCTTGGGAATAAGAGCGAGGGCAGCCATTACTGGGCAGAGAGCCGATAAGTAAATGCAGCTCCCATGGCCGCCAATGCTGAGATGAGCCAGCACTAAAGGCATCACGATCTAATTCAAACCCGGGCTAAAGCTCTTCAAGCCAAGGTGTTGGGATGGGATCTTAGGAGAGGTGGAAACCACAGTGAGGAGAATATGAGGAACAAGAGGCAATGGCGTCTATCTACATAGCACAAATCCACAGGCCAGAGACATCTCCCCTTTACTTGTCCCCACTCATATAGCCATTCCCCCAGTTATTTTGAGACTTTTATCTGTAGAATTCATGCAACTGCACAGCTTGCCTGGAAGATGTCCAAGTGCCCTTTTACTTCATTCTTTGTAACCTTCCCACCCCCCAGCAAACCTCCAGTGATTGGGTATTAGAAAGCTCAACTTTCTTCCACTGAGCTGGACTATGCAAGGGCAACCTCTCGGGGGAAAAAAAATCTCTAGTCCCTGCCCTCAAATGCTCCCAGTTCTACTTTGCCTTTTAAGATGCTTCCTAAAATATCTTCTCAGAACCTTAGTCTATACAAGGGTTAGATTCACTCCAGTTGCTGTGCATACGTCATATAAGACTTTTAACATCAAAGCCTACCTATCTCAAGGAGCCTACTGAGGCAATGGAGCACAGCAGTTAAGAACAATGGAATTTGGAGTCATACTATCTGGGTGGAATCTCACTTCCACCCATTGCTAGATATGAGAAACTGGGCAGAAGACTGAATTTTTCAGTGCCTCAGTTGCTCTCTGTTTTGTTCTGTTTTTTATTTAGTATATAGGGAAGGATAGTGGGGTCCATTCCCTTGGTGTTAGTGAAAAGCCAATGTGATACACATGAAGAAACCTGGGGAATGCTGAATACACATGATTCAACACCGTTGCTTCCTTTGGGAAGGAAATGATTCATATTTTTCCCTCAAGTTATCTACGAGTTCTAGCATGTTATTATGACACAGGATTAACATTTATACTGTAAAGACTTCCTGAGAATCAGTTAGATAAACTCATTTCTAGGTTTCTGTTAACTTAGGTCTGGCATAAAACATCAAACACTACATACTCTCACTTACTGGACAAACCTAAAAGAGGTTGGTGAGGAACTGAGTATAGACTAGTGGGCAAAGGAAAGGGAGAAAGGAAGAACAATAAACAGGATGGATTCTGGTAAATAGGAGGAATAACTTCTGATGTTCTAGAGCACATTTGGATAACTATGGTTCACAACAGATAATTATATACTTCAAAGTAGCTGGTAGAGATGAGAAATAATAGTTATTTGAGGTGATACATAAAGAAATTAACCATTACACATTATATGCATGCACTGAAGTATCATACAGTACTACACAATTATAAACAATTATGTATCAATTTAAAGTAAAAAAATATAACAAGGTTTTCCCGATTAGCAGACAACTCCTAGAGTCTCAGAAACAGACTTTGCAAGACATAAGTCTCTTAGCCCTAGTAAGTTACATAATTAGTGGAAGTCTGTTTTAATGATCTTACCATGACTTTGTATGTTTTCCAGTGCCCACAAAGCAACATTTTGTTTATCTTATTTGTTTCTTTCAAATATCCCCTGCAATAGCACAGGAAAATGTGTCTGAGGAGGGAATGGCTTCTCCAGGGTAATCTAAATCTAGATAACATCATGAACATGTCTTTTATGTTTACAATTTTGTCCTTACAACACTGCCAAGAATCAGGATGATAATTTTAGTAGCAAGAAATCTGAGCTAGGTGGCTAGAAGGCCTCTGACAAGGTTTGAATGGGTAAACTCAGGCTCCAGGTTTGACACCCTAATTTAACCCTGCCTAAAACTATGAAACTTCACTACTGTTACCAGTTCTGAGACCAGAAACAGAAAAACAAGTCTTAGAGAAATGCCTCAGACTAGCATTCAAACCTCTTCTAAATTAAGTCTTAAGCTACCTCCCAGTCTTCTGTTCCCAGATCCCCCATGTTTAACTGCACTGGCTGATCACAGAGCCCGAAAACACAGCATTTCCCTGTCTTTAGGCTCTTGCTCAGCCTGGAGTGTCTTCTATTTTCACTGAACTCTGTCTTGCTTATCAAGAACAGTTTTAGTGTTTATCTTCTCTGAAAGTCAGCCTTGTAGCATTAAGTGAAGCTGAGCCTTCAGTTCTCACATTGCCACGTGCCTCTCTACATGAGCTAGGGTTCCTCTGGTCTGGTACCTAAGTAGATTGTGGGCTTCTTGAGGATGGGGCCTGGATCCCTGTGATCTGTTGACTACTCATCTCAGGCTCTCGTATGGAGGACACTTGGTCAGTGACCATGTTCACAATCTACATCGCTCTGCATAGAAGAGAGAAGCGTGGCGACCAGAAATCCTAGTTCACCATATTATAACAGCTTTCAGGGAAGTGGATGGGGAAGCTGGTTTGTCTGGGGTAAAAAGTGGCATCTAAAAAAAAACTTTAGGATGGAACAGGATAAAATTATGAAACTCTAAGAAGGTTTGATGTATTGGTTATAGACACAGAGTTCACTCAGCACCAGATTCACATGCAAGGCTAAAAGCTGAACCATAACGCAGAACTATCTCTAGGGAAGAAAACTATGCAGCGTGATGTTTTCAGAGCCATGGAGCCTGCTCCCACCTCTATGTACAGTGTGGAGAGGAAGCTCATTTAAAGCGTGGAGATAGTACAGATGGGCAATAAAGTCATAAATGGCCTTTCCTTATTGGTGAGTCTTGAAATGTGTGGTTGTGAATGCACTTGTTATAGGCTAGAAGGCTGATGGATTATTACATGCTTACAGGCTAGATTCATGCATGAGCACATATCAGGACTTTTGTAACAGCAGCTTAGAATCCCTTTGTTCTCAGCGATTGCCCTGGGCCCATTATGCCACTGTTTTTAGACTCATGGTCGGCTCCAAAAAGCTCACTGCATTCTCATCTTAGGAGTGGTTCTCCATTGACCATAGTCAGTCAGGAAGGAGAGCACGTAGAGGGCTGTGGGTGGTACTACCTGTGGGTGTCACATAAAAGCCAAGAGCATGAATCTCAGACACAGCATGAGAACCCTGAAGCAAAAGAACTCTGGACTCTGCCTTCTACACTTCCTTGATCATTAGGCCAGTCCTCTGTGGGAAGTAGGCTAGGGGCTTTCATTTCTATTTCACCAAGGTAGCCACTGACACCCAGAGAAACTAAAGAACTTGTCCAAGTTTCATAGCAAATCAACCCGACGTAATACACTAGAGGAGAGGCCAGAGATACACTTTCTATTGTGCATTTAATTAAAAAATATGCATATACTATGTAGGTAGAAGCTAGGCTTGGAGGATCACACAATCATGGCCAGTCTGGGCTACATAGAAAGTTTCAGTCCCCCATGGGAAGCACAGTTAGATTCATTTTCTAAAACTAAAAAAAATAAAATAAAATAAAACAAAAATTGGAATTTCAAAGACAGTAAGGGATTGGTCTTTAGGCTAGTGTCCTAAAAAGTTAAGTACAAGAGGATTTTAAAATACTGAAAGTAAGGAAGGGGAAACATTTGGAATGTAAATAAATGAAATAAGTAATTAAAAATAAAATGTTGACAGTTGAATTAGATATGCCTATCATCATTCCCCAACTCTCCCATAGTTTAAAATAGCTAAACCAAATTCCTATGCAGAGAAAAATCTTCCAAGGAGCCTGCAGCAAGGATTTTGACCTGTAAAAGACCTGTCTACGTTTCCTTTATGCCCACCTACCTGTTCTCTTAGAGGCTTTTTCTTCCATCGCTAATTATCCAATGGCTCTCTTGCATTTACAGACCCCCAAAGCAGGTCCGGTGGGTGGCATCAAATAGGAAACCCGGAGACATTCGTTGGTTCCTGGGAAGGCTGAGGAAGCACCCTTGTTAAGGGGTGTGTGCAGTGTTGAAATATTAGCTGCTGTACTTGCCAAAGAAGTTCCTGAGCCACCCAGAGACTTTTCTCTTCAGTCCAACCATGTGTTCACCTTGCCCCAAAGGTCAGTACTAATATTAACGAGCCACTGGAGAATGGAGAAATTAAAACCAGCTATTGAGGTGAGCAAGATCTGGATTTCTTTGGGACAAAGCTTTATATTTATCTGCCTTTAGTGCAGTATGGGCAAAATCCCTTGCTTGAAAGCATCTGGTAACATGAAGAAAAATGTGCATTTCCCTTGTCCTAATTAACCCACTCCTGGGATTTGATAGTTAGTCGGTAACTCCCAACGCATGGAAAAGCTCAAGGAACTGAATTTTAATTACAGAACTGTTTTTCTGATAGCAATAACTAGTGACCTTTAAGTCCTCTGGGGGGTGGGGGAGGGGCAGCCTACTGTGGCTCTTTGTACAGCCATGGAAGATGATGTCTCAAAGGCTGTGAAATTCTGAGGGTGTGTGTATTCCAGTGGGAATAGCTCTGTAGCAATTTTCGGTGAAAAAGAAAAAAAAAACCTTAGGATGCAAAGTTACAGTTTTCCTGGAAATTGGGCGATTCCTGTTAATGCTGTATCTGTGGTTTCAAAAAATAAGTCAAGAACTCATCGCTACTGTCCTGATTATTAATCCATTTGCTAAATATGTATTCCGTTATCATATAAGCTGGGTCAGAGATGGCCACTGCATTCAAGCTGGTGGTAATCTAGTGACAAACGGAAATCAATGGGGGTTGTGCACTGTGGTAAACACTGTGCCAGAATGGATCATAAAATGCGGTGGTGCCCACAGGAAAAGACCTAAACACAGAGGTGTGTGGACAGAAAATCAATTGTTTACCTGATTAAGAAGGGTTTAAATCTTGGCTCTACCACTTCTGTGAGGCTGAGACGAATTTATTCAACTTCTACTTAGCTTCAGTGCCTCTTCCTGGATTATCCTAAGAATGAAAGGACACAGTGTAGACAGGAAAACCGTAACTGCCTGCATCGGGAAATGATACTAACCTGGAGTTTAAATGTTCTAGGCCTCGATTTTGCTCATCTGAGAAATGGAGCCAAATGCAAGTCTGTCTTATGTTTTGAGTCAAGACAAATATGGCTATACAGGGAGGATATGAGGCAGTCTCCTTCCTCCAGAATCCATTAAAGCGGAGGCTAGTTAGGTTCTTAATTGCTTAACTGAGAAAGTTCCCTTTGCTACTGCCCAAAAGGACTGCAGGGTCTGCCGAAGCCCCTCAGCCACCGCCAGGGGCCGCTCACTTAAGCCAGAGTCCTGTTTGATCCGGATAGGGCGTTGGCTGAGCTTGTTTCCCCAGAGGCCTGCCCCTTGATAAAGGGACAAAATCCCATTTGTAAGTAACCAGGCGCATCAGGGGGTACTTTTGTAGTAGAGAAAAGCAGTCAGACTCGGGCGTCCAGGCCAGCGTGCGGCCAGAAGAGAAGGAGCCCAACCAGAGACGCGCCTCTCACCAGTTACTCTTCCCAGGTTTTGGTCTGGGTCTTGCTATGTAGCCCAGGTTGGCCTTGGATTCATTACTGACCCTGCCTCAGCTTCCTGAGTACTGGGGTTACAGGCTCCTACGATCAAACCCGGTTTTCCTACAGCCTCCACCTTAGTTCCGTCTCCCGCCTAAGAGAACTGAACTCGAAGTCCCGCCCTGCGTGCGTCCTGCCGTCGGAGGGGGCGGAGGAGAAGGTGAGAACGCCCGTGGAAACGCGAGAGAAGGCGGGGAGCCAGCTCACTTCCGGGCAGCAATGCATTCGCCCGCCTAAGTTTCCTTTGGGAAACCGGACAGTTTACCAAAATGCTGCGCGTGGTAAGCTGGAATATCAATGGGATCCGGAGTCCCCTGCAAGGCCTTGCCTGCCAGGAACCCAGCAGCTGTTCCACGGCCTTGCGACGCGTTTTGGACGAGCTGGATGCTGATATTGTCTGTCTCCAGGAGACCAAAGTGACCAGTGAGCATTTGAGAATCCAGGATCTCTACGGTGTTTTCCTTTTGATGCTAACCTTTGTTCTGTCTCAGTTCGCGTTTCGTTTTCCTATACTTAGAATCCTGCCCTTATACCCACCTGAAAGGCCTGATCCTTTTCTTCCGAAACACCCCCACCCCAGCTAGAACCCCTAATTCCGACTCCTGGCCTGCTTTCCCCGTTGAAACCCTCATACACAGATTCCCACTCGTTCTATAGCCCCAACTCGGGGCCTTGAATTTTCTCCTTTCATTCTCCTAAGCCAGACGCCTCAGTTTGCCATCCCTGCCCCACCTCAGTCCTTAATTCCCACCTAATCTCTGCCCTTAGCTCAGACTCTAATTTCTCCTTCCCATATCTCCAATTCCTCTTTTCTCTCCACCTCAGAGCCCTAGATTCATTCCTCTTTGATATCTTACCTCAAATTTAGACCTAATTTCTTCTCCCAAAATTCCCAGCTCGAATTCCCTAATTCCCTCTCCTACCTCCCACCCTTCCTTCAGGTCCCCAGTCTCCACTGCCAGTATCTGAGTACTTTCATCTGTACAAGACTTAGCCCTGATTTGCCCTCCTCAGCTTCCCTATCTAATTTGAATATCATTTTCTTTCCTGACTTTTCCATCTCTCTAGCTCTTGTCAACATAAACACTTCTCCTGTCCCCCAATTACAGCTCTGATGTATGCTAGCCTATAACTGTAATTCCAGTCTTTCATGGGTCCACAGTGCTAATTTACCTCTGACTTTATATTTACTTTTTTTTCAGGAGATGTACTGACAGAGCCCCTGGCTATTGTTGAGGGTTATAACTCCTATTTCAGCTTCAGCCGCAGCCGTAGTGGCTATTCTGGTAAATGAGGTCTTCTGGGGTATTTATGTTAGCATTGGTGATGGAGAAAAGGGGAGTGTTTTGGTATTTAATAAGAAGGTAATATATTTTGACTTTTCATTTCCAAAGCAAATGCTGAATAATTTTCGGTTATATGAAACCTCATATTTATGCACCGGAGTTTCCTTTTGGCCCTCAGAAGTATAGTAATGTACTTCTTCTGAGTTAATCGTATGAGCACTGGACCTTAACTGCCAAGGGTTCAAGTCCTGGCTCACTTCCTCTCTCTGTGTTTTCTGGCAAGTTACTTTACCTTTGTTTCAGGGTTTTCACCAAGAAAATAAGGATAATGGTTATTTTCTAGGCTCTCACAAGGGTTTAGACCTAGTCTTGCATGTGGTAATAACAATAGCTAATATTTCATCAGCATTTGCTATGTATGTGTAAATACATCATTATTGTTCTTGTAAATTATAACATTATTCTGTGGCTTTGTAAGAGGAAACTGAGCCTTCAGGGCATGCTTTAGATGCTTTAGACTCTTCAGAGCCATGTATGGCCCCTAAGTTAGGAGGATTGTCCTCACATTTTTGAAACAGTTAAAATTGACAACGATAACCAAAGCTGTTCCTTATATGGAGACACTTGGAGTGGGATAGGCTGTACAATAATATATTGGCTGTCAAACCCGTTCAGAATGCTCTTGTCCGTCCCCAGGTGTGGCTACCTTCTGTAAGGACAGTGCTACTCCAGTAGCTGCTGAAGAAGGCCTGAGTGGTGTGTTTGCCACCCTCAATGGGGATATTGGTTGCTATGGAAACATGGATGAGTTCACGCAAGAGGAACTCCGGGTTCTGGATAGTGAGGGCCGGGCCCTCCTTACACAGCACAAGATCCGGTAATAGCCCATATCCTCCTCCTACAAGCCATCACTGGTTCTAGTCTTTGTATCTAGAATATAAGGCCCATTCTATAGGTATGCAGTCGCTATAGAAAAGTTCCCAAACTTGCCTTCCTGGATTTTAGTCCAGGCTGGGCTGAGCGATCTTGGAAAATTCATGCTTCCTTCTGAGCCTTGTGTTCCCCTCTCTACAGAGGGAGACTGGCCTGGAAGAATAGCTTTTTAATTACCATAAGCTCCTCAAAAATAGCTTAGCAAGCACAGAACTCATTGCCCTAAGTTGGTTTCTTTCTAGGTATCTTATAGTCATGAATGGCAGCATTATCATCCAGTTTACCTGGGTATTATGCCCTCCTTGCCTTATCGAGAGTCCATCCCCCCAAGACTTGCTCATATATTTCTCCCAATCCCTTTTTTGTTCATTCCATGGATATCCATTAACTAGAAGCTGCATGGTGGGTGGCTATGAAGGGGAGACTTGAAACTGACCTCTTTGTGGGGCTCTTTTCTCCCAGCACATTGGAAGGGAAGGAGAAGACTTTGACCCTGATCAATGTGTACTGTCCTCACGCGGATCCTGGGAAGCCTGAGCGGCTGACCTTTAAGATGCGCTTCTATCGCCTGCTGCAGATCCGAGCAGAAGCGCTCCTGGCAGCTGGCAGGTATATTGTCAATCTAGACAGCCAGGTTTGGTTGAACACATCTTGGTAGCTGGACTGTGCCATGCTCTATGAAAGGACATGGAATTTTGTCTTTGAGGTCTTTTCTACTCTAGCATCAAATATTGTCGTAAGAACTGGGAGGACAGAGTAAAGTGACATGAACTCTAAGCCTTGTACTCTGGCCACTTATTCTGTCTCTTCCCTTACTGTGAACCTCAAAGGCAGCATGGCTCTCTGTTGTCTTTAGTCAAATACCTCTGAGAATCCCTACCCTGTAGAAGATCCTCAAGAACAAGATGAGGTGATGGTGGTAAATGCCTAGTTCCAAGGATATACAGGAAACTGGGAGTAGGTTAATCAAGGGGGACTTCTTCCAGGAAGTGGTATCTGAGCTCAGCTTTGAAGGGTAAGAAGGATGGCATTAGCTAGAGAGCATTGAAGTACTCGGATCATATAGAATGGTGTCAATATTGTGGCTCAGTATTTAGTTCAAGATGGGAGAACAGAAGAGGCGCATTGCTATGAATAATTGGTATCTAAGCCTATAGGTGGGAGGTAAGCCTCTGTGTGCTCTTGGCCCTGGTATATGGGACTCCTCTTTCTTTCTTTCTTTCTTTCTTTCTTTCTTTCTTTCTTTCTTTCTTTCTTTCTTTCTTTCTTTCTTTCTTTTTTTCTGTTTACTTTTATTGTATCTTTTTTTCAATTTTTATTAGATATTTTCTTCATTTACATTTTAAATGCTATCCTGAAAGTCCACTATACCCTCTCCCCACCCTGCTCCCCTACCCACCCACTCCCACTTTTTGGCCCCCGTGTTCCCCTGTACTGGGGCATATAAAGTTTGCAAGACCAAGGGGCCTCTCTTCCCAATGATGGCCGACTAGGCCATCTTCTGCTATATATGCAGCTAGAGACACAAGCTCTGGGGGTACTGGCTAGTTCATATTGTTGTTCCACCTACAGGGTTGCATCCCCCTTCAGCTCCTTGGGTACTTTCTCTAGCTCCTCCATTGGGGGCCCTGTGTTCCATCCAATAGCTGACTGTGAGCATCCACTTCTGTGTTTGCCAGGCACTGGCATAGGGGACTCCTCTTTCTTAATGTCCAGTTGACAGTCCCACATTGTGTTTTTCAGTCATGTGATAATCCTGGGGGACCTGAATACAGCCCACCGACCCATTGACCACTGCGATGCAAGTAGTCTGGTAAGGTTCCCTCTAAACCATAGGCCCCAGTTTTGTTCTGTTCACCCAGCCGTCCAAAACTGGGAGTTTGGCACCAGAGGTTGTTTCTTTTATGGAAAAAATAATGATTGGTTTGAGTATATATTCTTTTCATTCTAAAATTACATGTGATAATTATACATATTTATGGAGTACCACATAAAATTCTGACATAATAGTAAAATGGGGTGAATTGCTGTATTTGTATTCATCTCCTCAAACATTTGTCTTTCTGTATGGGCATTCAAAATTTTTTCTACTACCTGGTTTGAAGTATATAGTAAATTATTGCCAGCTATTACTATACTGTGGTGTGCAAGGCCTTTTTTCCTCCTCTCAAACTGTTCACACTATCCAGCCATTGTATCCCTTTCCTCCTGTCTCTCCTGGACTCTTGTGACAACTATACTCTGTTCCATGTGATTACCTTTTGAGACTGCAATGCAGGAATGATGTCCCATGGCATCGATCTTTATGGGCTTGCCTTGATTTTTGTTTTTGTTTTTTGTTTTTTGTTTTTTGTTTTTTGTTTTTTGTTTTTTGTTTTTTGAGACAGGGTTTCTCTGTATAGCCCTGGCTGTCCTGGAACTCACTCTGTAGACCAGGTTGGCCTCCAACTCAGAAATCCACCTGCCTCTGCCTCCCAAGTGCTGGGATTAAAGGTGTGCATCACCACTGCCCGGCTCTTGCCTTGCTTTTAAGTCTTCCAGTTCCATTCATTTTGCTGCAGATGACAAGAAAGATCTGTTCTTTCTGGCTAAATGGTATTGTACTCTGTATGCATATTATATTTACCTTATTTGTTCATTAATGAATATATAGGTTGCTTGTGTATCTGGGCTGTTGTAAATGCTACTGCAGTGAATGAGAGTTCAGTTGTTTCTTTGACAAACTAATTCCATTTTCTTTGCATATATATCTGAAGTGGGGTTTCTGGATCATGTGGTGGTTTAAACTTTTCGAGGACCTTCCATACTGTTTCCTAAAAAAGATGGCAATAATTTATATTCTCCCTGTTAGTACATGAAAGTTCTCCTTTCTCTGTATCCTTGTCAGCATCTGTTTCTTGTCTCTGATAAAAACCATTCTAACAAGGCTGAGAAGGAGATGCTACTAACTGTACTGAACTTGCTTCCCATTTCCCCAATGATTACATTAAACATTTTGTCATATACACATTGTACACTTGTATATTGTCTCTTTTTTGAGTTTCTTTTCAGATTATATGCCTAATTTTTCAATCAGACCTGTTTTTATTATTCAGTTGTTTGAGCTTCTTATATGCTGTGGCTATTAATCCTGGTCAGATGAGTAACTGTTTTCTCCTGTGTCTTTGCTCTGTTGATTGTTTCCTTCACAGTGTAGAAGCTTTTTAAATTTTATGTAGTCCCACTGAAATACTATTCTAAAGTAATTTTGATTTAGTCTTTGATTCAATAGACAGTACTGACCTTACCTTGACCTGGCCCTGGCCCATATGCTGGAAGACATGTCCAATCTTGCTCATGGACCCTAAGCCTTCAGTTTGTGAATAGACTATTCACAAACATAAGAAACATTGTTGTCCAGTTCAAATTGGTGTCTTCAGGGTCGCTGTAGCATCTCTAGATAGGCAGACAAATACAACAGCCAGATTGCAAAAGGTAGCTAAATTTTTAGGGGTTGGTAGAAGCTTTAAGGCATGGGGGACTTCATGTTTCATCCTTTTATAGAGTATTCTGGGAAGGAAGGTAAATGGCAGGAGGTGGGGCTGCAGAGTCCTTTGTGGGCATGGTGAAGATTTAAGGACAGCTTTCCTGTTTGTAAACCAGCCTTTTACCTCAGGGCGCTTTCTGGTTAGATCCCTGTCTCCATTTTCATCCCCAGTGTCTCTGCACACTCTCTTCCTCGACCCACCAAAACAGTTCTTTTCATCCTAGCTCTTTTCACTCTTACCCAAATTAGCAGCCACCCCCTCTTCCTTTTTCTCATGTGAGCCTTCATTCCCTCTAAGACAGTGTTTCTTGAACCCTTAACTGCATATTAGAGCAAATATATCAATACCTTAATACTACACCAAAACAGTGCAATCAGAATATCTTATGTGTAGAACCAGTGTACTGGGTTGTTTGAAAAGTCCTACGAGACTTTATCATGCACACAAGCTTGAGAAACACTACCCCCAGAAGAGATACAAAATTCCTCAACTTGACCATTCTCATTGAAAGGAGTGCTTTGCTAGAAAAACAAGCTGCCTGCTTTTTCTCTGCTCCCATGTGAACTCAAAAGGTGTGGGGATTTCTCCTTGCCTCCTGGCAAGCAGGCAGCTCTTCAGAGGCAGTCACAGATGGAGCTTCTGAGCTATAAAGTGAGGTTCACATAACCCTGTCCCTGTGTTCAGTGAATTTGCTAGAGCAAAGTAAGTACTCAGACAGCCACTGTAACTTATGTCTAAACTTACCTAAAAAAGAATATTGAAAATGATGTAAACAGGCAGTTAGATGAAGAAATACATGCAGAAGAAGGTCTAAAGGGGCCCTAAGTGTCAAGCTTGTATTATTCCTGTGGAGTGGGGTAAACCATTTTCCCAGTGCACGTAGGAGTCAGTCCTCGTTTGTCTTCTTGTACCTGCATGTTCAGAGGCTCACTGAGCCTTGTTTTTTGGGCTTCCTGGAGACTTCACTGCAGGAGGATAAATGTTGAAAGTAGGATATGGAAACCCATCATGGTCTGTGGAGGTTTTTCATCATTCTGTCCTTAGTGGTTCAGGCACGGAGCCTCTGGAATGGGGGTCTTGTTTTATTAAAATGGGTTGTTTTAATTCAATATATTCTGATCATGGTATCCCCTTTCTCATCTCCCAGATCCTTCTCTCCTCCCCACCCATCCAAATGCATGCCTTCTTCTTTTTCTTTGCAAAACAGGGGGAAAGTCAGAATAGAACAAAACAAATAGAAAAAAACAGAGTAATAGAAGCAGAGAGAGAGAGAGAG
>NC_034613.1:128520957-128570209 GCF_900095145.1 Mus pahari | reverse complement strand
AGAGAGAGAGAGAGAGAGAGAGAGAGAGAGAAGAAGAGAAGAGAAGAGAAGAGAAGAGAAGAGAAGAGAAGAGAAGAGAAGAGAAGAGAGGGTGTGGGGAGGAGAGAGAGAAAGAGAGGGCACATCAAAACACAAAATTACAAATCATAATATGTTAGCAAAAGGCTAGTAAGGTTTTTAAAAATCCTCAAGGATCTACAAAATACCATTGTATTTGTTTTGTCTTGACCACCTACTCTGCCTTCAGTGTACTTAATATATCCAGAGAGACTCCATTTGAGAGAACTAATTTTCCTTTGTGAGCAGTTACCTATTAACTTTGTGGTCAGAGATGGGAGATCATGTCCATTTCCCCCTTTCAGTGCTGGATCCCATCTGGCTTGGACTTGTAAGGCCCTATGCAAGCTTCCCCAGCCTTTCTGAGTCCACATGTGAGTGTGGAAGAAATTGTTTTCTTGCTGTCTTCCATCTCCTATGGCTTCTACAATCTTCTTTCTCCTCTGTATGTTTCCTTGAGGATTCGATGAAGACACTCATTTAAGGACTGAGTGTCCCAAGGTCTTTCATTCTCTACACATTGTCCAGTTGTGGTTCTCTGTATTTGCTTCCCTATTCTGCAGGTGGAGCACCTCTGATGATGGCTGAGCAAGGTACTGATCAGAATGTTGTTAGGAGTTATTATATTGTTGCATTCCTTTTGCAGAACAGTAGTATTTGGTCTTCCCTTGGTCCCTGGCCTGTCTAGTCTCAGGTTCTTGGCCACCAAGGCAATGTCAGGCATGGGTTCCATCTCATGAAGTGAGCCTTAAATCCAACCAGAGCATGAATGCTTACTCCCATGACTTTTGTGCCACTATTGTAGGCTATCATGGTTAATCAAAGGGATTATAGCTGAGTTGGTCTTTACCTTTCTCCTTTGAAAGTATTCAGAGTACCTTCCAGTAGCATGAACACTAGGGGTGAATAGTAGGGGTGAAGGTTCTAGTTAGGCACCAGCTTGACTTTTCTGTTTTCAGTGAGATATAGATGTGTTGTCTTTGGCAATAGAGCTTCATCATCAATTTGTAGAAATCATTCAATTGCCTTGGCAGTAGCCTGAATTGTTTGAGTGTTTCCCTGGGGTTCCTTTGGCCAACAACTCAATTATATGTAATCCATTTCTGGTACTAGAGGTTTCAGTAGCAAGAGATATCTAGTTAGGGCTTTCTTTCTCCATTATTTGATGATTACATTTATATTTCTTTTGTGCGTGTGTGATACTAAGCTTCTACTGTAGAGGCTTAATATAACCCCTTGGATGAGCTTTAGTTTTAACTGTCAGCATAATCTCATTCTGATCCTCTTCTTCCTCTCTTTCTCCATTTAATCCTCTCATTTCCGGAACACCACTCTCCCTCCCTCACCCTGTCTCTCCATAACCATAACGGCATTCTACATATTGTATCCCCCCTTCCTTGGTAAATCCTCCCATCCCTCCTAGTTCCTTACTCTATAACTAACCCCTAGGACTGTACTATTGCAGCATGCCCATTGAAGGCTTAAAAGGTAACCTACACATATAAATGTATACATATTTGTCTTTTTAGGTCTGGGTTACCTCAGTCCGGATGACTTTTCCCCTAGCTTCATCCATTTAACTATGGATTTCATTTTTATAGTTAAGTAATATTCCATTGTGTGTATGTATCACATTTTCCTTAGTCATTCATTTGTTGATGGACACCTAGACTGTTTGCAATCATGGCTGTTATGAGTTGAGCAGGAGTGAACACGGATAAGCAGTGTCTCAGTGGTAGCATGTAGAGTAATTTGGATAGATTCCTCAGAATGGTGTGGCACACCAGCAATGGATGAGCGCCCCCTTACCCCACATCCCCAGCAGCGTGTGCTCTCATTTGTTTTATTAATCTTGGCCATCCTGACTGGTGTGAGATGGAATCTCAGGGTTGTTTTGATTTGCATTTCCCTGATGACTAAGGATGTTGAAAATTATGTTAAGTGTTTCTTAGTCATTTGGGTTTCATCTTTTGAGAACTCTCTGTTTAGGTCTGTACTCCATTTTTAAAATGATTTATTTTATTGATGTCCAGTTTTTTTTTTAGTTCTTTTATATATTTTAGACCTTAGTCCTCTATTGATGTGTATTTGGTGAAGATCTTTTTCCTTCTGTAGCCTACTGCTTTGTTCAAATGATGGTGTCCATTCAGCTTTTCAAGTTGATGTCCTATTTATTAAGTGTTGTTCTTAGTACATGTGTTATGGGTTTTCTTTTGTGTGTGTGTGTGTGTGTGTTATGGGTTTTCCATTCAGGAAGTCTAACTGTGTCATTGAGGTCAAAGTTATTCCCCCACTTTTTCTTCTGTGAGATTCAGGGTTTCTGGCCTTGTGTTGGAGTCCTTTATCCATCTGGAGTTGAGTTTTATACAGGTGGATAAGTATGTATCTATTTGCATTCTTCTATATGCAGACATCCAGATTGGCCAGCCAGTTTGTGTATCTGGCTTCTTTATCTAATATTAGATGTCTATAAGTTTGTGGGCTTATGTCAGGGTCTTCACTTCTATTCCATTGATCAATATATCATTTATTTATTTATTTATTTATTTGCCAATGCCATGCTGTTTTTATTACAATTGATTTGCAGTACAATTTGAATTTAGGAATAATGGAATATACCTCCAGTAGTTTTTTTCATTGTTCAGGAATGTTTTAGCTCTCCTGGGTGTTTGGTATTTCCATATGAGTCTGATTATTGTCCTTAGCATTTTTTGTGAAGATTTGTGGTGGAATTTTGATGGGTGTTACATTGAATATGTAGATTGCTTTTGTTAAGATAGCCATTTTCACTATATTAATCCTATCAATACATGAACATGGAATATCTTTCCGTCTTCTGGTATTTTCTTTAAGCTCTTTCTTCATTGACTTCAAGATTTGAATCATACAAGTCTTTTACTTGCTTGATTAGAGTTACCTCAACATATTTTGTGTTATTTGAGGCTATTGTGAAAGGTGTTGTCTCCCTGATTTCTTTCTCAGTCCATTTGTCCTTTGTATATAAGAAGGCTACTGATTTTGTATCTTGCTACTTTTCTGAAAGTATTCGTCCGCTGTAGAAGTTTTCTGGTGGGGTTTTTAGGGTCACTTATGTATATTAATGTCATCTGCAAAGAAAGATACTTTGACTTTTTCCTTTCCATTTTTTATCCCTTTAATCTCCTTCTGTAGTCTTAATGCTATAAGTAAGTACTGTATTGATAGGTATGGAAAAAGTGGACACCCTTGTCTTCTTCATTTTAATGGAAATGCTTTGAGTTTTGCTTGGTTTAAGTTGATGTTGACTGGGCTTGTTTTAGATCACCTTTGTTATATAAAGGTCTGTACCTTATGTCCCTAGTCTCTCCAGAACTTTTTTCATGAAGGGGATTTGGATTTTCTCGGTGGCCTTTTCTTTATCTAATGGCATGATCATGTATTTTTTGTCTTTCAGCCTGTTTATGTGGTAGATTATATTTATCAATTTGCATATGTTGAACCATCCCTTTATCTCTGGGATGAAGCCTACTTAATCATGGTGGATGATCTTTTCAATGTGTTCTTAGATTCACTTCGAAAATATTTAACAAGTATTTTTATGTCTATGTTCATAAGGGAAAATGGTCTGTAATTTTCTTTGTTGTCTTTGTATGGTTTAGTTTTCAGGGTAATTGTGGACTCTTAAAAAGAATTAGGCAGTGTTCCTTCTGTTAAGGAGTCTTTGCATTAATTCTAATGGCTGGTAGAATTTTGCACTGAATTCATTGTGCCCTGGGCTTTCTTTCATTGGGGAACTTGTTTTTTTTTTTTTTTTTTTTTGAGACAGGGTTTCTCTGTATAGCCCTGGCTGTCCTGGAACTCACTTTGTAGACCAGGCTGACCTNGAACTCAGAAATCCGCCTGTCACTGCCTCCCAAGTGCTGGGATTAAAGGCGTGCGCCACCACTGCCTGGCTCATTGGGGAACTTTTAATAGTTGTTTCTATGGCCTTCACCAGGGGTTATAGGTCTCTTTCAATTGCTTATCTCATCTTGATTTAGCTTTGGTAAGTGGTATATATCAAGAAATTTATATATGCAGATGACCTAACTCAAACCCATACAGTCTCCCCATGAGCTCTGAATAGTTGGTTCTATGGGTTGTGTTCTCATGGTGTCCTCAACCCCTCTGGCTCCTACAATTTTTCCTCCCCCTTTTCCATGTAGTTCCTGAGCTCAACCTAATGTTTGGGTGTGGTCTCTGCATCTGCTCTCATTAGCTGCCTGAGGAAGCCTCTCTGATGGCAATTGGCTATGTCCCCTTTTCATCTCTAATTTTTATTAATTTGGATCCTGTGTCTTCTCTTTTGGTTAATTTGGATAAGGTTCTGTTGGTCTTACTTTGTCAAAGAACCAGCTTCTTGTTTTATTCATTCATTGTGTTCTATTTTGTTTGTTTTCTATTAATTTCAGCCCTGAGATTGATGATTTCTTGTTATCTACTACTTTTCAGAGTAGTTTCTTTTTGTTCTAGAGCTTTCAAATATGCTCTAAAGTTACTAGGATGAGATCACTACAGGTTTGTTTTTAATGCGAGCACTTTGTGCTGTGAGCTTACTCTAAGAACCACCTTCATTGTCCCTAAGTTTGGGTATATTGTGTATATTCATTTTCATCCAATTCTAGAAAATCTTTCATTTCTTTCTTGATTCCTATCTTGGTCCATTTTTATTCAGTAGAGACTTGTGCAGTTTCCATGACTTTGTAAGCTTTCTTTTGTTTCTGTTTTTGTTGGTAGCTTTAATTTGTGGTAGTCTAATAGGATCCAGGGTGTTACTTCAATTTTTTTTTCCCTGTGGAGACTTGTCTTATGACCAAGTATGTGGTCAATTTTTAAAGAAAGTTCCATGATACTCTTCTGTGTTTAGGTGAAATGTTCTGTAAATACCTATTAGGTCCATTTGATTCTGACTTTATTTAGCTCCAGCATTTCTCTGTTCATTATTTGTCTGGATGAACTATTCGTTGTTCAGAGTAGTGTATGGAAGTCTCCCACTATCAGTGTGTGGGGGTGAATATGTGATCTGAGCTGTGGTAGTATTTCTTTTACAAACTTGTTTGCCCTTGTGTTTTGTGGTATCAATATTAAGAATTGCAATGTCATCTTGGTGAATTTTTCCCTTGATGAGAATGAGTATTCCTCCTTATCGCTTCTGATTAATTTTGGTTTAAAGTCTATTTTCTTGATATGAAAATGGCTTCACCTCTTTGGTCCATTTGCTTAGAATTTCTTTTCCAACCTTTACTATAATGTGATGTCTATCCTTGATGATAAAGTGTATTTCTTGAATGCAGCAGAAAGCTGGATCCTGTCTTCAAATCCAGTCATTTGGTCTATGACTTTTTATTATAGAATTGAGACAACTAATGTTGAAGGTTACCAATGGTTATTGATTCCCATTAATTTGTTTCTATAGTATGTTTTTCTCCCCTTTTGATTTACTGGTCAGGGATTATGCATTCCTTGAGTTTTCTTGGGTGTGTCTAGCCTCTTCCATGTCTTATATTCTGTTGGTGAGGCTTGCCTATATGGTTCCTTTTCAAGTTCTAAAATCATTTCTGATTTTATGTCAGTGTGGGCTTTCTCTAGTAATTCTATTTCTACTTTGATGTCTTGAACCATTTTCATTAGTTCATTCCACAGTGTGTTTTCACAGACTTCATGAAGGGATTTATTCATAACCTCTTTAAGGTCCTTGGACAGACATAGCCATAATATATATTTTGAAGTTCTTGTCTTGTGCTTCAGTTATAGTGCATTTCTCTCAGGGTTTACTATAGAAGACATTCTGGGATAGGCACACTGTCCTGGCTATCATTGTGCTTTTATTTTGCATCTGGGATTAGGAAGATTGTAATTATAGGTGTCGATATCTGGTTTTCCCTTTGTTGGATGGGTGTTCCGTTCCTTGGATTTTGTTAATTTGTCTGGGTCTTAGGGAAGACAGTGTGATGACTGTTGTGTATGTTGCCTTGTAGAGAGTGCTTCTGTAGGCCAGTGGTTGGCAGAGAATAGTGTTGTCCTAGGAGAGAAGACTGAGAGAGGCTTTACACCTAGAAGTAGACTTCACAGGGGGTTGGGAAGTGCTGTGGGAAGCGGGGAATCTATCAAGTAGGTTGCAGCAGGGCAAAGAATTATCTAGGCAGACAGACATGAACCAAGTGATAGAGTCTCCAGTGAAAGAAGGTGGAGTAGGAGGAGGAAAAGATTGTAATGGAAGACAGGAGCTGTAATATGATAGACTTACTTGAATCCCTGCCAGCTGTAGCTACTGTAGGTTCCTGGTAGAAAGATTTTTAGGGTTTTTGGAGGCTGGCACAGGAAAGAGATGGATCAGAAGGGGTGTTGAGGAAAGAGGCAAACTGGGTTTGCCACAAGCTTTGGTGGAGTCCCCAGGGAAATGAGGCAGATTGGAAGGATTATGCCCTGTAGTTGATCTATTAGAGGGCTGGGATGGGACTGGGAAAATTGCAGTGGAGGACAGGAAAGAGGCTGAAGTTTGCCTACTTGCTTCCCAGGCCAGAGTGGACACTGGGTTCCCAGGTAGAGAGTGTTTCTAGGTATCAGCACAAAGGAACAAGAATTGGCTTGAAGGTGTAGGTGAGCTGAAAGGGCCCACAGGAAATAGGAAAGCTGGGTTTGTCTCAAGGTTTAGAGGAGTGTCCAGGGAATGAAGGCAGGATGGGAGGACCATCCCCTGCAAGCATTCTGCCAAAGGGCTGGGAATGAGACTTAGGAATTGCAATGGAAGACAGGAAGGAGAATGATGATGGCCAACCTGCTTCCAGGCCAGTTCGCCACTGGATTCCCAGGTAGAGAGTCTAGACTAGGGGCCCCATGGCCTAAGATTAGAGAATCTCTAACTGGCTACCTAAATTTGAGGAAAGGTTAGTATATGTAGTCTGCCTTAGGGAGAAGAGAAGTTGTACTTTCTAGAATTTGCCTTGAGGAGGAAGTTATAATTTAGAAAGCATGAATGAAAACAGATTGTATCTAACACTGCCAAAGGCATGATCAGTGGTGGTACAGTACAACTCATCCCTGGAGTTGCTTCAGAAAGGGGATGTGGGAAGATTCCTTAGTTGGTGTTTAAGAGAGCTGTGGAAACGTAGTCATGACTCTTGGCAGAACTGGGCTAATATGAAGTGATGGCAGTGTGGAAAAGACGATAAACACTGCAACGTGCGAGCCTTTGGTCATGCCCTGCCTCATTCTGCATTGGTAATTCTTGTTCTTTCAGCTTCCTGCGGTAGTACTGGATACCATTCTGCCTTCTCCAGTTAGTTCAGAGCTACCTTAGATGTCTCCAGTCCACCTTTATTATTGTTCCAGAAAAAGAACAGCTCAGATGATGGGTACAGTCCATTCCAATCAATGACATGTGCCTGCTTTCCACCAGAGCTGCTTGTCTAGTCTTCTGGTCCTTCTCTACCCTTTCGCCACAGCCAGCCAGTCAGTAGCATTTGTTCTATCTTCAAATTATCTCATGTTACGTTGTTATGTCCTCTTTGACATCATGCTAGTCTAAGTATCTGTCACCTTTTATTGATGGATTAGTAGTCTTATCCTACTGGAATCTTCAGCCTGGTGTCCCCTCTGGTCACTGAGATATTTTGTACCCTCATTCTACAAGTCCATCACAGAGCTGTTCCTTGACTTTGGAGTCCCCTATACTGGAGTTACTACCACATGGCCTTCATATCTTCTTCCCAGATCCTTTCCCCAAAGCAAGCATCCTTTGTTAGCAAGACTGTATCTCCTTTGCCCCTAGCATCAATTCTGTCACAAAACAGGTGTTCTGTGACTATGCTTTTACACTAAATCAATGGGTGTGTAAGTGGGTAAGCTGGATAAATGTATGGGGTGGATGGATCAGGGGTCAGAGACAAAGGCACAGACGTGGATGCTTGAATCCCCTAAGCTCCGAAGTGAACGGGGGATGCCAGTGAGGACATTGACACACAGTGTAGTCCACAGTGGCCTCGAATTGATGCCAGTTTTCCCGCCTTAGCCTCCTGAGGGCTGGACTTACAGGTATACTACCATAATTGGGTTTGTTTGGCAGTCTTTTGAAAATTAGTTCTGGGAATTACTTTGATTAACTAAATAACAGACCTTCACATTTGACAAGGTAACCACAGTGTGGGGTAGACAGAAGGACAAACAGGAATTTTTTAAAAGGTTTTTCTTTTTTTTTACGCTATGCATCTGGGGCGGGGGGGGGGGTGATACACATAAGTGCAGGTGCCCATAGAAGCCAGGAGGCATTGGATTCCCTGGAACTGGAGTTCCAAGTGGTTCTGAGATATCTGTATGGGAGATGGAGCCTAAGTCAGGTGCTCTGCAAGAGAAGTACATGTTTTAAGCACTGAGCTTTCTCTTTAATCCCAGGCTTTGATTTCTAGCATCATTTATTTAAAAGCTCATGTGGGGGCGGGAGAGATGTTTCATCTATGAAAAGTGCTTGGTCCTCTTGCAGAGAGGACCTGGGTTTGATTCCCAGCCCCCTCGTGGCAGCTCAAAACACTAGTTCCTAAGAAACTGATGACCTATTCTGGCCCCCATGGGCAATGCATGTATATGGTACACAGACAGTGAAGGTAAAAGACCTATACATAAAAGTCAATTAAAGAAGAAAGAAAGAAAAGAAACCAAAGCCTAGCTTTTCCTGGTCCAGGCTATATGACAGGATTCTTCTTTAGGACAACCAAATATTCTTATTTGTAAAATGAAACAGTTAGTTTAAATTTCGTCCTGTTTTAAGGATCTAGTTTTGGCTTTTCATTCCCTTTCCCTTTCCCAGGACTGCTTTGAAGAGGACCCAGGGCGTAAGTGGATGGATGGCTTGCTCAGTAACCCAGGGAATGAGGCTGGACCCCACATAGGGCTCTTCATGGATAGCTACCGCTACTTGCATCCAAAACAGCAGAGGGCTTTCACCTGCTGGTCAGTGGTCAGTGGTGCACGCCATCTCAACTATGGCTCTAGACTTGACTATGTACTGGGAGATAGGGCCTTGGTCATAGATACCTTCCAGGCCTCCTTCTTACTCCCTGAAGTGATGGGCTCTGACCACTGCCCTGTGGGAGCTGTCTTAAATGTATCCTGTGTGCCAGCAAAACAGTGCCCAGCTCTGTGTACCCGCTTCCTCCCCGAGTTTGCAGGTACCCAGCTCAAGATTCTTCGCTTCCTAGTTCCTCTTGAGCAAGAACCTGTGCGGGAACAGCCAGTCCTGCAGCCCAGCCATCAAATCCAGGCACAGAGACAGCCAAGCAAAGCCCGCATGCATTCAACCAGGCTTCGGAAAAGTCAAGGTGTCCCCAAAAGAAACCAGAAAAACCTGATGAGTTACTTCCAGCCTTCCTCTAACCTTTCCCAAACTTCTGGTGTGGAGCTGCCTACCCTGCCTCTGGTGGGCCCTCTTGCAACCCCAAAGACTGCAGAAGAGGTGGCAACAGCCACAGTGGTAGAAGAGAAGAACAAGGTTCCAGAGTCCAAGGATGAGAAGGGAGTAAGGACTGCCTTCTGGAAGTCTATGCTGAGTGGGCCCTCACCCATGCCCCTCTGTGGAGGCCACAGGGAGCCATGTGTGATGCGTACTGTGAAAAAAGCAGGACCCAACTTTGGTCGCCAGTTCTACATGTGTGCTAGACCCCGAGGTCCTCCCAGTGACCCCTCTTCCCGCTGTAACTTCTTCCTCTGGAGCAGGCCCAGCTGAACAGACTGAGGCATGGGGATGTCACCATGCATGGGGTCAGATGCCAGGTCTCCCCCTAGGAAGGTGTCCTTTTCCCCGAGTCTTCTTTTTGTTTTCTGCTTTCCCTCCCTTCCTTCCCTTCTCCCCCTAATGCCTCTCCCCTCTCACATCTCTGTTTCTTCCTCTTTGGACATGGAGGAGCAGGGAACTAATTTAAACCCCTTCTACCCTTGTTAGGGCATAAATAACATTTTGTTCATAAATAAAGTTCACGTCTTTGTTTCAGTAGACCATGTTGATTGGATATTTTAGATGCACTTTAAAAAGGCTCTCTCAGTTCGAGGCTTGCTTTGCCTCATATAGCCCAGTGAGTTATTACCAAGGCGGCATGGTGGAGCAGGAGGTGTGCTCCCTAGGAAGGGTGAGCTCTGGGGATTATCTGTTACTCTGAGGTTGGATCAGTGAGGAAGGTGGGTGTAGTGTGGGGGTGTGTATTCTTAAAAGGTTTCCCAAATAGTGTGTTCTACAGCTGTTACACATGAATCACCAGAGAGAAAGAATCGGTGTTTCAGCCTTCAGAGGTCCAGGGTCTGAGTTACCATAAGTCTCAGGGAAGATGGCCACCTTGGCCAGTACAGTTGGGAGGCTTTGTTGGGAGCCTTGCTGTGAGGGCATTGTATACTGTCGCCAAGCCTCTTCCTTCACCTTGAGGAAGGATAGGAAATCCTATAAGATGCTATTGGAGAAAAAGGATAGTGGATCAAGAAAGAATCCATTCCTTATTCTGGAAGATTTCTTGGCATGGGGAAGCCATTATTCCCAAAGAACAGTCAGTCTTTTGTTGAGACCTATTCCATCTTCTGACCTTAGAGGCTACCTGGGGCTCATCTTTCCAGGTCTCTCAGTGAAGAGTAGAGCCCTGTATTTTTGTCTAAATTATTGGGAAAGCCACTTCAGGTTAGCTAAGGAGTTTAGCTCTTTGTACAGCTTCCAGTAAAGTTTAGGGGCATTTCTTTCCTCTTCCGAAATCTGACTTTTCCTATCAGTAAAATAGAGTGATCAGACCAACAAGTAATCTGGTTTCCTGTGAGGCTAGACTTGTCTGAGTGAGTCAGTGGAATACAAATTGTCTGCTCTTTGTCCACCAAAGGGCTATGAATGTTTCAGGTTGCTCTTTATTTTCAGAATCAAGTCAGCTAAAAGCACACAGCAAAGCAGAGAGCAGGAGGAAGCCCAGCCCCAGAGGGAGTGCAGGTGGGGTTGGCATCCAAGGCAGCTGGCTCCTTAAGCATAGGTGGTAACATATTGGGGTCCCATGTTCCCAAAGTAGGATCTCTCCCACTCGCTCATAAGTTCAAAGTGCACAGGACGATGACAGAAGTTGCACGCAGCCACAGACACGTCTTGGAGGGGCAGCCCCACCTCAGTCCAGGCCAGCAGCAGCTTCTCTGAAAGGGAAGAAGAAAAGAGGGAAAGAATTGGTTAGACTTGGTCTTCCAAAACCCATGTTGCTACAGATGTGCTAAGGTCTTGCCTCCCTTGATCCTTTGAGGTAACTTGGGTCCAGAAGTAGATTTACTTGTCTGCTTCAGTATGACCCATGGATGCTACCATTTGTCTGTGGGTCCTCGGATGTATAAAAGACAGGAAATCATGCCTGTGACAAGATTTAAAACCATGCTGTGCTAGCCTGTATCTTTCCCTACATAAAGGACATGTGTAGGCTCAACAGTGAATCTCTCTGCTTAGAAAATCCTGACCTGATAAAGACAACACTAAAAGGAATTATACTGTCCTATCAGTGTTGTGAGACAGGGTAGGGCATATTCCTGGGGTGTGTAGGGACCCAGAGGAGGGAACAGAAGCTGCTATAGGAAGCATTTCAGGTGTGTGGCTGCTCTTTGTTTTTAACCCCTTTTCTGCTCATCCCTTGCTGGTATGATCTGGTCTTGTGTTCTTAACACCATCAGTGTGCAGATGACTCTGAATATTTTACTTCCAGCTCCCCCAGACCTCTGTCTCAGTTTCCAGATTTATATGTCCAATAGTGTCTCTGCTTGGCTGCCTAATTCGCTATATCTAACGCCATGGACACAACTGAACCATTCATACCTGTCCTCCACCAAGCCCTTTCTGCTCATTTTTTTCTGCCACTTACCTATGGGACTCCATCCACACCCATCTTTTGTTTCCCAAAGATAAAGGGAATATTTTTGTCTTGGACAGTTCTCTGGGATGTCCTTGGGTATTTGCCTTGGACAGTTCTCTGGGATGTCCATTAGGTACTTAACCAGCTAACCTCATTGTCTCCTTCAGATTTTCTCTCCAGTGTCACCTTAATGTTTTCTACTCTTGCCACTCCATGTATACGGTCCTCCTCCAAGTCAGTACCTGCCCATAGCACTTCTTGTTCCCCCTTTCTGCTTTCTGCTTTCCCTTAACACTTCGAACTAGAAAGCTAATTGTTTTTTTTTTAAGTTGATTACCCCTTCTACTAGAATTAAGCTTAATGCTAGTAGAAAAGGGTTCTGTGTTTTGTCTATTTTTCGGTCTCAAGCACAGTGTCCAGCCCATAATAAGAACATGATAGTTGTCTATTGAAAGGATGAGTTAAGACTAGAAGATGAAGGGAAGTAAGCCAGAAGGGATAATGGATGATGAAGTCGAGTGAGTGAAGCACAAAGAGAGAACTTGAATCAATTGGACACACTTAAAGAAACAAAATGCCTGTGGCAGGACAGGACACAGCCAGCACCAGGTGGAAAGCACAGGATGTCATACTAGGGAGCTTCAACTTTGTTGTATAGTCTAGGGGTCTCTACAAATTTGGGGCTAAACATCCTTATTAGTATAAATGGTTTAGCATGTACTTCTAGCCTATATTTATCTATATTTTATGTATATTTGTCATCATTTTGCACATTAAACTCTGATATATTTTCTCAGATGGTGAATCATCTTTTTTTAAAGATTATTTACTATTTATATGGTGTCCTGCTTACATGCATGCCTGCATGCCAGAAGAAGGAATCAGATCCCATTACAGATGGTTATGAGCTACCATTGTGGTTGTTGGGAATTGAACTCAGGACCTTTGGAAGAGTAGCCTTAACCTGTAAGCCATCTTTCCTGCCCTGTAGATCATCTTGAGTACCTTATCTTAGAAGAATGTGGCAGGCAGTGGAGAAGTTTAGGAAATGGGCCAATATTGTTGGGTTTTAGAAAAATTCCTCTGCTGGTTAGCATGTTAGAAGGGGGAAAGAGAAGCAAGAAAATGAGGGGGAAAATATGGTTGTATTTTCAAGAAACTGCAACAAAGAAATGAGACTATTTGAAAGAAGTTGAAGAAAAGAGGTGCAGGATTTCAGAATGAGTTGGCTGTGGGAATAAGGGACTGGTGGAGTGGTGGGAGATGTCTCTAGTATATCTTTCCTGCAAATGTGAACACTCAGACACCTAAGCACCAAGAGCTCTATAACCAAATCCTAGAGCTATAGAAGAAACTGAACACAAAGGCCCAAGGGTCTGAACCACCCATTCCTACAAGCCTAGTAGCTCTAACCATGGAGATGAGAGTCAGGACCCCTAGTGCCTATGTGACCATGGGCCAATAACTGTTTTTAATCTTCAATTTGTACATAATACAAAATGAAAATTATAAAAGTATCTTTGTTATGTGAATTAAATGGGTTAACACATTTAAAACAGTGCTTGGCACATGCTAAGGAATGGATATTAGGCAGCTTTATTTGTTTTATTGATGTTTTTAAGTGAATGAATGGACTGACTTAACCATCTTCCTCAAATTATGCTGCATAGTCTGTAGACAGAATGACTTGTCAATATGTGCCCTCTGCTTTCCTATCTAATCATTACTCCCAGAATTCCTTTATTCTAGGATCTTAGCACTGTATCCACATGTAGTTCAATGTGGACCACAAAGACTTGCTCACATATAAATCCTTTGTACTTTTACTTCATACTTCGTAGCCACTCAGTTCATCATATTAGATTAGTACCATCTCTATCTGTTTCCTCTGCCAATCATTGTATGGTTGTGTACATATATTTATTTTATGCCAGAGACTTAGACTTAGAATAAACACCAGGTTCTAATGTTAAAAAATGTACCTTAACAACATATATATATATATATATATATATATATATATATATATACATGAAAACAGCAGGTTATATTTTAGACTATATATATATATATATATATATATACACACACACATGAAAACAGCAGGTTATATTTTAGACTATATATATATATATATATATATATATATATATATATATATATATAATATACACATGTATTGATGAAAAACAGGCCATGAATTTGAAGGAGAGCAGGGACGGGTATATGGGAGGGTTTGTAGGAAGAAAAGGGAAGGGAGAAATACTGTAATTAAATTACAATCTCAAAAATGTTCCTAAAAGAAATCTGATATTGGGTGAATTCACCAAATTGCCATCTTTTAGGGTAAAACCCAAACTCCCCAGGTCAGGTCTACAGGCTTCTAAACCTAGTTTATGTTGTCTTTGTAGCTCATAGATGACACCCATTCCTCTCTTTCTATCCCCTAGTCTAGTAATTCTTCTGGAACTGCTGGAGTTCCTTGAACTCCTGATCCCCCTTCTTCCACCTCCAAAGTGCTGGAATTTTAGGCATGCACAACCACACTCAGCTGTTAACTGTTCTTCATGAGTAGCTGTTCCTCACCTTTATCCTTACCTTTTTCTTTGTGTTCTTTCCTCTTCTAGGAGTACCTCGTATTAACTTTATTTTCTTGGTCCAGAACCACTTACCTGGTAAGGTTCAGCCCAGAGGTCCCTTCCCCTAGGAAGCCTATCTTGAATCCTAAAGGTGAAGGTTAGGCCCCTCCTCTCTATTCCCAGAGTTTCCCCAGGTACTGTTCTTGTTAATTTTTATCTCACCTCACATCATTGTATCCTCTATTGTTTCTGTCTCTGTGATCTCTCCAACTAAACTAGAGCCCAGTGAGTCTATAGGCTGTTTCCCAATCATTTGTGACCCTGGTATACAGCCTGACACACAACAGATGGTTCTAGAAAGATGTTTCAAATCGAATGGAATTTATTCTCCCAGCTTTTTTTGGATCCTGGGGTTTATGGGTAGGAAAATATAGACACCCATGCCGAGGACTTACCCGCAAAGTTTTCCATCATCTGAGGGCTGTGGTGGGGGGAGGGGGCCAAGCGCAGTAGCTCCTCACCACGAGGCACAGTTGGGTAGTTGATGGCCTGCACATAGATGCTGTGCTTGGAGAGCAGAAGATCACAGATCTTGCTGTTGAGTGCTGCATTGCCCACCTGGACTCAAAAGAAAAGGCTTTCAGTACCTCTTAACCTGGGGCCACCATTGCACACTAGCTCTATTAAGCAGGCAGAGGGGAGCACATTAAGGAGCACCACTGAATTTGGGGACAGATTGTTTTGCATAAAGGGCTTGGGCCAGCAGTGAGATGCGAAGGAGGGATAGAGCTGCCATCTTGTCTTGATACTTATTTGTACAGCAAGCACATTGGTTAACTTGGAGTGGTTGGAAAGCCAGGGCAGTTCTGAGTTGCTGTCACTAGTTTAATTTATACATTAGATAGTTAGACCCACTTGGCCCTTTGTATCTGTGTTCTTTGTTCAAGTATCCAACCAGTCTCAGATAAAATTTAAATATCTTTAATGTACAGACTCTTCTTCTAGATACACTTTAACTACTAAGTTGTTTTAATTTGAATTTGTTATTATTGGTTATCTAGAGATGATTAAATGTATATTGGAAGGCTGAATAGATATGGGAATAATAATAATAATATGGAAATAATAATAATAATATGGAAATGTAACACTTTTTTGTACAGCTGAATATCAGCATTTATGGATTTTGATATGGGCCATGGACAGAGCTGGAGCCAAGCCTCTGTGGATACTGAGAGATTACTATTCTTTCTCATCCAGAAAATTGTTGTAAGAGGCATTTTTCCCACACCCGGATTTAACAGTCTCACAGAAATATATGCCATTTAAGAAAGAAATAGGGCTTGATTTTAGAAGTGAGAAGAAACATTTAAACAGAGCTAGTGATCTAGAGTACCAGCTATTTCCATGGTTGTTCATTGTATTGTTTTGACCTCAACTTGTTTTACAAGTATGTTTTACAGTATAATCAGGTATGGCAGAAACCTGATCAAATTTATAGCCTTTACTTCATATTGTATGCTCCAACATTTTCTGTTCTCCCCCCACATGTTTATAGGCTAATTATAACTCACTAAACTGATTTTGTAACCCAGTAATAGTTTTTAGAAACAATTTGAAAACCACCAAATTATATAAGATCAATATTGTGAGGGTCAGAGCAGTTTAGTAATAGTGGGGCAGTGGTTGCTGCTGAAATGACAGGTTAATCAATAATGGCTGATCTTTCAATGCAGGGGCCAAAGGTGACAATAAAGTTTGTGTGTGTGTGTGTGTGTGTGTGTGTGTGTGTGTGTGTGTGTGTGTGTGTGTGTGTTGGGGGGATGGGTCATAGTGATGATTGAAGGAGCATGTATCAGTTTGTTGCAAATGTGAAGGTTCCAAGAACAGGGGGGTGGGAAAGGAAGTGGGGAAAGGTGGAGTTCTTACCCTGATGGGGATGATGTGGCTGGGACAGGGTATAACAGGAAAGCCCCTGTCCATTAGTAGCTGGCGCATGTGTTTGACGTTGCGCTGGTGTGCCCGCCTCAGGACTTGACCCTCCTCTCCCTTGAGTAGGCGCACAGATTCTAGAGCCCCAGAGAGCACCATGGGAGGCAGTGAAGTGGTAAAGATGAAGCCTGCAGCATAGGAGCGTACCATGTCCACCAAGTCCCGAGTGCTGGCTATATAGCCACCGACACAGCCAAAGGCCTTGCCTGCAAAGAAGCAATAATCAGTCCCCAGAGGGGCAGGATCATGCCCCAGGTACCAGAAGGTGGGGCTTCAGACTCGCTTCCCAGTCCTCTGCACATCTCTCCTGTCCATGTTAGAGCCTTGCTTCTGTGGTTCTGAGATAGGACTGTCACATACTGCCATATGTGATGACTAGATATGCAGGAGCAGGGTGGGGACTGTTGCTTGGTTAGGACCTAGAAAATAACTAAGATGAGGCTGGGAGCTGGGTGCGGAGGAAAACAGTTTTCTTATTCTGGTTGAACCCAGCTGTTTTGTCCAGGTCAGGAGCCTTTTAGAAAAACGTTTCTAGACTTTCTTGGTGACTCTGCATTGAGATGGGAAAGAGATGATTTGGTAGGATAAATGCCTAGGGTTTTAATGAAAAATTTTATGTCATTTCTATAATCCTTAACAGATATTAATACCAAGGTGGGGTCCTGGGAAGATTTGAAGGAAAGGGGGAAGAAGGAGGAAATGATGAAATTATAATCTCAAAAAACAAATAAAAATGGTTCATGTCAAGTTAAAAAAAAATCAAACAAACTAAAAGCCTGGGGTTGTAAATTCTTTCCAAACAACTGTTTGCTGGGGGTGCTTCTCCACATTGTACATAAGGGAAGCCTTTATATATAAGTGTCTGCTCACTGCTGGCTAGCTTTATGTCAGCTTGATGCAAGAGTCATCTGAGAGGAGGGAAAATATGTAAGACTGGGCTGCAGGAAAGCCCGCAGAGCACTTTTATAATTAGTGATTGATGTGGGATGGCCCAAACCTTTGTGGGTAGTACCACTGTGGGCTCATGTTCTTGTGTCCTATAAGAAAGCAGGCTAAACAAACCAAGAGGAGTAAGCCAGTAACCAACATCCCCTCTATGGTCTCTGAATCAGCTCCTGCCTCCAGTTTCTTACCTGATTTGAGTTCATGCCTTGGCTTCCCTCAGTGGGCTTGTGACACAGGATATGTAAGCCAAGTAAGCTTTCCTCCCCCAAGTTGCTTCTGACTATATTTCATCATAGTAATATTAACCTTATCTAAGATACTCACCAAGAGTTCCAGAGATGATGTCAAGCTTGTGCATAATTCCGTCACGCTCCCCGATCCCTGCACCCCGGGCTCCATACAGTCCTACAGCATGGACTTCATCCACAAAGGTCAGGGCCCCATACTGGTGGGCTACATCACACAATTCCTCCAGAGGACAAATGGCACCTGAGAAAAGCCGGGGCAAAGGAGAAGGAAGTCATAACTCTTCCCTAGCTCCATTTCTTGTGTTCTTCTCACTTAAGCTTACTTTGGCTTAGAAAAAGGTGTTGTACACAAGGAGGCGGGTGTCTGCCATCATTTGAGAGTATTCCAAACATCAACCTCATGAGCCACACCCACACCCCAATTCTTCATGTTTGTGTTCTCCCTGACCCTTTGCATTTCCTCGTCTCGTCATTATTTTTAATTCATTCTGACAACTTCGTTACTGTTGTTTTCAAATTCTCTGCTGCCGTTATGGGTTAGTACACTTCTAACTAGAGGTAGCAGTTGCCTATTTGATACCTGTGTTTAATGTGAAAAAAGTCACTGTCTGCTCTAGCTTAATACAATCCTCACTTCTGAGCCACTCAGCCCCATTGGGCAGGGACAACTGATAAGCCATTCATGTTTTTATACTTCCCTGGCCCTCTTTGTTTTTATCTGTTTTGGATTTCTGTCACTGTCTTCTTTTTATGCTCATGTCCTCGTTTGTGTCTATTTTTCTCTCCCTTTCTTCTCCACTCCCTCTTTTCTGATCTTTTTTTCTCAATGTATTCCTTTCTTCGTGCTTTTCTGTACCCTGTGTCTCATCCCAGGATTCTTAGTGGTTTTGCATTATTGACTTTCCTGAAAGTGTCTCTGGAAGGGTGGTTTGTCTTTGAGGACGCTCTCCCCCAGGCTCAGTCCCAACAACTTAGAAGCTATTTCATAATCTATACCTATTTACAGTTTTCCATGCTATTTGAGATGTCATCTGAATTGGCTTTGTGGCCATTGTTAATAGTCTAAGACACTATCACCCCCTAGAAATTGCTGAGGTAAGGAGAGTTGTAATACAGAAGAAACTTCTTGGGATGGAAACAGGGGCCCTAGACCAGGAATAAAGACTGTAGGGTTGGGGCAAGGAGAAATCCATCTTTAGAATTGACCGATTAGGTAGTTTCCACAAAACAAACAAACAAACAAACAAACAAACAAGGAACAGTTCATTTACAGGTATAACTAGTGTGATTGCAGGCTATAATTCCCACTAGAAAAATTTTAATAGCTGTGCCATCTTAGAAATCTGCAAATGTACTGGTTCTTTATGATTGTAGAAATGTGCTTAGTAGATATGACAGTGAATTCCTGTGTACATTAATTCATTTAATGCTCAGGGCTAGTCTATTATTATTACCTGCACTTTGCAAATAAGCTAACCACAACACAAAGCAACTTAAAAACCTCACACAAGGAGCTGGTGAAAAGGCTGAGCCAGGGAGAGAGTCTAATGAGTAGCCTAGTGACCTGAGGTAGATCTCCAGAACCAAAATGGAAGAAGTGAACCGATGCAGCAGTTATCCTCTGTTCATGGGCACCCACGTACACATCATATATAACAATAATAATTATTCTTTTAAAACTTGCTCAAGCTAATAAATGCTTATGATAGCATTTGAATGTGGGCCATTTGTGATTGCATGATGTTTATGGTGCATGTGGCTATAAATTAGGGAATGCTAAGGGTCCTCCATTGTTTCAGTTGGAAAAGGGGCACCTTAAAACGAGATGGGGACTTCTTCCTTTAAATAAAGCTGGAAACAGATCCCTAAACCACATTACTTCTGGTGCACAGAACCAACAATAGACAGATCTAGACCTCATTTCACTTTCTATAAGAAAGGAAACAGGAGAATTTTATATATATGTATATATATATGAAATTTGCCACTGTAAAGATCAGACATTGCCACAACCGACTTGCATATCATTCCTTATTAAAAGTGTGCTATGCAGGGAAATAGAGTTTTATATCCTAGTATGAGAATAATCATTTTGCCATCAACTGAATGGGGGAGTAAGACCAACGCTGTTCTCTCTGGGATTTAGCTTCTTTATGTGTAAGAATGTAGTAGCGGCCTCTCCTGTGGAGTTTACTACCTGTATGACTCTGTGACTCCACTTGTTTATGCTTCAGTTTCCTCATGTAATAATAATAATAATAATAATAATAATACCCACTTAATAGAATTAATTATAATAAATAATAATACCTACTACTACTACTAGAACCTACTGCATAGAATCATCATGAGGATTTAATGTTTTGAAAAATATAAGCTATGAATAAGTGCATAGCACACTAATAGTTGCTTTTATCATGTTCATCATGAGTTATCAGTACTAGTAAACATGTACTTGAATACATGTATACTTACCATCCATGGAATGAACAGTCTCAAAAGCCACAATTTTTGGTGTCTTGGGATCAGACTTCTCCAGAAGTTTCTTCAGGTGGCCTGGGTCATTATGTCTGAAGACAAACTTGGCTGCACCACTGTTTCGAATGCCTTGGATCATGGAGGCATGATTGCCTGCATCTGAGTAGATCTCACATCCTGAGGAAACAGATGTGTAATTTTTTAGCTTCTATCTCGGCCCGCTTTACCTTTTGAGTCTGCCCTGGCAGGAGAGGAAAGCTACCTACTTCCTTTCCCCCCTGATGACCTGGTCTTTTTCATCCTCCTTTGGAAAAGTTTGTGACACATCTCTTCTGCCCTTGTTGTAACTCCCCTGCCCAGGACCTCCCTCCAAGGATGCCTAACTGTTGCCTCTGACTTTCTTCGGGGAGGAGAAATTCAGTTTCCCAGGAACCTTGAGTTTGTCATTGACAGGTTTTATTTTTATTTTTCCCACACTTGGGAAAATCAAAGGTTGGAAAAGGGTTAATCTCCTAGAATGCTTGTAGACTTGGACAGATGCTAGATTCTCCCTGGTCTACTTGACACTTCACCTTCTCCAGGTAGCACCCAAATGTTTATAATTCCAGGGATGGATGCTTATCGGGTTTCACTGTTGAGATTAGATGATCATGACAGTCACAGCGAAAAGAGCAGACAATAGCCACTCTATTGCACAGGGAAGAAAGCTAAGCACCAGAAAATGGTTTTCTCTAGGATAGGAAGAATGCAGAGATTTTTACTGGGTCTTACAGGGAGGGTAGGGAAGTAGGGAATGTGGAAGAACCCCCCAAATTTCACAGATATCAAGGAATAGTTGTAGCCTTCAATAAAGTAAGGGATAGCTTCTCTTTGAGAAAAATGAATCATGTTTTCTTCCACAACTTGCCTTGTGTAGCTGGAAGTTCCTTGAGATGAAAGCCCATGTCTTTTTATCTTTATATCCCTTCTTCACAGTATAAGACATAGATATTAATAAGGAAATGTTTTTAATGAGTAAATGAATAAACAAGTGACTTATGTATAAATGAATAAAAGAGAAAGAGGGATGGCAAAAGATAAGATTTAGAAGATATTTGTGTAAAAGAATTCAGGTTTTTGTTTTGTTTCGTTTTGTGAGCTAGGATCTCATTGAGTAGCCTGTAATTCACTATGTAGTACTTTGGACTGAGCCTTCTAAGTACAGTGATTATGATAAGATCTATCATGCCCATCTTAGGGTTCAGTTTAGCTAGAAGCCATGACATGGAGTTTACATTTGATCCTAGTGGTAACAGGGGTCCATTAAAGTGTTTTTGTTGTTTTTTTTTTGGGGGGGGGGAACAGGGTTTCTCTGTATAGCCCTGGCTGTCCTGGAACTCACTTTGTAGACCAGGCTGGCCTCGAACTCAGAAATCCGCCTGCCTCTGCGTCCTGAGTAGGGGGATTAAAGGCATGTGCCACCACGCCCAGCTCATTAAAGTATTTTAAGCAGGGTAAAGACATGGATAGATTTGTGTAATAAAACATTGTTCTGAATGTATGAAGAGTATATTGTAGGTGGGAAAAGAAGAAATCAAGGAAATGATGTTGGTTAGACTAGAATGGTGGCAATATAAACGAAAAAGTGTTGGGTTCTATTTGTTGAGGAGTAAAGACTTGATTAGAAAGAAATCCTCAAGGTATTAACTGTACTTAGGGGTTCTGGATGACCTAAGAAAAAGTGTTCAAGTGGTGTGATGTAAGAGTTGAGACAGGAGACTTATTTAAGGAAAGGGAATGGCTGAGGATACAGAGGGATCAAGGGTCAGACATGAGGGTGAAGGACAGACATGAATGCATGCAGAGAGAGAGAGAGAGAGAGAGAGAGAGAGAGAGAGAGAGAGAGAGAGANAGAGAGAGAGAGAGAGAGAGAGAGAGAGAGAGAGAGAGAGAGAGAGAGAAGAATGAGAAGTTCCTGAGTTCCTGAGTGGATTGTGGGCAATGACCAGTGCACTGGTAGAAAGAACAGTCCACAAGAAAAAGGCATGTCCTACACTATCACAGGAAGCTAAGTGTGAGGTGAAAACTGGGGATCCATGGAAGCTAGCAAGTGTTTTATGGCTCACAGTTGAGGATAATGCTGTCTGGTGTCTTCTACTTATAGGGTACTAGGAGGGGAGGACTTGGCAAAACTGTCCCAGAGACTTGAGAAGCTCTGAGTAGAGGTTGTGACATTTTAGTGGCTTCTCTCTGAGCCCAGGACTGACGTAGATGTGGAACATGTATCCATTTGAGATTTAGACTATGGAAGGTATATGAGGGGACTAGAGAGTAGGAATGTGGGGAGGTGGGCTCTGGTGTAAGGTGAAGGGATGCCTTTAGGCAAAAGACGGGAGATACATTTCACAGTAAAGGGAAATGATGAAGAAATATCTGTGCATAACTAGATTTGGTTTCATGTCAATAAATAAGGAGAAGCAATCCAGTGGTTTCTATATTATTCCTGTTGGAGGACATGGGCATTATTGTAAGAGTGAAGGATGGAGGTAGAGGTTTTAGATTAAAAAAAAGTTTTAAAAGCTTTTGTAGAGATAAAAGACTGTATTGTTAGAGAAAGAATGATGAATTTGTGGTGTTAACTGTTCTGTAAGGTTAGGCTCTGGTGCTGGCCTTCAACCTAGGTGTGGAAGGAGTAAAGACAAGAGGATATAACCATGCACTGGCAAGTCTATGTATGTCAGGCAAAAAGGATGAACAAGTGGAACAAGCGAGCTCAAAAGATTGGGGGCATCCAATAAAACTGGATGCTTTATTGCAGGACCCCAGCCTTGAACATAGCTCTCACCATCTCACATCTTGTGCTCACCTGGCAGAAGCTTGGCCAGTGTAAAGAGAGTAGAATCATTGGCCACAAAACAGGAGGAGAAGAGCAGAGCTGAGTCTTTCTGGTGTAGTTCAGCCAGCTCCTGTTCAAGCTCCACATGAAACTTGCTGGTACCTGAGATATTGCGAGTGCCCCCAGCTCCAGCTCCATGATTCTTCAGGGTCTCCCTGCTCCAAGAAAGTGGAAGACAAGGAAAAACAAAACATAACATTGTTAGGCACTGGAGAAATATGAAAGCCTTCCTTAATGTGGTCATTACTAACATAAGAGATCCTGTGTAAAGGCTGGCCTTGGTGACCAAGTAGAGGAAAAGAAGGAGAAACATAGAGGTATCCCCGGAATGGAGGCAGAAAGTAGAAGTAATTTGAGTAGTTTGGAAAAGCTAAAGGAAACCTTCCTTTCCTTCTCCCTTCTCCCTCCTCCCTCCTCCCTCCATCCCTCTCCGTCCCTTCCTCCCTCCCTCACATCATCTAAACTTTGGTTTCTAGCTCATGAAGCCAGTGCGTTTTTCTTAGTTTCTATTATCATCTGTCACATCAAACAATCATTAATCAAGCATGATACGTTGGCTGACTTAGTTTATATCTGAGGAGTAGATATACTTAAGGGGACCTTGTACAAAAGAAGTGGCAGCAGAACCAAGGTGTCCACAGCTAGTATCTTTGCATGTGACCCACAGCTCATAGTCCACACTCTACTTACTGTATGGCCTGCAAGACACGAGGGTGTCTGCTTATGCCCAAATAGTCATTACTACACCAAACAGAAACATCCTTTGAGTCCATAGATGCCTCAGAGAAGTGTTGGGCAAAGGGGTAGGCATTAGCCCAGCGATTCACAGTCTTGAACACACGGTAGGTGTGGTCCTGTTTCTTCTCCATGATCTTGTCTCTGAAAAATTGGTCATAACCAAAAGCCTGGCTTCCTGCAGGAGTAGAAAAAAAGAGATAAGGACCTAGTTTCTAGTCATGTCTCTTTTTACCCAATAGTTATATGATCCAGAGCCAGCAATGAATCCTCTCTACTGAGAAAATTAAACACCAAAAAATCCCACAAATCATCTGATTGGTAAACGGGCTGATGAACCAAAGAAACGATTCTCAAAAGAGAAGTTCAGATGGACACTGAATATTTTACACTCTTAGCCGTCAGGCAAATGTAGATTTAAGCTGCTTTTTAGTTCCATCTCACTTCAGTCAGAATGGCAGTTGTCAAGAAAACAAATGACAACCAGTTCTGGCGAGCATGTGGGCAAGAGGAAATCTTATACACCAAGGGTGGGAATGTAAGCTGGTACAGCAAGTATGGAAATCAGTGAGGAAGTTCCTCTGAAAAATAGCAGAGGTTATAGAGATAACTCAGTAGCGCATGCTGTTCTTGTACAGGGCCTGAATTTGGTTCAGCACCCACATCAAGTGGCTCACAATTGCTTGTAACTCCAGCTTCCGGGCATTCAACACATCTGATCTCCAGGGGCATTAGCACACATGTTCATGCACGTACACACACACACACACACACACACACACACACACACACACACAATTTTAAAATGATAAAAATAAAACTTTTCAAAAGAATCAATTAAAAGAACAGACCAACTATTTGAATTATCTCTCCCAAGCATATCCCCAAATGACTCCAAGCCAATATACCACAAAGAAACTTACACATCCATCTTTATAGCTACACTCTGCATAATAGCTTGGAAATCGAACCAGCCTAGATGTCTATAAACAAATGAATGTATAATAAAGATGTAGTGCACATAAAACAATATAATGTTGTGCAGCTATAAACAACGAAAGCCTGGCATTTTCTGGAAAAATGTTAGAGCTGTAAATCATTATACTAAACAATTTGAGCCAGACAAAATGACAGATACTGTATGTGTTCTTTCATATATATATACATATATATACATACATACATACATACATATATATGACTTAAATTTTAAACTGTACATTGTGTATGTGCTTGTACATGTGTGTTTGTAGGTCAAAAAATAGAAAAGGGAATATATGTAATAGGAACAGCAAACAGAGAGGGCTAACTAGGTAAAGAAGGGGAGCCAGAGAAGAGAGGAAGACATGAGAATAAAATATAGTAACACATATGTGTGGTGATGCCTTGTAAAACCCATTACTTTGGATGCCATCCAAAACAATTTAAGTTCAAAAAATGGTTTTAAAAGAATTCTTTTATGTTTTAATGTCCCTGTATGTAGAATGACACTTAGAATTCTTTTCTTGCTGAGGTGTGAGAATCTGAGGACAACAGTGATAATTGAGATGGAGTAATTAGGGTATCATCAGAAGCATAATAATAATAGTGGCTGTGATTAAAACTAGCTAGTATCTTGTTGTATTCTTGTGGCTGGTATTAAGGAATTCCAAATACATATAAAACCTACTTCCAGGACCCTTAAAGATGCTATTTTTTTGTTTCTCATAGCAACCTTATATGGAGAATTCTGTTACTATCTGTTTGTGACAGATGCAGTGACTGGGGCATGAAAAGAATGGCTAGCTGGACCAAGGCCATATAGCAAATTAATGCCCATCAAGGAAGTGAGTGATACATTTGGTGTAGATATTGAAAAAGGTAAAACCATTGAATTTTCTTTGGGTTTATTCATGTGGATGTAAAGCTAACATGCAGTCTAAACCAGAAGAATACAAAAGTCATAGAAACAACCTGAATTATTATGAATAATGCTGTATCCACACCACAGAACAGAATTTAGCCATTAATAGTGATTATGCAGCTCTGTATGGATGGACACAAAGAGATAATTAATATGAGGTCACATTGATAAGTGGACAAAACAGACTGATTATGATAATGAGAGAGGATGGGAAATTCTCTCTTTCTGTGTGTGAGTATGTGTGTGTGTGTGTGTGTGTGTGTGTGTGTCTGTGCCTCTGTGTATGTATAGCCAAAGGAAGGTATGTCTGGGAGAAAATATAACAAAAAGTCGATAGTAGATGGTAATTTATTCTTTATTTACCTGTATATGTTTAAAAATATTTTTTATTCCTATACTAGAAAAATGAAGCAAATTCTATTATGAAAAATAAACATAGGAGACAGAAAGGGAATCTGTGAAGGGTGAGAAACTTTGAGAGAGTGTGGGAAAGAAATAGTGAAGGGAAACCCAATTTTTAATGAGACGTCAGAACAAGCTAGAAGCACCATATTACTATAGATGGCATTCTATTTTTCTTATCATAGATGACTAAGTGAGTGAAGTGACTTAATTACAGAAGCTCAGCCTCAGCAACACTAGCACTAAGACTTCGTTTTGCAGTCTCTTTGGTTTAAAAGTCTTTGCATTTCCTCTGTTCTCCTGTGTCACACACCCTTTCAGCACCTACTGCCCTGTTTCTGCGCCCTTCATTCCCATCTTGGCAAACTCACCAGTCATATTGTTCTGAATCAGGTGGGGAGCTGCCCCTTCAGTCTGCTCTGGATCCTGGAAACTAGGCAATGAATGACTTCGGGTGGTTGACTCCATGGAGCTCAGCAGGTCTGATAGGGAATATGGAACTCATTGGCATGAAGAGAGAAAACAAGACAGTATTTGTTGTCCTCTTTAGGTTCAGGGTAATGTATAGAAATTCAAATTTAGAAAGTATACATGGCTCCTGGAGTATGTGTCTGCAAAGTAAGCATCCACTTGTGTCCCTCATAGCAATGCCTAAAATGTCCAGAAACCTTCTTTAAGGTGGCTTGCACTTCATTGCCCTTTAGGTAAGGTAACCAGACTATGCACCCTAGCACCTGCACTTGGGAGTACCTATTAGTTTTCCTTTCTGAACATCATTCGATTTCAATATTTAACTTGTTTCCTCCAAAGTGGCCTGTGAAAGATGCCAACAGTATGGTCATTGCTTAAGTGTAATCATTTTGGGTGTTTGGCCCAGGTTTTCCTTGAACTCTGTACCTTTATAAAAAATTGTTTTGTTGAAAACAAGACCATCTTTGAATTTCTTCTAATAAAATTGATAATGTAAGATACTTTGGGGAAAACAAAAGCTAATTAATGTACTATGTGTGTCAAAACTAAAGGAAGCATCTATCCTCTTCTCTTTTCCCTTAATACAAACACAATATGGTTTGCTTCAATTGAGATCCTAGCCTTTTGGATTCCATTTAGCCACTTGGGACAGAAGAGGGCCCATTTTAGACTGACAGCTATAAGTTATGGGGGTTTGTGCATGTGTATGTGTTGGCAATTGCCTATTATGGCTCCCCTGCAAAAGGCTAAGACTTCCTATCTTGAAATGTCCACTAGCTTTCCTTGGATTTGCCTAGCTCAAGAGTCTGATAATGTGGGCTCAATCATTAGGAATTGAGGTTGGGTAAGATGGAAGTTGACTCCAACCTGTCTTGAAAGTCTTGACATCCTCTTGGACTTCTGGAGCTGCCCTCTGCACAATCTTGCTCTTCCCGTCTTGGAGTTCTGACAGCATGAAAGGACAATGGCTCTTAGCCCAAGATGGAGAGTCTACACAAGGTAAGAGAGTAATTGCACATTCATTCTTAGCTATGTGTTCAGCTTAGCAATGATTACTTGGACTTACTATATCCTAGAGACCCCTAGGATAGAGACTAGGAATTAAATGAATCTGGTCTCACTGCTAATGGAGTTCCTAAGCAGGGAGAAATAGCACATACTGATAACACCTTGGGAACAATGGGATGAGAGGGAGGAAAAGACATATGAAACAATACAAGGTATAAGGGATGTGACCAGATAGGCAAAGAGTCTAGGCCGGGTTTACAGAAGCCATAATGTCCAAATTCAGTTTTTAACAAGAAATTTGAGGGGAGATAATATTATAGGAGAAGGTTGTATGTCAAGAGCAAAGGCAAGGGATTGAAGGACAAGAGAATAGATTTGAGCAATTTTAACATTGTTTAGCATGGATGAAGTATAGTATGTGAGTCTCTATAAATACCCTGGAATAATTTATATTTACTCTTTAAATATCCTGAGTATATTTTTTTTAGGTCAGTCCATCCTGCCTTGACATTTTCACATCAACTATCCAAGCTATTAGGAAATGATAGATTTGGAACTTTGTCTTTAAGACCCAGAAATTCCCATTTGCCAATAACCTCTTCTTACCTCCTCCAGCCTTGGTTGCCTTAAGATGGATTTGAGAACAGGTTGGTCCTTGAGTGGCCAGGATGGGGCAGCGTCCAATACTAAATAGGAACTGGTAGGTTTTAGCCACTTTGCCTAGGAGGCCTGTGGTGCCCTGAGAGAGCACGGGACAGGACCGTAGCAACATAGCTGCTGCCACCATCCTGAGCCCAAAGTCCTGTAGAAATTGTGCAAGAGATGAGATTCCATTATGAGAGCCTGGCCAAAAACTAAAAGTCATGTCTATTTAATTCTTTGCCTTTAGTTTCCCACTCAAAACTAGTTGTCTGGGCTGGTGAGATGGCTCAGTGGGTAAGAGCACCCGACAGCTCTTCCGAAGGTCCGGAGTTCAAATCCCAGCAACCATATGGTGACTCATAACCATCTGTAATAAGATCTGATGCCCTCTTCTGGAGTGTCTGAAGTCAACTACAGTGTACTTACATATAATAAATAAATAAATCTTAAAAAAAAAAACAAACTAGTTGTCTTCCTCAGATATCCCCTCAGTATCCCTCTCAGCAAGGAGTCCTAGTGTTAAAATGTGAGGGAGAAATGAGAAACACCACTAAAGAAAGTAGTAAGTTGTAACTAGACGCCAGAAAACTTGGCTTCTTATTTACTCTGCCACCATCTGCTCAGTGATTGTGAAGATCATTGAAGTGACTTTGTGCTGCAGAATGACAGCTGACAATCCACACCTGTGATCAACTGTCTTCCGAAGACTGCTATCCTCAAACAAATGAAGACTCTGCCCACTTATGTGGACAGATGCCATTTACAGGAGCTCCCGAGGCTAGTCCTGCTGTGTCCAGAGAATGTTCTACCAGAGATGGGAAAGGAGTTTAAGGCCAGGTGTCAACTTGAGATCCTGGAAACAGGAAAGGGCAGTCATGTGCCCTACAGGCTATGTACTACCAGGTTGGTATTTTGATATGTTTGGATTTTTTTCTTGACTCTTTGGTTAAGCTCTGATAAAGGAGGGTGTACAAATAAGACCCAAGGAGGCTGGAAGATATAATCTATGTAGATCAGTAAAGACGACAAAGGCTAAGATAGAGAAAAGGAGGGGGCTGGAGAAGAGACAGGGAAAAATGAACAGAAAAAGATAAAGCAAATGACACATAACTCTCATTGAATATTGGCTGAATTTTGGAGTAAATTAATGATTACTATGATCTTCAAAAGGAGAGCACAGGGAGGTAGGGGAAAAATCAAGACAACTTCAGAAAGAAAAGAAGAGAGTGAATAAAAGTGTAGTGGTGGAGGAGGAAGATCTGAAACTGAGAAAGAGAAAGATATCAGAACTGGAAGGGAAAAGAGCAAGGTAGAGATAGAAAGGGACATGGAGAGGAAGACTGGTGGTGAGAAACAAGACAAGAGGATGATGGGAGATTCAGAAAGTAGGGCAAGATGATAAGACAAAAGAAGGAGAAGCAGGAAACATACTTGGAGGGACAAGACATCAGGTAGTTTAGAGTAATATAAAGACTGAAAATTAAGCAGGAGAGAAAGTAATCCAGCAAGGGAATGGAGCACCAAGATAAAATGGTTAGACTATACAGACTTACGGGAGGGGAACCTGACCCTGCTGGAGTGATGGTGGGAGAGAAACAATGAAAAAGACAAGTAGACTTTTAAAAACTGATAGCTCACGAGACAGTGGTAGTTGCAGAAGAAATGGCTTAGTGGTTAAGAGTAAATACTGTTCTTCCAGATTTGCTTCCCAGTACTCATGCTGTGTGGCTCACAACTGCCTGGAACTCCAGCTCCAGGAGATCTGAGGCCTCCAGTTTCCACTGGCCTGGCACTCATGTATATGTACGTACCTGTAACAGAACCAAACATATACACATAATTTAAGATAATAAATCTATATTTAAGAAGGAAACGGGTGGGTGAAGGGGGGAGGGAGGAGGCCTCTAGGGAGGTAAGATTGAGACATACCAAAATGAAAGACAGAACAAGAGGAGGAAATAGATTGGAAGAAAAGAGCCAATTGTAGAGTCAGAATCAATGGGTAGGGACAAGATGCAGGACAGCACAATCAATAGAAGAGAGAGGAGGGAAAGTGGGAAGACTAAAGCCTCAGCTCTGCCAAGAAAGCCAAAGGCTCAGTGTATAAGGCCTTATTATGTGAGGGACAAGGGAACAGAAGGAATTCCTGGGCCTATCCTATTGACAACTTCTTTTATCCCTCTAATCTCACAGAACAAGCATCCGCCTCTTATGTTACAAAGCAACCCAGTCTTCTTATTCCATCTTAGAACATCCTCCCTCCCTTTCCAAGGCTGTCACAGCAGCCTGAGTTAGTTTGTAGGCCCAGTCATAAAAAAAAAAAAAAAAAAAAAAAAAAGCTGCTTGGAAGGATTACATGAAACAAACAAAACAAAACAAAAAAAATTTGTAAACCTTTCAGCACAGTATTTGGTGCATAAAAAGTTAGATTTTTCTTATTTACATTCTGGCTTTCTAGCATCTTTGTTCAATGTTTTTGGACAAGGCACTTTTCCTTTCTGGGTCTTAGCTTTGATCAGTTTTCAGATGTGAGGTAATTCTACCTAGATCACTCAGTAGGCCATTGGTTGGATCCAGTGCCTACCTCATATCTGGAAATAAGAGTTGCTCTTCTGACTGCCTGGCTGTGAAGGCTAAAGCACTCAAGGCTGAGCCTGCAGACCATAGATAAAGCCCCTAGAGCTTATCACCATTAGAGTCTGGCTACTCCCTAGGATGAGCCCAGGGCGTGGGAGAGAAGAAGAACCCCTTCCTGGAATCACGTCTAAGCATCTGGCCAAGGCTGGCTCTGGCAATCTGTAGGGAGTCAAGATGTCCCAGTTCCTGCAGTTCCTGTACAAACCCCTCTGACACTGACAATAGCATTGAAGTATATAATCAGACAGGAAGCCCTTAAGATTAGAGGCAAAGTCCTGCCCTGGAATGATGGTTGATTAAGGCCTACTTTCCATGTAGAAACCAGAAAAGGCCCAGTGGACTCACCATTTTTGTGGGGCTGTTGGCCATGATATACTGAGGGTCTTGGGAAAAATACAGAGTTCTTCTTGATGTGAATTGAATTTTTGAGTTCATTTTAAAGCTCTAGTTACAATTTCTCTTGTCCTACCCTGATCTTCTTGAACATCATTATGATCTATAACTTTGTATTTGGATTCTTAATGTCCATTCCAGAAGATTACTTAATATGAGCCAGGAATGAGTAAAGGAATAGAGGAAGCATTTCAAGCAGTTGAGGGTATTAAGAACATAAGGTCTTAGCTGGGTATCTCTTAGCTGGGTATTTTGACACCACAGGAAGCTGTGACAACTGAATCTTAAATTGCATATTAGCTTGGTCTGCATAGCTCCCAGCCAGTTAGGACTAAGTAGCAGATCTTTTCTCAAACAAAACAAAACATACTCTGGAGCCAAGAAGTCACATCATAAATATATCAGAGTTCCACCATGCTTATATCAGACTAAGTCTGGAAAGCTGGAGATGAGATTTTTGTCTCATTTTATTACAATTTACTGTGTGTATCTTTTGGCTCCCCTGCCCCCCCCTTTCTGAACTTTACTTTCTTCACAGACATTGGATTAGATTGGAAATTTCATAATTTATCTTCTGGTTCTGATATTCAAATGTTAACAGAGCTCTGACCATTGTCAATGTTCCACATACATAGACTCAGGACAATGTTGGAAATAGACACCGAGGCCTCCAAAAGATCTATGACTCACCCAAATCACAAAACTGTTTAGTAAAGGAAGCAAAATTTCAGCTTAGGCAGGCTGGCTCCAGAGACCCCTAACTTAGCCACCATGAATCTATGGTCCAAATGATCCAGATTTTTGTAGCTAAGAAGTTGACTCTAGACACCAAGCCACTCTGTTACAGTAATATAGGTCCCTTTACTGTGCATTTATCTTTTATGACCAACACTTTCTCCAAATGTTCTAAAGTAGGATTTGGGGTACTATTGAACATTTATGAATTCATTCCACTACTTAATGATTTATATACCCCACTACATAGAAAAGATTATGAGTAATTTTAAAACAAAATCAAAGAGGGATGGGAACTCTCAGGACGAGTGGCATCATTACTCAAAGGTTTTTTTCTTCCTGTATCTCTATAATTCCCTTTTAGGTCAGCACCCAATTTGCAGTCCCATAGGCCAGAAAGATCAGCTGGGCCACCATCCCAGCAGGGAAGCCAGAAGCCACTCTTGCAGATCTTCTGTCCCCTGTCTCCCATTACTTGTGGCCTGATTTTAAGAATCATTTAAGTCTGGAAAAGAAGCCCTTGCTTCTTCCAGTGAAGCATCAGGCCTTATCTCCCCTCCTAGTGCCTTCTTTCCAACCCTGGAAAATCATAGGAGAATTACAAACAGAAGAATGTATACCACAAAAGTAAGAAATTTGTGGGAACTGTGGGCAGGCCCTTTTGTCAAAGGATAAATGACCTGCCGGGGATCTCACAGTGGCTTAAGAGTGAGACTCCAAATCTGCTTTTTCTGCACAATGACAATTCCCTTCCACCTTTCCCCTTTATTTCTACTAATTTTGCAACCTCTCAATTCCTGCATCTTGCCTTACCAGTCTTAACCACCCCCCACAAAAGCCTCCAGTTTTCCATCCCTGGATCTGACCCCCTACCCCCAAGGCTCTGAAACCTCACACTCTGTTCTAGGCCAAGCAGATGGGAAAGTGTCAAGTGATGATGGGGTGACTTGAGAATTTTGGAAGAAATATTAAGATGCCTTTCCTAGAGAAACAGGGGAGAGGAGGAGACAGAGACAGAAGGAGACTAAGAAGGAGACAGAAATGGGGTTGAGGGGTTGAGGAGATCCAGAGAAAAGTCCTTTGAGGGAAAAGTAATAGAAAGCAGGAATGTCAGAGAATTAGTGAAGTAAGATGAATGTACTAGAAACTAGTAAGAGAGAGAGGGAGAGGAGGAAGAAAGGAAAACCCCCAAACAGAAGAGAGTTTCTGTGAAGGTCAAAAGTCCACCCAGAGTCAACATATAGTGTTGGTGAGAGCCCAGAAAGAAGACTGAAAGAACCTCTTACCTGTTGCCCTGCACTGAGGACGAACCAAAGACGGTGAGTGCTGTGGGCAAGGCTGGGAAGCAGCTTTCATCCCAGCCTCCTGCTCAGCTCCGCCCCCGCCCACCCCACCCCACCCCCTTCCGCCTTGGCTCTAAGGTATCTCAGGCCTCTGCTAAAGATAAAAAGCAAAGTAAGTCTCCTTCTACATACATGCTCACTCCCCTTTTTCTGTGCCTTCTCTTTCTGTTTTCTTCCTCTTCTCCCTCAGGGGTAGTGAAACTAACTCACTGGATTTTGAGATCAGACCATCCTTATAAGTCCAGGGCACCTTCTGGAGAACCAGCCCTCTGACCTTCAGTTCCCTCAACCACGAAAGGAGGTCAGTAAAGGCAAGTCCGTGTGGGGAGGACCCTGAACTCAGACATAGAATACACTCTAGGCACTCTAGGCACTGGGGCTCTGAAGGGTTCTAGCTGTGAACCTCCATGGAAAGTAGATCAATTCAAAGGATGTTGTGTCACTTCAACAAATGTACGAACATTTGGCACAGTGCTTAGTTTGAGAAAATAGCAGTTCATGTTGATTCACTGTTTTTACACTGTACCTCGAGGGGGTAATTACTTTACATTGATTAATTAAGCCTCATAAGAATCTTTTTTTATTAGATATTTTCTTTATTTACATTTCAAATGCTATCCTGAAAGTTCCCTATGCCCTCCCCCCGCCCCTGCTCCCCTACCCACCCACTCCCACTTCTTGGCCCTGGCATTCCCCTGTGCTGGGTCATATAAAGTTTGCAATATGGCCATCCTGCCAAAAGCAATCTACAGATTCAATGCAATCCCCATCAAAATTCCAACCCAATTCTTCACAGAGTTAGAAAGGGCGATTTGCAAATTCATCTGGAATAATAAAAAGCCTCATAAGAATCTTAAGACAAAGGCACAGTTATCTATGTCACAGATAAAGACCCTAAGGCTGGAGGGGTGGGCTACTAATAATTGCCCATCTAGAAAGTATGTAGCTTGGCTACAAAGTTGACAGTATGCCGCCAGAACCCACACTCTTCTGTACATCTTAGAACATACAGTTAAAATATGAGGCTTCTCTGTTTTCTACCCCTTTTAATATTTTCTCTTATGTCATATTCCCCATGCCTTTCCTAAGCCTAGGGTAGTGGGACTATTATAACTAGGTAATTTCATCTCTGTAGCCTGGCAGTCTGAGTTCAGTTCCTGGAAACCATGTAAAGTTGGAAGGAGAGAACCAACTCCAGGTTCCTCCAATGTCCACAGGTGTTCTATGGTTCCCCTTCCCGCATATGCACATATAAAATAAAGAAATTATATGAAAGTATAAAGAGATTTCAATTTTGATATTGCTAATTTGTCCTATGCATATGGTATATTTTCCCACCAGTGGTGTGTGTGTTTGTGTGTGTGTGTGTGTGTGTGTGTGTGTGTGTGTGTGTGTGTGTCTGTGAGGGAAAGAGGGGTGGGGAAAGAATTCACCAATTGTGTTGTCAATTGCAGAAATCATTGTTCCATTATAGGTACTAAACATGGGAGTCTCTGTTTTCACTTGTTTTTCCTCAATTATTAATAAGATTGGATATCTTTTCATATATTTCTTGATCATTTGCCTATTCCTTGTTTGAACCACTAGATTTATGTTTTGCTCATTATTGGGATGAGTTGGCAGTATAAAGGGATTTGTTCTGCGGTTACACTCACCTGAATTATTTTATGTTATATTTGTATGGTTCCCTAACTCCTGATTCCCTGTCTATAAAATGGGACTATCATAGCACATATACTATTGGATCATTGTAAGGATGCCATTCATATTATTGTGTTTTTGTAGACTTTTAGGTCATTAGCTGTACCAGTCCTTTAAGAAGTATGTATATTGTTTTAATTAGGGTATCTGTTGCTGTGATAAAACACCATGACCAAAAGCAACTTGAGAAGGAAAGAGTTTATTTCATCTTATACTTCCACATCACAGTCCATCGCTAAGGTAATTCAAGGAAGGAACTCAAGGCAGAAATCTGCAAGTAGAAACTGATACAACAATATGAACTAACCAGTACCCCTGAGCTTGTGTCTCTAGCTGCATATGTAGCAGAAGATGACCTAATCGGCCATCACTGGGAATAGAGGCCCCTTGGTCTTGCAAACTTTATATGACCCAGCACAAGGGAAGGCCTGGGCCAAGTAGTGGGAGTGGGTGGGTAGGGGAGCAGGGGCAGGGGGTATAGGGAACTTTCAGGATAGCATTTGAAATGTAAATAAAGAAAATAATAATAATAATAAAAAGAAACTGATACAGAAGCCTGGAAGAAGTGCTGATTGCTGGGTTGCTCAGCTTGTTTGCTTGCTTTGCTTTGCTCTCTTCACTTCTCTTCTCTTCGCTTCTCTTCGCTTCGCTTCGCTTCGCCTCGCCTCGCCTCGCCCTGCCTCGCCTCGCCTCTCTCCTCTCCTCTCTTCTTTTCTTTTTTCCTCCCTCCCTCCCTTCCTTGCCTTTATTTATTTTTAATAATCCTGATCACAGTTTCTCCTCCCTCCTTTACTTCCAGCCCCCCCACACTTTGCCTCTCTTTCAACAACTCCTCCTCCTTTTCTCTTCAGAAAAGGGCAGGCCTCCCATGGATATCAACCAAACATGGCATATCAAGTTGCAGTAAGACTAGGCACATCCTGTTGTTTTAAGGCCAGAGGCGGCAACCAAGTATGAGGAAAGGGGTCCCAAAAGCCAGCAAAAGAGTCAGAGACAGCTCCTGTTCCCACTGTTAGGAGTCCCACAAGAAGACCAAGTTACACAACTGTAACATATATACAGAAGTCCTAGGTCAGTCTCACACAGGCTCCCTAATTGTCAGTTTAGTCTCTGTGAGCTACTATAAGCCAGGATAGTTGATTGTGTGGGTTTTTTTTTTTTTTTGCTGTGTCCTTGACCCCTCTGTCAGCCTGCTTTCTTGTGGCACCCAGAACCATCAGCTCAGGAGTGACACTGGCCACATTGAGCTCTACCCTCTTGTCAATCATCGACCCAGAAAACGTACTATAGGTTTCCCCATAAGCCAGTTTTGTAGGGGTATTTTTTTCAGTTGAGGTTCCCTCTTTCAGAGCTGATGTCAAATTGACGTGAACCTAGCCGAAACATCTATTAAAATGGTTTTTTGTGTGTGATTTGTTGCCCAGTCTGGATTTGTTCATTAATTCAGTAAATATTGGCTGTTTGCCAGCCATTGTGATACTGTAGCATTGGTGTGCTAAGTGCTAAAAATTTTACTACATAGAATAGGAAAATGTGGATATATCTCAGTATATTTAACCCTCTTTTAACAATTGAAGATGATTTCCAATTCTTCTGGAAAGTATGTAAAATAGAGATACAGCAGGTAGATAAGATGACTTGATGGGTAAAGGTGCTTGCCACCAAGCCCGACAAGCTGAGTTTAATCCCTAAGAACCGTGTGGTAGAAAGAGAAAACCAACTCCTGCAAATGGCCCTCTCTCTTCCACACATGTGCTGCGGCCCACATGCTTCTTCCCCTCACAAAATCAAGCAATCAGTCAATGTAATAATTAGATCTGTGGTAACTCTGACCTCCAGTGCTCTAGTGAACCATTTACTGCATTGAGTTAAGATTATTACCCCTAGGAAACCCTTCCTAACCCCACACTGGCTCTAATCCCCCTTTTAGAATACTGCTCCTCCCAGAATTTATCACACTGTATACTCAATGATTTTTTTTGTCTTTTCCCTCCATCAGATCCTAAGAAACTTGAGAAGGGTCTAAAATCATCAGCAAAAGAGGCCTCAAAGAAGGGCATGCTGGCTGGGCATAGTGATACACGCCTTTAATCCCAGCACTTTGGAGGCAGAGGCAAGCAGATATATGTACTTGGGTTCACTTTTGTATATAGAGTGTGTTCCAGGACAGCCAGAGCTACACAGTAAGTAAGATACTGTCTCAAAAAGGGAGTTGGGTGGGGTGCAGGTGGGGAGAGGCCTTCTATATTCACGTACATGTTTTCCAATCCTCCCACCCTATTCTGCCTATGCTTCAGAAAAGGACTGGGAGGCTAAAACCCACCCAGACTGGCACACCTCTAATAGTGAAGAGGAAGACTGTTAAGTGACACAGTGATAGAAATGGGAGCTTCTCAAGTTATTGGGAAGGATTCTTAAGTTAAAACTAAGGAGTTCTGTGGCAGACTAAGAAAGATTATTTTCTAAGTAATTTATATAACTAATAAAAATATCTTACTAAGCCCAGTGTGATAGCTTATGCCTCTAATCACAGAACTCAGAGACAGGAGGAGGAAGGAAAAAAAAACCCTGTTTCTAGTTGTGGCTCAGCCCTTAGCACACATTTTAATCCCAATCATTGAAGGAAAAATTAGTTTGTAGAAGGATGCACCCAAGTTTGATAGGGATGTCTAACTGAGGGACAAAGTGATGAATCAGAGAAAGATTTGACAGAATAGCATAGGCCTAACTCTCACAAGCAGAGAGAGGAAAATGAAGCTACTTAGAGGACGTGTAGAGAAAGCAGTCAGTTTTGCCACGACAGCTGTACAAAGACAGGTTGAAGAGAGAACAAGCCAAAGAAAGAGAAGGAGCTAGAAGATTAGAACATTATTGCCAATGTTAGTATGAGGACAAGAAGAGCAATTCACGAGAGACTAAGAGAAGCCAGATTGTATCAGTGAGCTTTGAGAAGAGTTTTGAGCTAAAACAGCTGAGTTGATCTAGCTAGCCAGAGCTCAAAAGGAACTACAAAGGGTGAACTTATTCAGCAGCAAGTCTCGGAGGCTGAAAACATTCTAGGCCTAGATTATGTTATATGGATGGTAGAAGCTTCCAGGACTAGGCCTAGGTTAGCAGACTGAGGCAGTAAGCCTCTAAGATGACAATTACATGTGGAGATTCAAAGTTCCATTTACAACATACTGAGACTCTGACTCAGACAAAAGTATTGGGGGCTAGAGTGGTGGTTTCATAATTAAGGGCACTTACTGTTCATGCAGAAGACCCAGATTAAATTCTCAGCACCCACATGTAGCTCAAGGCCTGCTTTGCCCTCTCTTGGTCCAGGGGAGTACTTGAGGATGAGTGGCTTCCCTCCTCCCCTCAATTCCCTTCCCTTTCTCTTCCTCCTCTTCCCTCTTACTCTCCTCTGTGTCCCCTTTGTCTGGTGGTTATGTAATTCTCATCTCCCTGCAAGACCATTCTGCCTGGAGAACAGACCTAGTTCCAGTCCCAGGTCTATGTGGTACTCACTCAGGGAATACTTATCTAACTCCTTTCCATAATTCCTGATCTACTTGGATTAACTTGTTCTGTGTTTTGATTGACTTTCTGCCTGCTTGAGAATTCCTCCATGTTCAGAGTCAGGGTGCCATTCATATCTACATTTCTAATATCATTCTCGCTGTACACAACTCCCCCCCACACACACATACCCACATTCTGATGATGTGTAGTTGAATAGACTTTATAGTGAGCTGGCTCTTTCAGTTATTTATAGTGCAGTTTGTTACACAGCAATGACCCTCCTAGCACTCAAAGTATTGTGTGTGTTTTATATTGATTTTAGCCAGATTTTCCAGCACTGTACTGAAGCATAATTTATAAACCATGAAGTTAGGAGGAGAAAAGGAAGCTTCAAGAGGTGGGGTGTGGAAGATAATAGAACACATGAGTTATTAAAGTAGAAGGAAAATATTGGACATAAAAGAGTGAAGCAGGGAAATAGAACGTCCTAGAAATGGGAGGGAAGGAGTGTAGAATCAGTCAAGGCAAAGTATGTATGAAAGTACCGTAAGGAAATCATTAATTTATAAGCTAATTAAAAAGCACTTAACTCATGTTAAATACACAATTCAACAATTATTTGTATATTTATATAATTGCACAATCACTACCTTTAATACACAAATATTACTCTTGGTTTTTTAAGGAATGCTATTATTTAAGTATATGAACATTTTATAACTTAAATTCGTTCTTTAACAATTTCTTAAATGCCATGCATTCTGACTGCTCTCATGCCCCACACTCTTATCTTTCTCCCTCCCCTGTCCACCCACTTCCTACTAATCTCCTTCCCATATTCATGTCTTTTATTTTGTTTGTGTCCTTCCGGATCTGACTTATACTTGTTATCAATTATTTCCTCTATAATCTACAGCAGTTAATGATAATGTCAACAGTTTGTGACAAATCAGAATTGAAAAAGATACATTGTTGGGTACTCTGTGGCTTAGGCTCACTGTTACCTTTCTCTTTTGTTGGCTGTAATATGTACCCAAATTCTAGGGTAAATGTCAGCAAGTAGTCTCTTCTTGGGGTTCCATATAATCCTGTTTCTGGTGTGTTCCTTATTCTTGTGAAACTGGTCTGTGATTTCTAGGTTAATTTAAATAAAACACCTGTCCTTGTAAGATTTGATAGAACAAGCCGGTAAAATTATTTGATAGCCAGGCCATTTATTCAGTAGTGGCAGTTAGGTCTCTAACAGCTTTTTACATGAAGTCCTTGATTCCTTTTTTTTTAAAAAGATGTATTTATTTATTATATGTAAGTACACTGTAGCTATCTTCAGACACCCCAGAAGAGGGCGTCAGATCTCATTAAGGATGGTTGTGAGCCACCATGTGGTTGCTGGGAATTGAACTCAGGACCTTCTAAAGAGCAGTCAGTGCTTTTAACCGCTGGGCCATCTCTCCAGTCCCCCTTGATTCTTTATACCTGTACTTCTTCCCTTATCAGTGTTAGCAATTGATGTTCTTAAAATGGTAGTAATATCGAGAGTTTACTTGTGATCTTTGATTAGGTATTGATGAAATTTCAAAGTTCAATCTTTTCCATCTCAGAGTCTTATAAATATTGTTTCACAGGTATATAAACTTGGCATTGGAGGTAAGGTGTTACATGACAGGCTAAGAAAGAATACTTTCTTTTATAAGTAATTTATATACCTAATAAATAAATAGCCCACTCTTTTAATCCTAGAACTCGGGAGACAGAGGTAGGAAGATTTCTCTGATTTCAAAGCCAGCCTGGTCTATAGAGCGAGTTTCATGATACCTACAGCTACATATCTCATCAAAAATATTGTGGGCTAGAGAGAGACGGTGGTTAAAGGCACTTGTTACTCTTGCAGAGAACCCACCAGATTCAATTTCTAACACCTACATGATAGCTCAAGACCACCTGGAATTATAGTTCCAGAGGATCCAATGCCTTCTTCTGGCCTCCACAGGAACTACATACATGTGATATGTTGACATACTTGCAGGTAAACTGCTCACACAGATAAAATAAAAATACATCTAAAAATAAGTTTTAGAAACTCTTACTGTCAAGCCAGGGAGATACCTTAGTGGGTAAAGGCATTAGCTGAACTAGCCTAATGACTGGAGTTTGAGTCCTGGAGCCCTCATAAAAAGCTGGATACGCAGCATAAGGATCAGCTCCTCTACTCTGTTCCCTTGATTATATGTCTGCTTTTTGCCAAAACCAGGATGTTTTTATTACTATATGTTTAGTTAGGGTTTCCATTGCTGTGAAGAGACATTGTAGCTCTATCATACAATTTGAAATCAGAGATGGTGAGACCTCTAGCAGATTGTTTTAATTATCCTGGTTTGTGTGTGTGTGTGTGTGTGTGTGTGTGTGTGTGTGTGTGTGTGTCTGTCTGTCTGTGTTTATGTTTCCATATGAAGCTGAAATTTTCCTTTCAAGGTCTGTGAAGAATTGTGTTGTAATTTTGATGGGAAGTGCATTTAGTTTGTAGATTGCTTTTGATAGGATGGCTGTTTTTACTATGTTAATAATACTGATCCACAAGCATGGGAGATCTTTCAACCTTCTGATATCTTCTCCAATAGCTTACTTGGTTAGAGTTACTCCAAGATATTTTACATTATTTAAGGCTATTGTGAAAGGTGTTGTTTCCTTTATTTCTTTTTTAGTCCATTTGTCATTTGCTCAAAGTGTTTATCAGCTATATGTGTTTCCTGGGGAAAGTTTTTTGTTGTTGTTTTTGGAGACAGGGTTTCTCTGTATAGCCCTGGCTGTCCTGGAACTCACTCTGTAGACCAGGCTGGCCTCAAACTCAGAAATCCACCTGCCTCTGCCTCCCAAGTGCTGGGATTAAAGGCGTACGCCACCACGCCCGGCTGCTGAGGAAATTTTTAGAATCACTTATGTATATTATCATATCATCTGCAAATAATCATTTGTAGAATACCTCATTTTCAATTCATATCTTCTTGATCTCCTTAGGTTGTCTTACTGCTTTAGCTAAGATGTCAAGTACTATATTGGATAGGTATGGAAAATGTGGACAACCTTGTCTTGTTCCTGATTTTAGTGGAATTGCTTTGAGTTTCTTTCCATTTTATTTGATGTTGGTTATAGACTTGCTATAAACTGCCTTTATTATGTTGAGTCATGTCCCTTGGATCCCTGACCTCTTTAGTACTTTTTATCACGAAGGGATTTTATCAGTGTCCTTTTCTGTATCTAACAAGATGATCATGTGGATTTTGTCATTCACTTGACCCATATTTTAATAAGTAATGAGTTGTTAATTTACAAGAGTTTGTAAGGCTTCTGTTTTTGCTTTAATCCGAGTTGGTCAGATAGGATGCAGGCAGTTATTTTAATTTTCTTGTATCTCTTGAGACTCCCTTTGTGTTCAAGAATGTGGTCAATTTTGGGAAAAGTTCCATGAGCTGCTGATTAAAAGATATACTCTTTTGTGTTTGGGTGAAATCTGCTGTACATATCTATTAGGTGCATTTGGTTTATAATGGCACTTATGTCCACTATTTCTCTGTTTAGATTTGGCCTGTATATTGGTGGGAATTAAGTATTGAAGTCTCGCTGTATCAGTGTGTGATAGTTGATGTGTGATTTAAGCTGTAATAGGGTTTCTTTTTACAAACTAGGGTATCCTTGTGTTTGGGGCATGGATGTTAACAATTGCAGGGTTTCCTTGATGGCTTTTTTCCTTTGGAGTGTGTAGTGTCCTTCCCTATCTCTTCTGATCAATTGTGGTTTCAATTCTATTTTGCCAGATACTAAAATGACTATACCAGCTTGTTTCTTAGGTTCATTAGCTTGGGATATCTTTTTCTAACCCTTTATCTTGAGGTGGTGTCTATCCTTGGTGCTAAGATGTGCTTGTTGGATGCAGCAGAAGGATGAATCCTGTTTTTTGCATACATCCTGTTAGTCTGTGTCTTCTTATTGAGAAATTGACACAGTTGATATTGAGAGATGCCAATGACTAATCATTTTTCATTCCTGTCTCATTCCTGTTCTTGGTTGCTATTGGTGGTGGTGGTGGTGGTGGTGGTCATTGTCGTGGTGTGTGTGTGTGTGTGTGTGTGTGTGTGTGTGTGTGTGTTTCTCTTCTTTTGACTTTGCTGATCTGGCATTATTTCCTGTGTTTCCTTGGATGCACTTAACCTCATAAGGTTAGAATTTACCTTCCAGTACCTTCTGTAGGGCTAGATTTGTAGATACATGTTGTTTAAATTTAGTTTTATCATTGAACGCCTTATCTTCTTTATCTATGGTGATTGAAAGTTTTGCTTAGTTGTCTGGGCTGGCATCAGTGGTTTCTTAGAGTCTGCAGCATATCTGTTCAGGCCCTTCTGGCTTTTAGAGCCTCTGTTGAGAAGTCAGGTATAATTCTAATAGGTTAACCTTTATACATTACTTTGTCTTGTTCCCTTGCAGCTTTAAATATTCTTTTGTTGCTGTTGTTAATGTTGTTCTGTATGGTTATTGTTTTAATTATTATGTAGCAAGGGGACTTTCTTTTCTTGGCCAATCTAATTGGTGTTCTGTATGCTTATTACTTCAATAGCCATCTCCTTCTTTAGGTTTAGGGAAATTTTCTATGCCTAGGGAATACTTTCTGTACCTTTGACCTGTTTCTTTTTTCCTGTTTGTTTCTTATACTTTGATAGCCATCTCATGCCTTAATTGGGGAAATTTTCTGCTATGGTTACATTGAATATATTTTCTGTGCCTTTGATCTGGGTGTTTTCTTTCCTCCATATCCATTATTGTTAGATATAGTCCTTTTGTAGTGTCCCAGATATCTTGGATGTTTTATGTCAGGAGGTTTTTGGGTTATTTTGTTTGTTTTGCAAGGCCTGAGGTTCTCTCTTCCATCTCTTGTATTCTGTTGCTGAGACTTATCTTTGTGCTTCCCAAATTTTTCATTTTGAGCTTTATCTCAGTTTTGGTTTTCTTTATTGATTCTGTTTTTACTTTCAGGTTTTGAACAGCTTTCTTTATTTCCTTCCACTGTTTGTCTTTTCCTGGATTTCTTTAAGGGATTTATATTTTCCTCTTCAAGGACCTCTATCATATGCATAAAGGCTGCTTTAAGGACTTTGTCTTGAGCTTTAGCCACGTTGGAACACTCAGGGTAAATAGTGTTGCTAGACTCTAGTGGAGACATATTCTCCTGGCTGGTATTGATTGTGTTTTTATGCTGGCCTCTAGCCATCTGGGACTGGGATGATTGTTATTCTGGGTCCTGATATCTGGTCTTATCTCTGTTGGATAGAGGTTTCTGTTCTCTTTCTGGTTGTTAAGAGAGTGTGGTGGCTGTGTGTTGGTTGCCTGGTAGGGAAATCTTCTGGGGTCCTGATAGGTGTGGGTATTGGGGATTTTAGATAAAATCTGTTTCTGGGTACTGGGAGCTGACATGTAGAAATGGAGATGGGCTAGGGGAAGTTCAGGGTTTCAAGGAAGGAGGAAATCAGGATGTTCCACCAGGATTTGCTTAGTCCCCCGGGAATGAGGGTAGAGGGTGAGGAGAGGCCACAGCAGAGAGTTTGTGACAGTGAATCATACAGACCCCAGAGGGTCTGCTAGGGATGAGAATGGGGAAATTACACTTCCTGGAATGGAGGGAGAGGTGAAGATCTGCAGTTAGCCTACTTGCTTCCCTTGTCAGAATGGCCTGTGGGATCTCGGGGTTGCCTTCTAAGGTTGGGGGCTGGAACAAAGCCATGTTGGGTAGAAGGAAATTTGCAGAAAGGTCTATATGATCCACTGGAGATGGGGCCAGGAGGGAAAGAGAGACTGCAGCAGGTGTTCTGCTGCAGAGCTGGTAATGAGACTGGCGGATTAGACTTGAAGGAGCAGGGGGAGAGATGAAGATCTGCAATTAGCCAACTTGTTTACCTGCCCAGTGTGGCCTGTGGATTCCCAGGGAGTGCCTGCTGGTGGTAGAGGACCAGGTGTAGCAGAGATTTGTGGGAGGGGTTTTAGGGAAGCTCTATGGCATCCACTGGAGATAGGGGCAGGGTGAGAAGGGAGGCCTAGGCAGGTGTTCTCCTGCAGAGTTAGGGATGAGACTAGGATGTTGGATTTGGGGGAGCTGAGGGGGAGGGGAAGATCTGGTGTTAAGCCTACTTGTTTCCCTGACCATAGAGATGTCTGTAGCTTTACAGGGAGTGAATGATGGATTTGGGGGGCTGGGGAAAAGCAACATGTACAGGGAGGGAGATTTGAAGCTGAAAATGTGCGGTATCCACTAGAGATGAGAGAGAGGCAGGCTGCCATAGGTGTGCAGAGGTGTGGATGAAACTGGAGGATTGGATGTACAGGAGTGGAGGGAAAAGTGCAGGTCTGCCTTTTGCTTGGCAGGAACATGTTTTCTTTCTCAATTCCATATTGAACAAGCAGGGGGAACCTTATGGATACAAGCAAATGTTTAAAAGTTCTTCCTGTGCTTCAGGAAATACAGCAACAGACAGATGAGATTTCAAAATGGTGTTTAAAGCATGAATACACCAGATAATGAAGAGAGAAGTGAGCAATCCAGATAGTAAGTAATATCAATAAAATCTAGGTGGTATGAAAGTAGTTACTATCATTCAGAAGCCATGACTTCCCTAGATGTTGAAGGAGAATGGAAAGTTCAAAATTATTTGTTAATTCCGTTTCTGGCAGATGAACTGGGTTCTTCTGCATGTCACTGTCTGAATGAACCATTGCTAAGAACCTGCAGCCCAACTGTCTGGGTGAAGTGTACAAGACTGAGTTTTTTCAAAACATACAATGTCCTTGACATAGTTTCTACTTAATCATCTGTACCCTCCCTACTAGCTATTGCTTTTCTTATGCTAGATATCTGAACATAAAAATCTACTATCAATGCCTTCTTTAGTAGCCTGAAAATAGCCTTTGTGATTTTTTTTTGTAGTTTCTTTTTTGTACAGGTTTTTTTTTTTCCTGTTTAAAACGGCTTTCCCTAAACTTCTTTTTTAAAAGGTCATTGTCATTTTGGTCTAGCTTATTAAATCCCACTTTAATACTCAATCCAAGTCTCACCTATCTAAGAGATGATCCTTATTTTGTTTCCATGTGATACAAGCTTTTCCTCCTTGGTGCCGCCTTGGTTCCATCTGTATTCCTGTCCCTTTTCTTGCTGCTTCTACTGTTACTTTGTAGTCATTTTATTATTTCTTACTTGTATTAGTTCTTTCAGGATTTTGTACAATATATTTTGATCATATTCAATGCCCTTTCCTAACCCCTCCCATGCACCTTTTCCTACCCACCCAACATTTTGTATACTTTTTAAAAAAACAATCAAGTCTAATCAGTGCTATTCAAGTGCTCTCATTTGTGTGGTCCTACAGTGAAACCTTGTTCGCCTACCTGAAGCTGTATTAAAGAAAATGACCCATTGTTGGTAGCCCCTCAGCTGGGGTGGGGGTTGTGCCCACCTCCCCTCACTATGCTGGGATTCTAGCTGTTTTGAGCTCATGCATGCCTTGGGTGTACTGTCACAACAGCTATAAGTTCATATGTGTAATTACACTGCCATATTTAGAAAATACTATTTTTATCCATCACCTTTGGCTCTTACAGTATTTCTCTCCCATCATGAAACCCATGCCTGTCCTCTTAAAATACTTCTCCAAGAACTGGGCTCTTGTATTATTTGTCTTCTTTTGTATCCCTAGCTATCTAAAACATTGTACAGTTTAGTAAGCATTCAACACGTGTCTGTTAAAAGGGATGTATTTAAAAAAGAACATAAAATGTTTATGATATCCGAGGTTTAGCAGGGTTCACAGGGTTTTCTGGATGTAACACTGCCTAAGTATCCCAAACTTAGAATTCTGTGTTCCTACCCCTATTCTCTATGGTTTTTGGAATCCAATTTCTAAGTAATTAAAAGGTCTCTAGTCTATCTCTGTTTGTCTTTATATATCTCTATATTCCATATAGATAGGACTGGCTTTTTATAATAAATTATTTTTGAAATTGTGTAATTACATTACCTCCTTCTTTTCTTCCCTGTAACCCCTCATATGAACCCCTTGTTTTCTCTCTGATTCTTGGGCCTCTTTTTAAACTGCTCTCTCTCTCTCTCTCTCTCTCTCTCTCTCTCTCTCTCTCTCTCTCTCTCTCTCATGCACACACACATATACACACACACATATTCCTAAATATGTAAACACAACCTGATCAGTCTATATAATTATACTCATGTGTATGTTTTCAGGGCTAATCATTGGTACTAAGTAGTCAAGTGCTGTGCTCTTCCCTGGGAAAGACTGTTTCTCCTGTTCTTAGCATTTCTTAGTTGCCTCATGCTCTTCCTCCTTGTCCACTTTGGCATGTCTGTTGTTACTGTCCTTCTCTAGCTTAGGTGTAGACAGTCATGTCTCCTGTCTCAGTAAATGGTCCTCTTTTACAAGCCTGGGAAAGAAGCTTCCTGACCCTATCTTGCCAACATTGATATTTATTCTTGTCAAAATGCCACAGAAATATCTGTAATGACCCCTGTTTTCCATAAATTAATGTTTTAGTATAGAACAAGAGCAGATGTGTAAGAAATTGTGCATGTATATATGATAATTGCTAAGACGTGAAGCATAGGATACATGCAGCCCAAGAGGAAAAAAGAGCATGGAACAAAGGCTGCATTCAGAAACAATCAGAATGTTTTACAGAGTGCTAAATTATGTGCTAGTGTTATTCAGCAAGAGGTAGAAATTCACTACAAAGGAATAGGCACCTTCTTCTAATGCCTGATCTACTCATAGCTTATTCATTGTGATTTGTACCCATTATTATTTTTAAAGAGAACAGTCCAGTGATAACAAAAAGCAGAAATTATAGGTAAAGAAACCATGAAGAGTTTGACCAGAGAAAGGCTTGGATTAGCATAAACCAACTATTCATAGTATCTCTTCAGCAACTTATTTTATGGATTTTCTTGTTATTAATAAGCCTGCCCTTCTGATTAAGACTCATCATGTACATGCGGTCCACAGTTTTTCTGTTACAGACTGCTGATGTTTAATCAAGGTCTGAGGATGTTCAGTGCACAGATGGTATGCCAAAAGACTTCTTCACACCTACAAAGTTTATGACATTTGAACCTCAAGTAAAAGCTTCCCTTCCAGATATTGTGTTCATAAGTTATGACTCCACTCTTGGTTCCTAAATGTTTTGCATGATTGATGCTTCTGTTCATTTATAGTACTTTTAACCATTAAGGATTTTTTGGTAGAGAATTAAGAATTGAATCCTGCTCTTTCTCTCTTGCCTCTTGCTTCCCTCTTGATTCTCTCTTGCCCTCTTGGGCTCTTCCCTTCCCTCTTGCCCCATTTCTTTCTCCCCTCTCTTCCCATGGTCATGGCTGGCCTATATTTCTCTACTCCCTCTCTCTGCTTTTCTCTGCCTCTTAACTCCCCTCCCTGTGCCCTGAGTAAAGTCTATTCTATACTTTAAAAAAAGAAAGAAAGAACAAAGAATTGAATCCCTGGGGTCTCTACCATTTGCTGAGTAAAGTGGATGCAGAATTCAGCCCTCTCTCAATCATTTTCAATTTTGCGGTACTTGACCTTTGTTAGATGCTCTTATTTTGTGTATGCAGGATTTAGGTGCACAAGTGGTGTTGTAGATCTGTATCTGTTGGGATTGATCATCACACAAGCCTTTGTTCTCTGCCTTTAATCAGTAATGGTCATCAGTAATGCTTATCAGTAATGGTCTCCAGATGTGTGACATATATGCATATAATAACAATTAAATGAAAAAAGAGACCATGAATTTGAAAGGTATAGAGGAGGACTTGGAGTGAGGGAAGAGAAGGGAGAAATGATATAATCTGAAAAATAAAAGAGAAAAGGAGCTTCCTCCAGAGGAACAGAGAAGTCATAAACTCGTGTACTTGAAAACCCTGTGTATTTTACTAGTTTTACATGTGTGGTGTGTATGCATGTTCATATGCATGTGCATGTGAAGTAGAATAAGGTAGAAAAGACCAATGATTAGATCTTGATTTACTGATATATTTAGTGATTTACCTAAAGCACTGCTTGTACTGTATTTACTTAGCATGATGTCACTTGCCATATGGAACAGAGTGACCTGGAAAAATAGCTGAAATAATGAGCTGTTGCCCTTAACAACCAACCTGCTGACTGCCACATGTGCTTCTGTAAACTCTCGATTGCTTGCCTGCCCCCACCTTGTCATTTCAGAGTAGAAAATGAGAATGCAAACTGGACCCAGCCTCAGAGCCTTTCCGGAGCTTTGGTCCACTGGTGACTTGTCTCTTTTGCTCTCATATTGGAGTGCTTATTCCAGAACGATTCATGTAGCATGTGTGCAGGTACATGTGCATGTTCCTATATTTGTTTTTTTCGTAAATGTGGAAGCCTGAAGTTCACATTGGGTATCTTCCTTAATTGCTCTTTACTTTATTTATTCAGCCAGAACCTGATGATTGAACTAGAGTTCACCAACTTAGCTAGTTTGATTTGCCCTGGGAAACCCATCCCTGCCTCTCAAATGACAGGCAACCACCAGAATTACCCAGCTTTGACTTGAGTTGTGGGGATCGAAACTTCCATTCTCAAGCTTATGGGTAAAGCACATTATCCAGTAAACCATCTTGCCAGCCCTGAAAGGCTTTTCACTTGTCTCGTCTCCCCTCCCCTCCCCTCCCCT
>NC_034613.1:128503652-128520853 GCF_900095145.1 Mus pahari | reverse complement strand
CTCCTCTCCTCTCCCTTTCTTTTTTTCCTTTTTCTTACTTTTTTTCTCTTTCTTCTTCTTTTTTATCTCTCTCAGTCTCTTGCCTAAGCCTCCTGAGTGCTAGTATTATAATGACACGATGATTTGAAGTATCTATTCCATTGTGGAAAGATTAATTCTCATTTATTATAGGCTAATAGTCTGTGGTATATGTGTGCTTCCACAATAAGTACTATACTAACTCAGGCATCTCCACATGTAGCATATTTTTAAGGTTCATCCATGTAGAATGTATTGCCATTTTACTTCTTTTTTTAGCCTGAGTAATTTATTCATATTCATTCTCATTCTCTCTCTCTCTCTCTCTCTCTCTCTCTCTCTCTCTCTCTCTCTCTCTTTCTCTCAACACCCTGCATATATCCAGTAAAGGACTTCACAAATCATACTATAATTCTACATTTACTCTTTTGAGAGAATCCCAAGTATTTTATACAATGGTAATACTATGTTACATTTACATCAGAATTACGGTGCATCTTCCCACCTCAAATGTTCCAATCAAGAGCAATTCCTCACAGGTGTGCTCAGCCCCTTGGGTTTTAGTCCATTCCAGATGGAGTCATGTTGACAACCAAGATTAGCTGTCACTGTAATTTTCAGTGTAGATGTTTTCACAGTTTTTAATACAGATTCGTACACATGCACGTGAATTTAAATAAAAATAAGTACTTAAACATTAAAATAAATTAAAATTTAAGTGTCATATTTGCCCCTTCAATTCCTTCTACCATGTGATCTTTCCTCTCTAGAAGATTCAGCACTAAATCACCACCAGAGAAGTCATCACCAGCCATCACCACACTGCAAGCCTACTGAGACCTTCATGTCGATCTTACCACCCTCTACAAGTGTGAGAAGTTATTTATTTCTGTTTTGATCTGTTGTTTACAAATTTCCCAATCTCTGGTACAAAGAGTGGTGTTCTGTCCTAACAAATAACCAAATAACTGAACATCTGGCATCAGCTTTAGAACCAGGAAAGCTAAGGACTGGAAAAATTGGCAGGAGCAGCTTAAGACACTTTAGTACTGTGCACAGGCTAGAGAGGTTAATTCTGGTAAGGGCTTAAAAGATGAGAACTAAAGAAATCACTTCAAATTTCTCAAGTTTTTTTGTGAAATATTAATCAAAGCATTAATAGAAATATGGAGAGAGAAGATGGAGAATATAATGACGTTCCAGCTGGAAACAAAGATTTTAGTTTTACAAACTAGAAGAATAATCCAGCTAACTGCAAAGTGAACAAGAACTGGGCTGAATTGTGTCTATGGTCTAATGTTTTATAGAAGACAGGCTCATTGTGACCACCATAGACATTATTTAATGGAAGAAATATCTAAGTATTTGGGATGTTAAATGGCTTATCTTTTTGTTTTGTTTTGTTTTGTTTTGTTTTGAGACAGGGTCTCCTTGTGTAGCTAGCTCCAGCTGGCCTGGAACTCACTATATAGACCAAAGTGGCTTCAAACTCACAGAGAGCTGTGTGCCTCTGCCTACTTAGTGCTAGGATTAAAGGTGTGTACCACTACACCTGATATAAGTCTTATTTTCTTCTTTTCAAGATCCTTCACTGTTTTTCTTTGATTGTTTCCTTGTTTGGTTGGTTGTTTAACTTGATAAACTCTCTTTGCAAAGGGCTTTGGGGCCTGAAAAAGCATATCCATGGCTGCCAAAAGATAAAATAGCATACTTTTCTGCTGGAGGCTTTATAATTCTTTTGAATACTTCATCAACCCAGTGTGACTGTCTTGGCCAAGTTCAGGTTGCCCACCTTGTCTCATGAGTCTATGGATCGCTCTTCATCTTGGTTATCAGTTGCCATTCAGGTGCTGGAAGATGCAGGAAGTATTGTCTTAGCTTTACTTCCAAGGCTATGGATTAGTTTCACTTGTGATTGGATGATTAATCCATGAGATCAAATAATAAGAACTCATGCTTTTGTACCTACTTCCTATTAGAGAAACATAGAGTATATGCATGTTTATCATAAAATGTACCCATGAGTATTCAAGTCACATAACTAAACCTCAATTAGATACTTCTCAAATGCCCATCAATATTAGAATAGATAAATAAAATGGATATTTACACAGTGGAAAAGCACCATGTAGTAGGGAGAATGAAAGAAACTACATGTAATCTGGAATGTGTATGTTCTTGATTTTGATAGGCTCTAGCAAATACTGTTTCAAAAAGAATATAGCAGGTTACAGTCCCAACAGTAATATATAAAAGTTTTGATTATTTCACATCTTTATCACTACTTAACAAATCAATCTGATTGATAATTTTCAGTAGTTGAGAAGAGAAAAGGAAGACAATCACAAGTTCAAGGTCAGCCTGTTCTTCATAATATATTTGAGGTCAGCCCTATGTGGTAAGACTCTGTCTCAAAAAAATTAGTTATTAATTTACACTGTAGATTTTTTAAAATAAATTATTTTCTGATCAAGTAGACTTTCTATAATTTCTTTGTTATTTCATAATTTCTTGAAAAAGTATGAATAAAATCATTATTTTTGGTATAGCTCATGAGATACTTATCAAACACTTTCCATTTACTAAGCCAAAGATTATTCCTTTTTCCCCTGTTATTTTTTCCTTGAGGCTTGCTTGTTGTTGATTACTTCATATAGTCGGGCAATTGGCTATAATGCACAAATTCTTGAGTTCAATTGCCAGAACCTCGTACACTGGGCATAGTGATGGCAGTGAGAGGCTGAGGTGGGATGGTCAGGAGTTCAAAACCAGCCTTGGCTGTATATAGTCAGTTCAAAGTCAGGTGTGGATTCAGGAGACCCTGTCTCAAAAACATCAAAGCAAAAGTGGGGGTGCCAATGGAGAAAGATTTGATTTTTCTTTAGCAGGCAGGCCACTGGAAACTTAACCATGTTCCAGTACCACAAATTGGACTTTTTTTTTTAAATTTTTTATCCTGTTGGGGGTAGGTCACAAGAGTAGGGTACAGATATGGAAGGACTGGGAAGTGTTTGTGATTGAGTGTTGTGTATTAAGTGAAATTCCCAGAGAATCAATAAAATATTATTCTGTAAAAAATCAAAACAAAACAAAAGGCTAGGCATGGTGTCATACACCTTTAGTCTCAACACAGAGACAGAAGGAGGATCACCATGAGTTTGAGACCAGCCTGGTCTACGTAGCAAGTCCATGATCGTCAGAGCTACATGGTAAGACCCTGCCCATCATTCTTACCAAATGTGTGTGTGTGTGTGTGTGTGTGTGTGTGTGTGTGTGTGTGTGTGTATCAAGGAAAAACAACCCAGTCTCAAAATGAGGCACAGAAGTAAACAGAACTCTCAAAAACATAATTACAAATGACCAGGAAACATTTTTATATGGTCAGCATCCTCAGCCATTAGGGAAATATACTTAAACTACTTTGCAATTTTCATCTTACTCCAATTACACTATTACTTTTAATTACAATGAATGTTGGTATGGATCTGGGAAAGGAGGAAATACTTATTGCTGATTAGGAGTGCAAACTGGTACAGCTACTATGGAAATCAGCACAGAGGCTCCCCAAAAGGCCAGAAATAGATCAACCACATGATCCAGCAACACCACTCTTGGTCACATACCCAAAGGATTCTATATTCTACTAAAAAGATATTTGCTTATCCATGTTCATTGCTGCTCTGTTCATAGTAGTCAGGAAATGGAAACAGTCTATTAGCTGATGAATGGTTAATGAACATGGGGTACATTTACATAATGGACTTTAGTTAGCTATTTAAAAGAAATCGCAAAATTTGCAGATAAATGGATGGAGCTAAAATCAACCATTCTGAGTTAGGTAATCCAGACCTAGAAAGACAAACATGGTATTTTCTCTCATTTGTAGATGCTAACATTGAATCTTTAGATATGCAGTCCTTATTTGGAATACCCATTGAGGTTAGTAGCCTTGTAAGGGACATGGGTTGGAGGACAGTAGCTTTCAAAGGAGATGAGTTCCAGCTCAGTGATATGAAAGGTTAAACGTGAATAAAAACAGAAAGGGTTAAAGTGATGTGGAATGGGAAGGCAGGGTAGAAGAAGAAATGGGTAGGGGTAAATAAAGAGCCTTGGAAGGAGTTACAGAGACAATGTTCGGAGCAGAGACTAAAGAAAGGACCATCCAGAGACTGCCCCACCCAGGGATCCATCTCATATACAACCACCAAACCCAGACACTATTGTGGATGTCAGCATGATTTTGCTGAAAGGACCCTGGTATAGCTAGCTATCTCTTGTGAGGTTCTCCCAGTGCCTGGCAAATACAGAAGTGGATGTTCACAGTCATCTATTGGATGGAACACAGGGCCCCAATGGAGGAGCTAGAGAAAGTACCCAAAGAGCTAAAGGGGTCTGCAACCCTATAGGAAGAACAACAATGTGACTAACCAGTACCCCCCAAGAGCTGTGTCTCTAGTTGCATATGTAGCAGAGGATGGCCTAATTAGCCATCAATGGGAGGAGAGGCCCTTGGTCTTGTGAAGATCATATACTCCAGTACAGGGGAATGTCAGGGCCAGGAAGTGGGAGTGAGTGTGTTGGGGAGCAGGGCAGGGGGGTATAGGGGGCTTTAGGGATAGCATTTGAAATGTAAATGAAGAAAATATCTAATAAAAAAGAAAGAAAAAAAGAGCCTTGGAAAAGGTCATATGGAAAATCACTGCTATCGAAGGTATCCTAAAATATATAAATACACATATATGAAAAGAGTTAAAACTGAGCTGCTCTATAATAGCATGACAACACTCGTATTAGACACTACAGGTAACAAATAAAAATGTCAGCGCCAGAAAAATTTAACTCTTTTAGAGTTGCTGCCCAGTAAGGTTCCATAGACCCGCAAACATGTCAGGCTATTGCCATTTCTCTTGGTTACCCTCCAGAACTGTATGCGAAGTGCCTATTGCTGAAGCCACCATATACTAGAGTCAAAGTAAATGGAGAAATGAAGTTGATGTTTACAAGCTTTATCCTTACTGGCTAGCTTTCGTAGTGCTGCAAGATGTCATGCTCCCCTTGCAGAGGAGAAAAATAATCACTAAACTTACCTAGCTATGAATCTTAAAATCTATAACAATGCCTGACCTAGCAAGACATGCCCACCAGTGCAATAGTGGCACAGACCTTATGGTAATAATCAACCACTTTCTGATTGCATTTAAGGTCTGTTCCACAAGCTGCAGCCCATACCTTGTACCGTTATCAAGGCCAAAAACCTGTGACCATACAGCTCATAGGCCCTAGGGAAGAACCTATTAGTGATATTCTGCTAAGCGAACATAGTATAATATACTGATTCCTAATGAGTTAACGGCATGACTATTCCTCAATCCATCTCTCAATCCTAATAACACAGAGACCCACAACTGGTCAAGGCACAGAGAATAAGATACTGTAGAATGTTCAGCCCTAAATGAAACATATGTAATACTGCTGCTGCTCCCAAGGCTTAGGGATCATTGTAGGAAAAAATAAAGACCACTAAGATTGTGTAAAAGCCAGAGGTGATGGACAAGTACAAGGAAATAGTGATTTACAGACAGACACAGTAGGACAGTTGAGCAGAACTCACAGCAATTGTGACAGCATACATAAGAACTATGTAAGCTCAGTTCAGCCCCACTTGCTGAAAAGCTGTTGACAATTGATAGCTGCTGGGATAGGGAGAGACAGTTTTCTTTATGGATGTGGCCCCTGGTAGGTCATCCAGGCTCTAATGGAAGGCCATACATCCGAGAATACATGGGTAGCACAGATTAGACTCCTAAAGGAAGTAGGTCTAGGAGGAGTTGGAGAAATGGGGATAAATAGTTCAAAACACATGGCATAAAGTTCTCAAAGAACATTTAAAAAGAAGAAATAAAATTACAAACTTTGCTGTGCAATTTTTATCATTTATTTGTGTATTTTATGACATGTGTGTAGAGGTTCACGGACACTCTTTTGGGAGTTGGTTTTCACTTTCATGGATGCCAGAAATAGAACTCAGATTTTCAGGCTTTCGGTCAAGTGCCTTTTCCCACTGAGCCATCTCACTGGCCCTTACTGGAGTGATGTACAAGTTTGGAAATGCAGTTTATTTTGCTTCTGCTTTTTCTTATTTAAAAGTGGAATTCTTAACTATGTAAATTAAACTGGGTATAGACCTAGATGCTTCACCTTATTCTAGTTGTTTATTTTTTTCATTGACACTGGTTCTAAATAGTATAGTTTGAAATTTTCATGTTTGGGGCTGGCAAGATAGCTCAGTGGATAAAGACACTTACAGCCAAGTTTGAGGACCCAAGTTTGGTCTTTAGGACCCATATGGTGGAAGGAGAGAAGTGACTCCTAAATTTTATTCTACACACAGACACATGGACAGACACACAGACATACAGACACACACACACACACACACACACACACACACACACACACACACACCCCAGATACCTGTACACATGCACACACTCAATAAATTCAAATGTAATATTAAAAAGCTTTTCATGCTTGTCCCTAGAGACTTTAGGAAAAATTAGTTATTGTCTGTGTCTGTGGTTCTCAGCACCAGAATAGGAATATGGACATTGGAGCCTCTGACAGGCAAAGCAGGGATAGGCTTGGATGAGTAGGCTGGGTCATTTGGAATTCGGGAGTGAGGAGGATGTTGGGGACACATTGTCAAGCTTTACCTTCACCCCAGATTTCTCCTTTAAGTTACTTTCCACTGTGTGTTGGGGCCTGGGTGTGGATAGCAGTACTGTTATCTTTATCCTGCCTCTCCCTGAGGTGTCATGGATGCTGGAATAAGAATGTGGGGAGGAGAGTTCGTAAGGGGAGAGAGCTGACAGAAAATGTGAAAACTGAAATCCAGATCTGTCCAGGGATGGGACAGGAGAGGCAGGTTTTCTTTCTAGGTGTGGTTTTAGGCCACACAGTACAAAAACATATAGAGCCTTTTGTAGCAGTAATTTAGAGCAATAAGTAGAGGACCTGAGTGGTTTCTATGGCAACTGAGAATTAACAGGACAAAAAGATATAGAGCCTTTTTGTAGTAGTAATTTAAACCAATAAGTAGAGGACCTGAGTGGTTCCTATGGCAACTGAAAATTAGATCCCAGAAATGCAGAGCCATGAGAACAATATATTTGGGGCTTGTTAGCATTGAGGAATATCATAAGTTGGATTTGCTTTGCTGGTTTGTTTGTGTGTTTGTTTGTTGTGTATTCCAATTAGACCTGAAGTCACAATCCTTCTCCTCCTCCTCTTCCTCCTCCTCTTCCTCCTCCTCCTCCTCCTCCTCCTCCTCCTCTTCCTCCTCCTCCTTCCTTCCCAGTCCTGAGATCAAAGTTATGTATCATCACCCCAAGATTTTTATTATTGTGTGTGTGTGTGTGTATGTGTGTTTGTGTGTGTGTGAGAGAGAGAGAGGGTGAGGCAGCTATGTGATCCAGGCAATCCTCATGTTTCTCTCTCTCCAGTGCTGGGATTAGAGTGGTACATCGTTATACCCATCTAGAAAGTTGGATTTGTACAAAACCCTCTGTGGCTATCATAAATACCACAGGGAGGTGCATTGTGGGAGGGTTGGTGGCAGAGCTAAAGGAGTGGAAGGGTAGGGTGGGATGGTTTCAAGTGAGAGCAGGTGCTGTATAGGAGAAGATGGGGCAGGGCTGTCCTTCAGAGAACAAGACTTTGACAAAGACTCAAATCATATGATTTTATATTTACCCAAAATTATGAATTATATAGTGTGTGTGTGTGTATGTGTGTGTGTGTGTGTGTATTAAACGAAGTTAAGCCACTTTGACTGACATGTTCTCCACTAGAACCATAGACTAACAAAAATTCAGTACCAGGCATGAGAAACCTCCTTTCAAGTGGTTGGCCAGGGTAGTTCTAGTGACTTCCCCAAACAATACAGATTATAGATGTATCCTTTGGTTGCCTCTCAGCAGTTAGGAAGGTGGGCTCCTGTTGCTGAAGATACAATACTACACACTCAGAACACATGGTTTGGATAACTTGAGCTGTATGTGAACTTAAAAGATTCTGTGGTCTAGCTTTTACTGTTTCAGAAAATACTATTCAGGCTGCCAAAAGAGGGCAACTATTAAACACCCCTACCAATTGTGCAACACCTATGAACCATGGCAATTACCAGCATGGAAGGATAGTAGAACGGTGCAATAAATAAGTGGCTCTCATATCATTGATGGTAACCAATAGCTGTCAAATTGGACTTAAAACCCACTCAACAGTAGAAAAATCATATCTGGTATAGGAAACCTAGCCAGCTTCTCCAGGATAATGAGGGCATGGACCTTAGGGAAAAAAAAATCTACTACCACCAATTTGCTAGATAAGCATAATTTCTTCTACATTCTAAATCTGATCTTCCTACCCCTCATCAAAGAAGCCTCCCTTTCCAACCAGTGGGGACCTTCAAAGAAAACCACAACTGGACATAATGTAGAGATCAACAAATCATGGGGAACCCAGCCCCAACAGATATACCCTTAGCATAGCTGCTGCTTTTATATGGCTTAGGGAACATTGCAGAAGAGGGGCTGTAAAGATTCTAAGAGCCACAATAGTAGGAAGTCTGCTGTCAAGCAACCAATCCTAGAAATGGCTGTGTAACTGGAACAATGGCATTATTAGTGGCACATGTTTACATGGAAGGGTGAAATTTTGCAGGGTCCCACCCCTAGACAGAGGACTATATGCAGATATGTTGGGAGAAGGAGAATTAGCCTCTCAGGGATGTGTCCTCTTATTAGTTGCCCCAGAGCTGCATGGTCAGCCTTGAAACCATATACATATAAAGAACAATTGACTCTGAAGGGTGTGTGTGTGTGTGTGTGTGTGTGTGTGTGTGTGTGTGTAACAAATATAATCAATCTGAGAGTGGAGATGGAGGTGCTGAAGGGAATAAAAGAAGGGGAAGTAATATATTTGTATTTCAGTAAAACCATTTTTAAAAAGAAAAGTCAAAAAATTTAAAAAGGTTTTTGATTTTTTAAAAAAATATTTAAGCATTTCATTTACATTTGCACTGTACTCTGATAGTTGACAAAATATTAATGCCTTTTAATTAGACATTTGAACAGTCAATAATTTGGCTATATTTTTCTCATTATAAGAGGATTTCCTGGGAAATGTTTTGGTGCTGGGGTTCATATTTTTGTTTTGTTTTGTTAAAGGTAAAAGAAATTCTGCTCCTCCCCTTAGCTCTTTTTACTCTACCTGACTCCATGATAAGACAGTCTGGTCAGGAGTTCATCAGACTTAGGGGGTGTGTGTGTGTGTGTATGTGTGTGTGTGTACTGTGTTTGTCTCTGTGTGTGTGTCTGTATGTATGCATGCATGCATGACTATGTGTCTGTGAGTATGTGTTTGTCTATGTCTATGTATATCTCTCTGTGTTTGTCTGTGTGTCTCTGTGGACCCTTTAGAATTTAATGCGAATTCACTAGCAGGAGTGTCCAAAGCATGGGCTTTCCAAAGGCAGGGCTTCCATGAGTAGTACCTGCCTCTGTCTCCTCTGTGTCTCATGCCTTTCCCCCACCCTTACTTCAGTAAGACAGAAAGGGAGGGGGCAGGGGAGCAAAAGAAGGTGGGCGATCATGCTTATAACTAATCATAAGAATAATATATCCCAGAAAGAAAGAGAGGTGGGGTGGAGTACAAAGAAAGATGTCGGTGCTGCTGAGGATGTGACTAGTCAGGACCAAATTGATGCAGAGATAAAGGCAAAGACACATAAAAGTAGACGTCATCTCACTCCACCTCACCAACAGACTTTGCTAATGTTTGGGGGTGGGGTGGAGTGGACTACAATGGCAGAGAAGTAGACTGCAGTAAGAAGAAAGACCATTTTGCAGCCTGCTTGCTTTAGTCCTGTATTTTTCCATTTCTCTCATTTCATGACCAGAAGTCTAGACAGGAAGCAGAGGTCGGTTACCAAGGAAACTGAAGCTGAGTGTGCTTGATTGGTTACCTTTGAGATAAAAACAAAATTGCTATTCAAAATGTAAGCTCTTGTGGAGGATGGGCAATACTAAGCATATAGAAGTCTATTAATCCTTATAATTATTTTGTAGGGAAGTATGCACTTGCGCGCGCGTGCGCGCGCGCGCGCACACACACACACACACACACACACACACACAAAACATTTTCCTACAGGGTTAATTGGGAGGGAGCCGCTCTTCAGAAAGACCTTGAATTCTGCCTCTGGTGCCTTCTATTCTTCCTGCTGGCCCCATACTCTTAGTCTCTAATTGTACCCCATGTCTGAGTCTGATGAAATCCTGACAAGACTGTCTTCATGGAGTCAGCTGGGGGGTGGGGTGTAGAGCTTAGGGTGGGAACAGAATTTCTTTTAGCTTTAAAAAAAAAACAACAAAGATATGAACCAGAAATTTCCCAAGAAATCCTCTTAAAATGAGAAAAATATAGCCAAACTATTGATTGTTCAAGTGTCTAATTAATAGGTATTAATATTTGGTCATCTAGCAGACTGCAGTGCAAATGTAATTGAAATGCTTACTTTGCCATTCCTTATACATTGCTGCCCCTAGTGTAATAAATAGTAACTGCATCTTCTGGACTGCTGAAGGCCATTAAAGTCCCCCAATTCTCCATTTGAATGTTATATACAGAGCTTTAGACATGTATCTATATTTTTCAACACAGTTGAATATATATCTGCTAATTTTTTTATTACAAAAGACGAAAAGACGAGAAGCCAGGGCCTTCTGATTCTTCTGATGGGGAAATGATCTGTGGCAACTACTTTCTGATATAAACAATGTTTGTCTGAGAATCAGTGCTCACTTTTGACAAACACATTCTTTTTATACTCTGAAATGATTTCAGAAGATCTATGCTGATGTCACATGTGTCCTAATAATGTGATTTCCAGGGAATTTGAAAGTTAATGTGAAACCACTTTAAATTTTTATGCAAACAAGGTGTATTCATATCTGTCTACAGTGTCTTCTAAGATTAAGACTTGGCCTTAAATTTGAGTAGGGGTGTGTGTGTGTGTGTGTGTGTGTGTGTGTGTGTGTGTGTCTGTCTGTCTGTCTGTCTGTCTGTCTATGTGTCTCTGTAAGCATATTCCAGGAAGATAAGCTTACAGTGATAAGAATGCATAATGGGCTGGGCAGTGGTGGCGCACGCCTTTAATCCCAGCACTTGGGAGGCAGACGCAGGTAGATTTCTGAGTTCCAGGCCAGCCTGGTCTACAGAGTGAGTTCCAGAACAGCATGGGCTACACAAAGAAACCCTGACTCAGGACCCACCCTCCAAACAAAACAAAACAAAAAACAAAAAATGAATGCATTATGCACTGCTAGATTTGCTAATTTGTATTGTTTTATGTGATTATAATCATGCAACAAGTTGTGTTATTCTAACAGTTGGCTCTTGCAAAGAAAATGACTTGATTCTCTCAGGCTAACTTCTTATGAATGGCAAGGTAAACAGAAATATTACTGATTCTAAGATCACTCTAATAGTTTTAGTTGACAAAGTCTCCTGTAGTTTGGAGGAAATTCTGGTAGGGAAATTAATTTTCAAGGATTAGGGTCAGTGTCCATGCAGTAATTTTTCCCACCAGTTATCTGACATAGTCGTTTATCTTCCTTGATTTACAAATAAGGTACCGTCTGAGAATAAGAGGAGCCGAACCCAGGTCTTCCCTTGTCTGAAGTATGTGCCTTGAAGGCACACCTCTTCCTGTCTGCTTGTCCAGTTCCTTCATTTCCCTCTTTAGTAAGAGCTGGAGGATCAATCTTAGAGTATTTTATTGACACGCTTTATGGGGTTTACCTGAAGCACTAGAGAAACCTTCATACATCCCAGTCCTTTATCTAAAAGACCACTATATAGTGGTGTGTGGTTTAACAATAGGAATATGCTTTGAAACGTGTGCTGTTTGGTGATTTCATCACCTTGTAAACATCCTAAGGTGTACTATGACATCATCAGGTGATATAATCTTATGTCATCTGATGACATATGTGTTCTGTTGTTCATGAAATGCATACATAAATTGACTGACCTCAGACAGCCAGCCAAACAGACAGAGACACATAGAAACGCAGAGACTGGGACTTAGGGCTGGCCATATAACACCCAAGACCTGATCCCCAGTGAGCCACTTCCTCCAGCAAGGCCTCACCTTCTAAAGGTTCCACAGCCCAAGTAGCACCACCAGCTGAGGATATTTCTAGCTGGGTATATTTCACATTCAAACATTAGCAGTCTTCTTTGGAAACATATTGATTCAATTTTTTTTTGCCTTTGCCCTCATTTTTCCCTAAGCTGGGGATTAAACCTAGCCTTCTCACATGCTGGGTAAGCCATCTACCACTGCTCTATTAGTGTGCCAGTAGGCCCCTTCATTCATGTTTAATTGGGTTCTTTTTATCACTGTTGAGATGTCTACATTTCTTATATACTTTCAGGATATTGACAGTGTATGTGGTATATGGTATATTAGAAATGTTCTGATTTTATTTGAGTGTTTTAAAATTTAATTTAATGTTGAATATCTTTCAATATCTATGTTTTGGTACTAGACACTCTGACACAATAGTGACCACACTAAAGTGCCAAGCTTCCACCAATTCTCAGGATAAAACAACGAAATAGAAAAACAGTTGAGTACTCTAGTAACTTGTCATTGGGGTTGTGTTAGATGAAAACTGAGTTAAGCACATAGTAGGATTATTTTGTCTATAACTTACTTGCAGAAATTACAGATGATGCTACCTGGAAGATGTGATATCTAATCTAATCCACCCTTTCTTGTTTTCTTTCTGTCTGTATGCCTGTGTGTGTATGTGTGTTGTGTGTATGTGATATATATATATATGTGTGTGTGTGTGTGTGTGTGTGTGTGTATACATACATTACACATATTCTGGTACCAATGTCCCACTTCTAAGCTAATGTAAATGGAGAATAGATAACCTGAAGAAGTAGGTATGGAGCTTCTTTCTAGAGAGCATGTGTCTTAATGGGTTTTTTGTTGTGAAGAGATGCCATGACTTCAGCAAAGAAAGCATTTAACTGGGGCTTGCTTACAGTTTCAGAGGTTTGGTATATTATGGCAGGAAGCATGGCAGTGTGCAGTCAGACCTGGTGCTGGAGAATTACCTAAGAGTTCTACATTTGGATCTGCGGGCAGAAGAGAGAGAAACTCTAGGCTTGGGATTGGGCTTTAAAATCTCAAAGCCCAGCGTCAGTGACACACTTTATCTAACAAGACCACACCTCCTAATCCTTTCAAATAGTGACTAAATATTCTAACCTATGAGCCTTTGAGCGCCATTCTCATTCAAATGCTGGGGACAGCAGTGGTCTGGAGCTTCATTGGATCTTGCTTCCTTTTTTGTCCCTGGAATCCCTTCCTAGTGGTAGAAAGCTTGAGGGGGTCTCTGTGAGCTGCTTCATTGACACAAGGTATCTTCAACTTCAGTGTCCTAGTTAGGTCTCTATTGCCGTGATAATGACAATGGTCAAAAGCAACGTGGAAAGGAAAGGATTTATTTTATCTTATACTTCCAGGTAACAGTCTGTCACTGAGGGAAGTCAAGGCAGCAGTTCAAGAGAAGCAGAAGCCTGGAGGCAGGAACTGAACTAGAGACCATGGAGGAGTGCTGCTTACTGACTTGTTCTTCATAACTTGCTCAGCCTGCTTTTTGGTTTTTGGTTGTTCAAGACAGGGTTTCTTTGTGTAGTCTTAACTGTCCTAAAACTAGCTCAGTAGACAAACCTGGCTTCGAACTCCCAGAGATCCACTTGCCTCTGCCTCCTGGGTGCTAGGACTGAAGGTGTGCACCACCATTGCTTGACTCAACCTGTTTGTTTGTTTGGTTTGAACACAAATCAGGACCCAGGCTTGGCACCAGACATAATGGGCTGGGCTCTCTTGAATCAATCATTAATTCAAGAAAATGCCCTACAGGCTTGCCAATGTGCTAGTCTGTTGGAGGTATTGTCTCAATAGAGGTTTCCTCTAAAATGACTCTAGCTTGTATCAAGTCTATCAAAAACAAACATACAAACAAAAAAACTAACCGGGATAATGAGGATGGTGGACACAAAGAGACCCCTCAGGACAGGAAGCAAGTTTGTATTAATACAAAGGCTGGAGCCAGGTTTTCTTTCCTTGTTCGCTTCAGCATTTTGTATAGGGATCAGTGTAAGCCAGCAGTGATTTAGGAATAGCAAGAAACGGCACAGCCAAATGTATGAGGACATAAAAGCTTTTCTTTTCCTTCTTATTTGTAACTTGCTGTCGCTCAGCTGAGCTGACCTGCATGCCTGTTCAGGAGGTGCCACTTTGCAGTGCAATAAAGGCAGAGCTGCCAGAAACAGCATAGGTTCTTGAGGTTCAGGTATGTCCTAATTGGAATTATTAATAAGCAAAAAGAAGACATATTTTCTTTCACGTAAAGCTTGCTTGACAATTCTATATAAATATGGGCTAAAATAGAGCGTGGATGTTGAAATGAGTATTTATTTATTTTTGAGACAGGGTTTCTTCATGTACTCTTGGCTATGTGGGAATTTGCTCTGTAGACCAGTCTGGCCACAAACTCAGAGATCCACCTCCCTCTGCTTCCTGAGTGCTAAGACTAAAGGCTTGAGCCACTACCTGGTGAAATACATGGTTTTTAAAATTTTTTATTTCTCCCATTATTGTCCGACTTCTCTACTTTTCCTGTGTCCCTTTCTCTAATAACTCATTATGTCTTTGTGGTTGTCTGTGCAGGAAGAATCACTTATGTGCACACAACAAAAGCCCTTCGAATGAACACGTAAGAGTCTCAATCCAGGATTGTGGGTGTATCAAAATGGATCTACCTTCCATTTTGTATTATACTTGACATTTTCTCCTTAATGGTTTTGATAGATTCTGCTTTGGTCTCCCTGGCAACGATCTTTATGTCTTTGTTTCAGCCTCTTAGCACTGAACAACAAAGAGGAAAGTAGGCTATTACCTGTTCCTGGTTGCTAAGCACAGTGTCCCTGCCTGGGCTGAGTCACTCAGGAGAGATCAGAAGTGGAGCTGTTACTAAGACAACGGAATAGCACATCCATTTCCTGTGTGAGGCCCCTTTTCTTCTTACATTCATATCAAGTAAGAAAGGGAGGGCTCTGGGATAAAAATACTGGCAGTGAACAAAGAAACAATGTAAAGATGCTTTCCTACATTTTAGTAATGGTGGGATTGTTTTAGGAAACCATTTAAAGAACAAAAAAATATCATTAGAATGAGAAGTTCTTTATAACATATAATAACTGACATATACTTGAGTGATAGCAAAATATAATATTAGATAATATCAAAAATAATGACAGTATAAATGCAGAGGGTTCATCTCCTGTGGGACATGAGGGAACAGTGATGTCTGGGCCCCATCCCCAGAGATACTTATTAAATAATATGGGATATGGCCATGGAATGAGCACCAGTTAAAAATTCTGTGTATGGAAAGCCAAAATGGAAGCTGCCATCTAGAGACAAAACCAACCTTTAAGGATGTTGTAGGTTATCCACCAGAGGAGACTGCTCAAATGTGGGTTTAAGTCAATAGAAAGTCTTGCTGGGCGTTGGTGGCACACGCCTTTAATCCCAGCACTTGGGAGGCAGAGGCAGAGGCAGAGGCAGGTGGATTTCTGAGTTCAAGGCCAGCCTGGTTTACAGAGTGAGTTCCAGGACAGCCAGGACTATACAGAGAAACCCTGTCTCAAAAAACCAGGGGGAAAATAAAAGAAAGTCTTTATTAGCCTTCCGGTCTGGGCCAGTGCCCTGAGCAGACCTTGGGCGCAAATTCCATAGCCAGTCCCGCAACACTCAGAGGAAGATTCACTCCCAGGTGCTCTAACACTCCCAGGATCATAGGATCTAAGGTGACCTGAGCAGACCTTGGGTGCTAACTCTGCTGCCAGTTCCATAACACCCAGAAAAAGCTCCATTCCCAGGCTCTCTAATACATCCAGGTCCCCAGGATCCCAGGATCCCACAAGCTTAGTCACACCAGGATCTCAGGGTTCCAGAGGCAGCCTGACTCCCAGGAACACATCGAAAATCTCAGAATCACAGAATTACACAATCACAGGATCACAGAGACAGCTGAACTCTGAGGAGTTCTGACACAACCAGGATTACGGGAAGGATATAATGAGGACAGGCAGCACTAGAGATAATCAGATGGCAGGAGACAAGTATAAGAATGTATGCAACATAAACCTAGGTATCTTGGCATCATCAGAACCCAATTCTCACACCATGGCAAGTCCCGGATACACCATCACACCAGAAAAGCAAGATTTGGATCTAAAATCACTTCTCATGATGATGATAGAGGAGTTTAAGAATTACATAAATAACTCCCTTAAAGAAATACAGGAGAACACAGGTAATCAGGTAGAAGCCCTTAAAGAGGAAACAAACAAACAAAAAAAATCCCTTAAAGAATTACAGGAAAAGCTGGGCAGTGGTGGCACATGCTGTTAATCCCAGCTCTTGGGAGGCAGAAGCAGGCAGATTTCTGAGTTTGAGGCTAGCCTGGTCTACTGAGTGAGTTCCAAGACAGCCAGGGCTATACAGAGAAACCCTGTGTTGAAAAACGCAAAAAAAAAAAAAAAAAAAAAAAAAAGAATTACAGGAAAATACAATCAAACAGGCGAAGGAAATGAACAAAACCATCCAAGATCAAAAAATAGAAATAGAAACAATAAAGAAATCACAAAGGGAGACAAACATGGAATTAGAAAACTTAGGAAAGAGATCAGGAGTCATAGATGCAAACTAACCAACAGAATACAAGAGATAGTAGAGAGAATCTCATGTGCTGAAGATATCATAGAAAACATTGATACAACAGTCACAGAAAATGCAAGAAGCAAAAACTCCTAACCCAAAACGTCCAGGAAATCCAGGACACAATGAAAAGACCAATCCTAGCCGGGCCTGGTGGCGCAGGCCTTTAATCCCAGCACTCGGGAGGCAAAGGCAGGCGGATTTCTGAGTTCGAGGTCAGCCTGGTCTACCAAGTGAGTTCCAGGACAGCCAGAGCTATACAGAGAAACCCTGTCTCGAAAAACCAAAAAAAAAAGTAAAGCTCCAACCATTT
>NC_034613.1:128480620-128503237 GCF_900095145.1 Mus pahari | reverse complement strand
GGATAATAGATGGAAAACACCAACACAAGGAGGGAAACTATACCCTAGAAAAAGCAAGAAAGTAATCTTTCAACAAACCCAAAAGAAGATAGCCACACAAGCATAATTCCACCTCTAACAACAAAAATAGCAGGAAGTAACAATCACTTTTCCTTAATATTTCTTAACATCAGTGGACTCAATACCTCAGTAAAAAAAGACATAGAGTAACAGAATGGATATGTAAACAGGACCCAGCATTTTGGTGCATACAGGAAACGCACCTCAGTGACAAAGACAGACCTCAGAGTAAAAGGTTGGAAAACAATTTTCCAAGGAAATGGTCCCAAGAAACAAGCTGGTGTAGCCATTGCAATATTGAATAAAATCAGCTCTCAACCAAAAGTTATCAAAAAAAAAAAAAAGNTAAGGAAGGACACTTCATACTGGTCACAGGAAAAATCTACCAAGATGAACTCTCAATTCTGAACATCTATGCTCCAAATGCAAGGGCATTCATATTAATAAGAGAAACTTTACTAAAGCTCAAAGCACACATTGCACCACACACAATTATTAGGAGGAGACTTCAACACTCCACTCTCATCATTGGACAGATCATGAAGACAGAAACTGAACAGAGACACAGTGAAACTAACAGAAGTTATGAACTAAATGAATCTAACAGATATTTATAGAACATTTCATTCTAAAGCAAAACCTTCTTCTCAGCACCTCATAGTATCTTCTCCAAAATTGACCATATAAATGGTCACAAAACAGGCTTCAACAGATACAAGAAGACTGAAATAATCCCATGCATCCTATCAGATCACCATGGACTGAGGCTGGTCTTGAATATCATTAAAATCAAAGGAAAGCACACATATCCGTGGAAGCTGAGTAACGCTCTACTCAGTGATAACTTGGTTAAGGAAGAAATAAAGAAAGCCTTTTTAGAATTTAATAAAAATGAAGACACATCATCCCCAAACTTATGGGACACAATGAAAGCAGTGCTAAGAGGAAAACTCATAGCTCTGAATGCCTCAAAAAAAAAAAAAAAGAAACTGGAGAGAGCTTACACTAGCAGCTTGACAGCACACCTAAAAGCTCTAAAACAAAACGAAGAAAATACACCCAAGAGGAGTAGATGGCAGGAAGTAATCCAACCAGATATAAACAAAACGAACTATGCAAAGAATTAACAAGACCAGGAGCTGGTTCTTTGAGAAAATCAACAAGATAAACCCTTAGCCAGACTGACTAGAGGGCACAGAGACAGCATCCTAATTAATAAGATCAGAAAAGAAAAGGGGAACCTAACAACGAAGAATATCTTAAGATAACTATTGTGTTTGTTGAATATTAACAGTTGAAAATATTAAAATCATGTTCTACAAATATTATTTATAATTTTTCTTATTGTGCTTGAAATTAGCATTTTCTTAACGTTTAACTTCAAAGAGTTTTTGCTATTTCAAAAATTTTAAAATATACTTACTGATAAAATTATTTCTCCCTTAGAAACACTGATAATCTTTTTTAAATAAACTGATTGTTAGACAATATGCACAGATATATAATACATTTTAAATACTCNCTCACTATGTCAGGTGGTATCATATAAGGGCTTTTGAATATATTTCTTAATGATTCATTTTTAATATTTTATGCTCTTTTACTATGCTTAACTCCCAATGAATATTTCATATGTTTTGAAACAATTTAGTATTCAACATTAGATATAGTTATGGATAGTATTAAATATTCATTAATGATATTTTTAAGTTATGAAAGGATATGAATGTAAAAGTTGAACAATTTTTTTGTATTATTTGATTCTCAAAATCCTCAATATTATTAATGTTTGACATATAAAATGCATTTAAATAATAAAAAAAATTGGGAAAAAATACTTTACTCAGTATGTCTGGAGACAATTTCACATTACCTAAATAGTTATCCCCCTTCCATGTTGTACAAATACTGGCCCACCCTGTCCTCCTTTTTCTTGTAGAGGTTTAGCGACATTTAAAAATCCTTGCTGTGAGTGTTTTAATTCAATAGACCTGAAGGTATGAAAATGTTTGTTGTTTAACTTAGAAGATAATACATAAGCCCTGTGCTGGATCTTTCCATCGTTCTATATTTATTTGTTTTTATGGAGGCTTTACTACATATAAATATCTTTTAAATCATTAACATGCTTATGTCTGTATAAAAATTCAAGTATATATATATATATATATATATATATATATATATATATAATAATTAAAAGCGCAGATGTTATTCTTCTATGAGCGAGGATAATGTCTATTATGACTAACATCTCCTGGTCTAGGAGTAGTAAACTCTTTAAAAATAATTTAGAACCTTAAGGGATAGAGCCCATATTGTGTACTAGAATTGCAATAGTGTTCAATGTGATACCATAGTGAACAGAATTGTATGATTACATTTATCATGTCCTTAAAAATAGACATTAAGCTGGCGAGAAAGTTCAGCAGGTAAGAGTACTGACTGCTCTTCTGAAGGTTCTGAGTTCAAATCCCAACAACCACATGATAGCTCACAACCACTCGTAAGGAGATCTGATGCCTTCTTCTGGTGTATCTGAAGTCAGCTACAGTGTACTTATGTAAGTAAATCTTTGGGCCAGAGCAAGCAGGCACTGAGCAAGTGGAATTGACTGGAGCTAACAGAGCTAAAAATTGAATTCCCAACAACCACATGAAGGCTCACAACCATCTATACAGCTACAGTGTACTCACATACATAAAATAAATAAATAAAAATAGACGTTAATACTTAAATATATATCTTCATGTTACCTATTCCAAAGAAAGATTCAGGCCCATATTATCATTTTTACCTGTGTGGATATAGTGATTAAATATATTTTGTCTTTCATATTAATTTTTAAGTTCAATTTATTATGAATAAAATAAATTTAGGCCAAGTTAAAAAAAAATAGAAAGTCTTTATTAGCCAGTGGCAACTACACTGGGTGTTTGGGATCCCAGTGTAGCCCTGAACCTTTCTCAGGGTGAACTTAGAAGCACAAAAATCATATCCTGGGTTAATATACTTCAGTTAACAAAAACAGTTAGATGGAGGTGGAACTATAGAAGCCAAAAGTAAGGTAAGTACATTTAGAGACTTTCCCAGACCTATGGACTTTGATGGATTAGGCCTTTGTTTTCATTTTGTCAGTGCTGAACTTGTACTGAGTTTTACAGTCTGAATGGTACTTCCATCATAGAGTCAGTTGTACTCAAGTCTGGGGCCCTGTTACATTCCCCACTGGTCTTACTGATTAAGTTAAATTGTGGACTCATCCTGCTTTAAATATATGTCGTTGTTCCTAAGAACCAGTAATTTTATTGAATATATATAATTGGCTGTATCATTTAAGATTCAAGGCCAAATGTTAATCTACTCAAATTGAGAATTAAAGGCACAGTCAGTGCTGCCAGCAGACTAGTTAGCCAGGGGGACCAAGTGAACAGAAACTGGTACCAATTATCTCATGTATGAGTTTGTCTCTCTTTCTTTTTTAGGTTCTTCCAACTACGGCAAGATTTCTACTAATTACTCCTGATTGATTAGGATAGAAGCAACATGTCTCTTGCAAAGCCATATATAGTCCCCTTCTGAGAAGTCTAAGTCTTTCCAATTTGTAGGGCCATTTCTGAAAGGGAATCTAACTGTTGTTTCAATTCCTGTAGGTCCTGATCAACCTGTCTTCTTAGTTTGGAAAGTGCCAGAAGAGGCAAATTTAGTCAAACCATTGTATATGCCCACCAAGTGGTGGTCTCAAGACTAGGTAATATTGCTGCTATTCAGATGAATTGACTCACAAGGCAGAATAGCTGGCATCAGAATAAGAGGAAGTGTTTAGGTAAAAGATTTTGGATATTAGACAAGTTTTAGTCCCTTATAAAGTGTAATTTAGGCTGTCTCCAGTTGTGCTGAGTTTTGTCAGTCAATGGACTGACGGTCTGGTTAGTTCCTATCCCTATGTAGTACAGGGGCTGAATGTTCAGGCATAACCAGTAATCCTTGCTGGTTTCTGGCTGAGAATAATTAACTATTCTCCAGGATCCCTTCTTGTGGCATAGAGTCTGATTCCCCAGGTTTTTTCTGTTTCCCAAAGGCCAGAATCTTTTTAAAGGAAAATTCAGTAAATTTCAGTTTTATAATCTCAATTTTTACAATAAATATTCCATTGTTTCTGGCAACTAGGGAGCCCAGAAGTAGGACATGCATAGAATTGTAACTCTGTTTTCCTATCTCAGAAGATGAAGTCCCATGTCTTTCCTTTTCTTCATATGAGCAGACATTTATACTGGGCATCAGTAAGTAAAGGTCAAGATGGAATATGGGTTGCTGGTTTGTAGCTAATACCTTCCCTTTTTCTGTCTTTCTTAGTTGCCAAACCAGGCCTGAAGGTAGTGTCTTAGTCAGGGTTTCTATTCCTGCACAAACATCATGACCAAGAAGCAGTTTGTGGAGGAAAGGGTTTATTTGGCTTACATTTCCATACTGCTGTTGATCACCAAAGGATACAGGACTGGAACTCAAGCAGGTCAGAAAGCAGGAGCTGATGTAGAGGCCATGGAGGGATGTTCTTTACTGGCTTGCCCCCCCCACCCCCCGGCTTGCTCAGCCTGCTCTCTTATAGAACCCAAGACTACCAGCCCAGAGATGGTCCCACCTACAAGGGGCCCTCCCCCTTGGTCACTAATTGAGAAAATGCCCTGCAGCTGGATCTCATGGAGGCATTTCCCCAACTAAAGCTCCTTTCTCTGTGATAACTCCAGCTGTGTCAAGTTGACACAAAATTAGCCAGTACAGGTAGTGAGGGTTTGACCATCATCCTGTATTTATACCAAATAGAAGACGTTAGAGGGGCCAGGAGTGGAATGGCCTAGGGACTGATGAAACCCTGATTTCAGTGGGTCCATAGTTGAGAGACAGTCCATTTGACAGCAGCATCTGTGGCTTTCCAATTTCTTGGCCTGGGTGTGGTCAGGATTCATGCTGTAATGCCAACTGTCTTCACGGCCTTAGAAGTGGAGAGAATCACCATATGGTTTCTCTTCTAGGTTTGTTCCAGCTCCCTCTGTCTTCACAGCCATAGGAGTGAAGAGAAACACCTTGTAGGTTCCCTTCTAGGTTAGTTCCAGCTCCCCTTTGGTTGTATGCTCCACCTAGATGGTATTATTGGACTCAAACAAGGGGAAACTCACTGGTGGACTGTAAGGTTGCCTGAGTCTTTTGTACAGTCCAAAGAAAAGCCTGTATTGGAGGACTGGGGGGTCTGTGGTGACTTGAGAAAGGAATGGTTAGAGAGTTCTGCCAACTGCTTGTCTCTGAGCCTGGGAAGCAATGGGGGAGGTCTTCCAAACATAATCTCATAGCGGGTAAATCCTTTCCTGTATAAGGTACGGTAGGTCTAAAGCAAAACAACGGAAGAAGGCCTTCTCTGGATTTTGTTTGTTTCTTTTAATGTCCTATTTATTATACTTACTTAGGCCGGAACTCTGCGGTCTATACGCACAATGAAGTATTCAATCTATGTCTAAAGCCTTAGCTATTAATTGAGAGATTTTGGCTATGAAAGCTAGGCCATTGTCAGACTCCATTGTTACAGGGAGATCGAATCAGAGGACAGGTTACTGTAGGGGCTTTTTAGCTACCATTTGAGCAGTTTCAGTCTTGGTGGGGACACTTCTACCCACTAGGAAAAGGTATCTATAAAACCTAGCAAGAATTTTTCTCCTCCCCTAGCAGGCTGGATCTTGGTAAAGTCAGTTTTCCCAGAATTCACCAGGGTTTTGGTCTTTTTTTTGGACCTTTTCCTGGGTAAGGGCTCTCTATTTTGGATTCACTGAAGCACAAACCTGGCATCTGGCTGAGATTTCCCATACTAGGCTGTCTACTCTAGGTATAACATATCTTGGTCTGAGCAACTGAGAAAGTTTTGTGAATTGCAGATGAGTAGTCCGGTGAACATCAGTTACCAGAGTTCTGCCAGTCAGTTGTCTGGGAGAATGATCTTTCCCTCTGGTGTCCTTCATTAACCTGTGTGTGGGTTTGAGCTGTCTGTTTCTTCACCATGGAATCTCAGGCAGCCCTGGCTTGGGATATGTCATCAGAATGTCAATCGTTTGTCAGGTAAGTAGGTCAGTGTCCTGGCAGTGGGGGGCTTTGTAATTGTAGGGGAAGCCAAATAATCTCTAGGAGGGTCAATATCTTCTAATGTTCTTTTTTTTCCAGCAGTGGGAAGCCCTCTTTCTCTATACATCATGTGAACATGTATAGTAGTAGAAGCATAATGACTGTCTGTGGATGGAGTGGTAGATGTTCCTTTACCCCATGTGAGAGCCTGGGTCAGATCTGCCAGCTGCTGGTCTCTGAGCCTGCTTTTGAGACTTAGGCTCAGATCGATTCAGTTAAAGTAGCCACTGTACTTCCCACATACCTGGTTTCATCTCCTGACAGCCGTGGATGAGCAACTGCAGGTCGTCATTAGGCAAGAGGGTAGCAGGATTGATAGTGGTTGGTTTCTCAAACAAAACTCAAGGGTGGTCCAGGAATAGGACCTTGTACTAGGTCACACAGTGATTAGACAGTGTTTTGGTATTCCTTGGAGGAGGGTGTCAGGTGCTGTGGGTATAACATCTCAACCCAGAGTTACCTTGTTTGTTTGTTTGTTTGTTTGTTTTCAGAGCTACTAGCATATCCGACACAGCTCTTAGACAGGTAGGCCATCCTGTGGTTACAGGTCCAATCATTTGGACAAGTGTATCATAGGGTGTTCCCATGGCCCTAGAGTTTGGGCTAAACCCCTTTTTGTCATGTCTTTTGTTTCGTGAACAATCAGATGAAAGGTTTTGAGACATCTGGAAGTGCTAGGGCTGGAACTGAAGTCAAATCTGTTTTAAGTCTCAAATGTCTTTTGTTTAGTCTCAGTTCAGATTAGGGGCTCAGTACCACCCTCATTCCCTGTACTACTGTATAGAGGCTTGGCTGTTTCCACAAACTCTGGTATCCAGAGGCAACCATATTCTGCTGCACCTAGGAACTCTTGAACTCTTAATCTTTGGAGTTGGGATCTGAAGGATGGCAGCAATGCTTCTCTACGACAGACAGGCTCCTTTTGCCTCCCTGTCAGGAGCTATCTAGGATAGGCCAAGGATATCAGGTGTTCTTCCTGGAGGTGGCAGCCCACTGCTTTTTGCATGGTTTGCAATGGGTGAGCTCTATGAGGCAAGGTCCCAAAGAGAGTTCATCTCAGGATTGCTTCTTGCAGCTGATATGCCTTTCCTGTCATTATTAAATTAATATAATAATCCCTGAGCATTAGCCCACCGTATTGATCAAATTTCCTGCAGATCAACATAAAGATGAACTTTCATGAATTAATGCTGGTTAGATGAGTTAATGATTCTACAGAATTCCTGATTTGATTCAAATAGTTTTAGGAATAAAGTTTTAAGAGATGGTCTTAGGCGGTCAGTGATGGCACACGCCTTTAATCCCAGAACTTGGGAGGCAGAGGCAGGTGGATTTCTGAATTTGAGGCCAGCGTGGTCTACAGAGTGAGTTCCAAGACAGCCAGGGATACACAGAGAAACCCTGTCTTGAAAAAAAAAAACAAATGAGAGAGAGAGAGAGAGAGAGAGAGAGAGAGAGACTTAGTCGCTTTGCTAGAAAGATGTAATAAAGTTAGAGTCAAGAATAGAATGTACCCACTCCTCATACAGTAAGTAAAGGCTGCATAATAAGAAATTCAATGAGCTTTCATAATTACACTAAAAAGAGAAGTAGGCTTGGGACAAATTTTTGTTCAAGGAAAAACATTTAGGTTCAAGGATAAAGCCACAGGTATACACTATGATAAGGAACAGCCATGTATAATTGTTGCTTTGAATTTATAGTGAACATATAGAATGAAACACTGCTTTGAACTTAATATCAGCCTCCTCCTATAACTCCCATTTTGTGTAACACTTTATCTTTGACATAATTTTCTAAAGAACTTCTTATCTAAGAAGGTATTAAAAGGCCAGGGAAAGGAAAATTATTGGTTGGATGGTTTGATTTGGGGAGTTCTGCCCTATTTACCATATCCATCCATCCATCCATCCATCCACCCACCCACCCACCCATCCATCCATCCAAATGTGTATGTCTGTTTGTCAGTACATAAGTATGTAGGTATGTGTATGCATGTAAGCATGCATGAATACTTGTGGAGTGTATGAGACGGGTGGTTGGGCCCAACAAAAATGTGAATGTGTTAATGTGCAAATGAGAATAAATGAGAATCTAAATGATTGTATGAATGTATATGTGTCTGTGCATATCTGACTGTATAACGCATCTTAATCCTTTCCTTCCTCTTTGGTTCACAAAGAGTTAACCAACCAGGCCAGTGAAGGACTTGTGTCTTCCTGGACAGAGAAGGGTGTGACAGCAATAATCCTTTACCTAATCATCCTGCTTTTAGCAACAAGTGTCAGTAGATCCAGAGGCCTGCAGCTTCTGGCCTCAAAGTAACTTAAAGTCAGGATAGGTATATGTTATTATAAAAAGCAAACCTACTCTTTGGCAGGACCAAATTTTGCGCCCCACTGCTTCATGCTTGTCTGCTTCAGAGTGGACCCAGCAGTAGGCTGCTTCCCCCTCCCCCACCTTCGCTTAGTTGGTAGCCAAAATGCTACCACAAAATAGCTTGTACAAAGCTCCATTCTGTAGCCCAGGTCTGTAACTCTTGCAACAGCCTGTCAATGAGATAGCTTCTGGGTCCAAGCTAGTGCACATCTGTTTCTCTGGAGGAATCAGATTCATGAAAATCAGAGGTCCAGGTTTCTTCACAGACAGGAGAGGCATCTTCCAGGATGCCTGTCTCTCTAAGCCAGACAATATGGAGGACTACAATTTCCCCTTTTGTTTTCATGGTCACTGGGTATTGTTTAATCAGGATGGGTGTTAAACTGGATGAACTGGTTAGTTGAACAATTATAGGAGCTTGGTGTTAGGCCAGTCCTGGGAGGTTCATTTCTGCCCACATCTCTGGGAATCTTTGTTGTCAATCTGAAAGATAGTCTAGCTGTATCTTATGACTGGAGGCAGAACTTTTGGCTAAGAGATATTCTTCTGACAGAGGGTAAGGCGCCAGAATTTTGCTGGATATCTGTAAGTCTAATTGTGTCTCATCATCAGAGAAGGTGATGGTAGGGGCTTGCCGGGAGCCTCCCAGCCTGGAGAGGGTAGAGAAGGGGCACAGAGTAGGACTCTGGTGTAGTTTCAAAGTCTGAGGATCTCCGGACGTTCTAGCTCTCTAACTGTACTGAAATGCTACTGATAACTTCTAAAATGTCCTAAAAACTTTCCTGCTTTTTCTGAGGGTAAGAAGCTGCTAGAGTAGGAGGTTGACACCTGTAGCCTAACAGAGGGATTAAGTAATGTGGCCTTTGTTCTATCTCAGCAGGAATTGCAAGGCTCTAACTTTGGGCCTGCTAGTCAGAAGTCACAGGAAGCAAAGGGGACACTTTGAAAGGTGATTCTAGCATTTATTACTAAGTTGTAAAAAGTTTCCTATGAAAGCTATCTAAGGGGAAAAGCTGAAAGATCCTAAGCTGGGGGGTGTGTGTGGACATTTCTTCTCTTCTCATCTCTTTGTCCTCAGTACTTATACATCATTCAGAATATACGATCACATGTTAAAAAGTTCATCACAAGTTCACACAGAAAATCTAATCATAAATTGAAATAGAAGTTTACAGAGAATATTTACATGCGTATCCTAGGAGTAATTATTTGGCTAAGCATCCATCACCTTATCAGAGCTCCACAGGTCCACAGAAAGTTAAAAACCATAACTAAGTTATTAGTGAAGTTTTGTGTAGATAAACCCAGTCAATATTTTATCTTCTGTCCTAACACCTATAATAAATTGTTAATTCCCTTTTTATGACCTTTGGTTAATTGTTTTACAACCTCTTGGAATGTGCTCTGAGTAGGAGAAAGTCTGGTTACTAAGAGCAATTAAGTGGAAACACATGGGAGACTGATAGACTTCTCATTGCAGTTTTGACTATCAGAAAAGGACCTAGTAGCAGTCCCACTATAAAAGAGCTTAATAATTACTGATATAATTTTTGGAATTCATATAGAATCATCATTAAGACTTAAGATTTGTCTATTTGTCTATATAGCATCACTACTAGACAGTACATCTTTGTGGATCTGCAGAGATCTGCTCAAAAAGGGTGGGCTAATTAGTGATTGTTATATATGTTTAATAAAAACGGGAAAAGCATATTAATAGCAGGAATATTAACTAAAATAAATTTCTCCTGGGCTTTGCCTATGGAGTAAATCTGTCCCAGATTAGCACCTGCTAGTTATTAGCATGTCCTATGATGGCTACTGACAGTGTCTTTCAGTTTATGCAAAAGGCCTTTTTCCAGTCAGTTCTCTGTTATCTTTTGAATTATCTTCAGCAACTGGAACCTACTTATACCTTGAAAAAAAAACTTTTATAACTTTTTTAATATTTGGGACCAACTGGGTGAGAAAAAGACATCTTTTTATCAGCTGTCTTTAATCCTTCCAAAAAAGGGTCCTAGTGAAAATTGTTTAATGTCTCTTTGGTTTATATTGGGATGAATGGAAATTCCAGTCTGCATTGTCTGGCATAGATACCCCTGCCTGGCCTGGGGGCGGTTTCTCTACTCAATGGTGTGATTTGAATTTCTCAATTCCCTGGATCACTGGCAGAAATAGAGAAGGTAAGAAGGTAAGTCATCAAAAATGGAGGAGGAGAGGAGCAGGGCTTTTATCTTTTGGGCTCAGCACATTCCCTTCCCTGGGCTTCTTAGGAGGGCATGCCTGCCTTGGGGAACTATTTCCCCATACCGGTGTGCTTAGATGGCAGGGTGCCCTCAGTATGACATGCCAGACACTTCCTCACTGTTACACAGGGACCAGGACCATGAACAGGAGTCCAATGATATAACAATGGGGCAGACTGCAGGAAGGACGGGGGTGGTGGTGGTGGTGGCATTTTTTTGTAGTTTTTGTTTATTTTCTCCGAGTGATATGGCAGAGCCAAAAGAATTGAGGTCCCTAATAAGAGGGTATACAGATCTCTTATTTGGTGGGGGTGGGGGTGTCTCATACCACAGAAACTCACTGGTCGATAAAGGGAAACAAGACACACACACACACAACACACACGTGGAAACAACCAGGGGTGACCACCACACATTCATACACCTGAACCGACTTCTCAGATGGATCCCAGACACTGGATCAGCAGCTGTATCCAACCTGTCCTATGTGTCCTAACAGAAGACGCCATAAGCAGACTCAGCTCCGGAGGTGACAGACCAGGTGAGTTTGTAATTTGTTTCCTTTTGGGGTGGAGGTGTCAGACACCTTTGATGCATTAGGCAGACATTGATCAAAGGGAGTCCTGGGGATCTGAAACATCTCAGATTGGGCACCACGAGGAGCCCCCTGATCACTGCTCTCTTCCTCTCTCCAAGGGATTCCCAGGTCCTCTGCGTCTCAAGGTTTGGTCTCTGGGGAATCACAGTGGGACCTCCATAAATGTGGGATATCACCAGAGAAGACTGCTCAGACATGGGTTTAAGCCAACAGAAACTTCTTATTAGCCAGTTGGTGACTACACACACACACACACACAAAGAGAGAGAGAGAGAGAGAGAGAGAGAGAGAGAGAGAGAGAGAGAGAGAGAGAGAGAGAGAGAGAGAGAGAAAGAGAGAGAGAGGAGAGAGAGGAGAGAGAGAGAGCACCTTTCTCAGGGTGAGCTTTTAAACACACACAAAAAAATCATGTTTTGGGTTCACATACTTCAGTCAACAAGAGCACTTAGCCAGAAGCAGAACTACTGAAGCCAAAAAAGGAAGGTTAGTACATTTAGAGACTTTCCCAGAACTATGGACTTTCATAGATTAGGCCTTTGTTTTCATTTTACCTGCCTACATCCTGAGTTTTACAGCCAGAATGGTACTTACGGGTTCAGTTGTGCTGAGGCCTAGGGCATGTTGCTGTATTTAGTATATGTCCAGATCCCGAAGACGTAAGCTGTATTACCAGTGAAGAAATGAACTCACCACTGAAAATGAAGGCAAGCATGTAAAGAACAAAAACATCTGTATTAGTCAGGGTTCTCTAGAGTCACAAAACTTATGGAATGTCTCTATATTAGGGAATTTGTTGTGATGACTTACAGCCTGTATTCCAGCTAACCCAACAATGGGCAGCAGTGAATAGGAAGTCCAAGAATCTAGTAGTTGCTCAGTCCCACAAGGCTAGTTGTTTCAGCTGGTCTTATATATAAGCTGAATCCTGAAGAGGTAGATTCCAACAGATGTGCTGGAAAGTAAGTGCAGGCAGGTGAAGAAGAGTGAGTCTTCCTTCTTCCAGTGTCCTTATGTAGGGGAAGGTGTGGCCCAGATTAAAGGTTTGTACTACTACACCTAGATGTGGGACTTGTTTTGTCCCAGGCTAGCCTTTATGGCCCAGATTTAAAGTGTATACAACCACCCCAGGATTTGGAACTTTTGTTGTCCCAGGCTGTCTTTGAACTCAGATATCTGCTTGCTGTAGTCACCTGGGATCAAAGGTGTGTACTACCTTGCCTGGGCCTAAAATTTTCATGGCCAATATGCCTCAAGATCAAAAGCATGTATCATCCCAGGTCAAGGTCCAGGTCAGATGCCCATTCCTTCCAGCCTCAAGATCTGGATCACAGGTGTGCCCTGCATTTCTGGACTGTAGTTCCTTCTAGAAGTAGTCAAGTTAACAACCAGGAATAGCCATCACAGCTTCTCCTTTCCATGCCCTTATATAGGCTGCCACTAGAAGGTGTGGTGCAGATTTAAGCTGGCTCTTCCCACCTCAAATGATCCAATCAAGAAAAATTCCTTCCAAGTATGCCCAGCAGCTTAGGTTTTAAGATTATTCCAAATGTAGTCAAGTGACAACCAAGAATATCCCTCACAGTTCTACCCCTTGTCAACTTGGCACACAATCGTATCTCCTTATGTTATGCTTATTTTACAAATAAAACAATAACCAGGTCATAACTATGCATAACATCATATATCTATCCCATGTACAACTGCAATCACATTTTATATTTGAGAATGCCCCTTAGGGGACATTATTTATTTACCCCTTCCCACACTTGTTCCCCAATCCCCTTATTCCCTTTTCTTCTAAACAGGTGGGGGCACCATGAGTATCCACCCCATCCTGGCACTTAAAGTCTCTGTGAGAATAGGTGCATCCTCTTCAAAGGAGGTCAGACAAGGCAGTTCAGCTAGAAGAACATACCCCACTGAGAGGCAGCAGCTTTTGGGATAGCCCCAGTTGTTCAGGACCCACACGAAGACCAAGCTGCACATCTGGTACATATGTGCAGGGAGGCCTAGGTCCAGCCTGTGCTTGCTCTTTGGTTGGTGATTCAGACTCTGAGAGCCCCAAGAGTGCAGGTTAGTGGACTCTTGGTCTTCCTGTGGAGCTCCTGTCCCCTTTGGGGCCCATAATCCTTCCTCCTATTCCTCCATGAGAGTCCCCAAGCTCCATCCACTGTTTGGCTGTGGGTGTCTGCATCTGTCTGAGTCAGTTGCTGGGTGGAGCCTCTCAGGACAGCCATGTTAGGCTTCTGTCTGCAAGTATAACAGTATAAATAGTATCAAGGATTGGTGCTTGTCCATGGGATGGGTCTCAAGTTAGGCTGGTTATTAGTTAGCCATTCCTTCAGTCTCTGCTCCCTCCCCTGTGCCTGCATTTCTTATAGACAGGACAAATTTTAGGTTGAAAGTTTTGTGGGTGTGTTGGTGTCTCTATTGATCCACTGGGGTACCTGCCTGGCTACAGGAGGTAGCCTCTTCAGGTTCCATATCCTCAATGTTGTGAGTTACAGCTAAGGTCACCCCCATTGATTCTTGGTCACCTCCCAGATCCCAGGTCTCTGTCAGGACATACCACCCCCCCCCCCGCGTCAGTTTCAGATTTCCATTCATTTTCATGACTGTGTAGCCATCTCTTCTGTCATTCTCTACATCTGGTCCTGAATTCCCCCATTCTCCTACCCATTCCCTCTCCCTCCCAGTTCCCCACCTCCATCTGCCTCTTATGACTATTTTATTCCCCCTTCTAAGTAGATTCAAGCATCCTCACTTGTGCCTTCCTTCTTGTTTAGCTTCTTTGGGTCTGTGGGCACCCTGTATCTTATGTCTAATATCCACTTATAAGTGAGTACATACCATGCATATCCTCTTGGGAGTGGGTTACCTCACTCAGGATGATGTTCTCATGTTCCATCCATTTGCCTGCAAAATTCATGATTTCTTTGTTTTTGATAGCTGAATTGTATTCCATCGTGTAAATGAGCCACATTTTCTTTATCCATTCTTTAGTTGAGGGACATTTGGGTTGCTTCCAGTTTGTGGCTATTATGAATGAAGCTGCTATGAACATAGTGGAGCATGTGTCCTTGTGGTATGGTAGATCATCTTTGGGTATATTCCCAGGAATGGTATAGCTGGGTCTTCAGGTAGAATTATTTCCAATTTTTTTGAGCAGCCGCCAGATTGATTTTCAGAATGGTTGCACCCCTACCAGTAGTTAAGAAGTGTTCCCCTTGCTCCACATCCTTGCCAGCATGTGCTATCTCTTGAGTTTTTTTTATCTTAACCATTGTGATGGGTATAAAATAAAACCTCAGAGTTGTTTTGATTTGCATTTCCCTGAAGCCATCTCCATTTGTAGATTAGGAAAACTTTCTTCTATTGTTTGTCAAAAATATTTTCTGGGCCTTTGGTCTGGGTTTCTTCTCTTTTCTCTACTATTATTCTTAGATTTGTTCTTTTTATGATGTTCCAAATTTCCTGAATGCTCTGGGCCAGTAGTTTTTTTGGATTTAACATTTTCTTTGAGCGATGTATACATTTCTTTTTTTATTGTATATTTTATTTTATTACATTTCAAATGTTATTCCCTTTCCAGATTCCCCCCCCCCGAAACCTCCTATCCCATCCCCCCTCCTCCTGCTTCTGTGAGGGTGCTCCCCCATCCACCCACCTACCATAAAGTCAGTTTTAACATCTTTTTCTTGGGCTTATGCTAGGTAAATAGGGTTTCTGGGCTCTAATGGGGGCACATTGACCTGGCTGTTACTGACTGTGTTTTTATGCTGTTGTCCCGCCATCTGGGATTTCAATTCTTGGTGTTGATATCTGGTCCTGTCTTTGTTGACTGGGTGTTTTGTTCCTTGGTTTCTGTTTCCTCTCTGATTCTTAGGAGAGTGTACTGTCTGTGTGTTGCCTGGTAGAGAAATCTTCTGGGTCCTGATAGGTGTGGGTACTGAGGGTTCCAGGTAAAATGTGTTTCTGGGTATTGGTAACTGACACTTGGGAATGGGGATGGGCTGCTGGCACTATCAGGGAAAGCAGGGTGTTCCACCAGGTTCTGCCTAGGGTGAGGAGAGGCTACAGCAGAAGGTCTGTTATAGAGTTGGCGATGAGACTGGGGGATTGGACTTGGAGGTCAGAGGAAAAGATGAAGATCTGCTGTCAGCCTACTTGCTTCTTTGGCTGGAGTGGCCTGTGGGTTCCCAGGGAGTTCCTGCTGGAGTTGGGGGCTGGAATTAAGCAATTAGGGTTGGGGGAGGTTAGCAAGGAAAAGTCTGCTTGATCTACTAGAGGTAGGGGAAATGGGAGTTGGGGGGAACTCCAGCAGGTATTCTATTGCAGAGCTATGGATGAGCCTGGTAGATTTGGTTTGGAGGATCAGAAGATGTGCAGGTTTGAGATTAGGTTAGTCTACCCTCTTTCCCAACTGGAGTTAAGTTGCATTTTAAAATAGTGTCTTAGTTAGGGTTTTATTGCTGTGAAGATATACCACGACCAAGGCAACTCTTATAAAGGACAATATTTATTGGGGCTGGCTTACAAGTTCAGAGGCTCAGTCCATTATCATCAAGGTGGGAGCATGGCAGCATCCAGGCAGGCATGGTGCAGGAGGAGTTAAGAGTTCTACATCTTCATCTGAAGGTTGATAGGAGGAGACTGATTTCCAGGAAGCTAGGGTGAGGGTATTAAAGCCCATGCCCACAGTAACACACCTACTCCGACAGGGCCACACCTTCTAATAGTACCACTCCCTGGGCCAAGCATTTACCACATCACAAGTAGCATGTGAATTTTATCAACTATATAGTTGTACATATATTTAAAAATAACAGAGCATACTTAGCAGAGATGAGACCATGATTGAGAAAGTGAAGAGGCCCGTCCATCACACTCCCTGCAATTTCTCTAAATACAGGAAATTCAACTCCACTTTGTATGGTAGTAGTAGGGCTTTGCATTCACACTCTCCAAAAGTGAAATGTTACAACATAGTGTTGAATATATTAAGAAGGCTGCTTTCCGCCTTTTGCATTTTGGTCCCAAAGGGTCCAGGAGAGCCCCCCCCAAACAAATGTCACCATTTATCTTGGTACCTTTCCAGAATCTGAAGGTTCCTATTACTGAAGAAAATGCAAACTTCAGACACAGGGCCTAGAGAAATTGAGCTGAAGGACCTGAAACCCTGCTCCTGGGGCTGCCATGGGAGAAAAGCAATCAACCCTCCCCAGATGTGAAGCTTGAACTACAACAGTGGCCATTGTAGCATGATATTCCCAAAGGTGCAGTAGTGGCACATGTCTCAGGGATAACCAATTGCCACCTAATTGGACTTAAGGCTCATTCAATACGAGGGATTTCATGCCTGGAATTATATAGACTTAGCCAACTACCCATGGCTGCTGAAGCCATGGTACCTAGGTGAGAACCCACTATTGCCACTGTCTTAACTGGGGTGGTGTTTAACTGCATTCTAAATATTTAGCTGTATATGCACAGGGTTAAAAATGTAGACCTCTTCATCAGAGAAGCTTCTCTTTACAGCAGGTGAAAACTATTATAAAGATCTATCATTAGTCAGAATGCATAGAAAAAAATGGCAGTGGTTTGCCCTGGCCTAATTGATAGATCTATAACACAGGCCCTGCAGGGAGGACTCAGGGACCATCTTGGAAGAAGAAGGAGGCAGATTGTAGGAGCCAGAGGAGCAGGTAGTAAGCTGTGAGACTGCCTTCTGAATATGACAGAGAAATCTCAACAGTATGGTCATCTAAAAAGACCTGAACAAGGACACCAATTGACATGCCACTGGATAGGGAGCTACCTCACAAGGCCACAAATTGAGCTGAAGAGCTACAGGCAATTTAATGACTGCCAAGAGAAGCACAATAGGTATTTCCCCTGAGCTCCAACCCCCAAGAGGTCATTCTTAAGAACATACACATGTAAGCAACACTACCAGACCTCTGAAGATTGTATTTATATATTTGTGTATGTGTGTGTGTAACAGTAATAAAAAGGGTTACTAAGAGGGAACAGGTGAGAGTTGGAGGGAGAAGTGGAAATACAGTAGCCTTATACAAAATAGAAAAACTTAAAAATTAAAGTTCTCTATATAATACACTGGTATCTCCCACCCTAAACTTTTCCCTACTCCTTCATAACTAATTTTGCTACTGTGATGATTCCCCAATGAAAATGTCTCAGTATTCCAACTCAGGACAAATTGGGGGAAAAAGGGGGGGGGAGAAAAAACTTTAAAGTGGAAATAGATGTTGTTGGGTGCCAAGCAGAGCACATAGGAAAAATTCCAAATTGAAAAGAAGTGGACTTTGTACAGAGGCAATGAGCAGAAAGTGGCCTAGTTTATTCTCAGTTCAGACTGGCTCAAAGAAAAGAATAGCAACGAGGAAAAAAAAAATCCAGTTTTCCATTTTTTTTCAACACAAAGGGCGGGGGAGGAAGTGTATGTTTGTTTTGCTGTACAACATTGCCACCTAGTGGCCTGAGAAACTGAAAATCGTTTGCAGCCCAAGAAAATTTCTGGGTTTAAGAATCGATTAAGTCCTAGAGACAAAAATGGCTGCAGCCAAGCAGGATCAAAGATCCTTTTGGGAGCTTGGAAAAGGATGCCTAGCTACAAGAAAACCCAGAAGCGTTCCACATTCCCTCTATTAGTTTTGTTTTGTAATGGTTTTCCCACCATATTTTTTAATCCACAAAGTGTTCAACCTTAGAGCGGAAGAACATACACTTAAGAAAGCCTGAGGTGGCAGCCTGCTCAGCTACCCCAGGCACCGAGTTCGGTCATCAGGGAGTCGGGTGCCTTGCGAAGAGCACTTAGTGCACAGGACCGAGATCGAAAGTGGGACGACGAGAGCGGCAAGGCAGCATGTCCCCTGTGCAAACTCCTTGCTTATATATAAAAAACTAGGGAGAGGACAGATGCATAAATGAAAGGCAGGAAAACGCCCACAGCCGCAATGCGGAACTATGCGTCATTAGTGTACCAGCCAATCCAAAGACGATCTAGCTATATTGCTATGGCTCCGAGGGCGGGACTAAGGAAGGCAGCCTTGCTGAGAGCTGGTTTTCTTGGCGCCCTTAGGTTCTGTCACCCTCTGTTCTGGAGGTTTCCAGGGCTCTTTTAGTACCTATAAGTGCATTTTATAGTCCCTCTCTTTTTATCCGGTCCGGCTCCCCGATTCCTTGCTGTCGGCGGTGTTGTCGCGCAGAATTGCGTGTCACATTTAGCTTTCTCTGACCAGTAGATGGCAATGGTGTTCGCTGCTGCCGCCAGGTTCTGGTTCTCCCCCGCCCTTTGTGCTTGAAAAAAATAGAACGACTTTTTTTTTCCCCCTCCTTTTAAATTACGTTCCTCTTCTTCCTCTTCCTTGCTTGGGTAAGGACTGAGTGCCTAAGACAATTGGGTTTTGTTCTTCTGAACTCTTCCTGCCTCAAAACCACCTCCTGAACTTTTAAACTTTTTTTTCCCCTCTAAACTGGGTGGCCTGGGCACCTCACCTCCTCTGCTTTTGGCTTCTCTGAAAGGCTTTATCCAGTATTTCTTCAACTTGTACTTTAATCTAGGGACAGTTATTTGATCTAGGACAAGTTATTACACTATAGGCTTCATTTAACCTTTTGACTTAATGGAAGTTTATTAATTACAATTCTTATGCACAGTCCCCATTGGTCAGCATTAATTATATTTTCGTTATAATTGTCTCGCTTTTTTTCATTTATAGCAGTACATTTAAAATACATGAACAGTATTTGCACCATTGCTTTATCATATTTATGCAATCATTACACTGAATCACTTTTACATGTATAACTTCTATGTGTAACATTACACTTTCCCTGTTATATTTTATATTTCCTTATCTTAATAATCATTTTGAAAAGAGTGAACTTTTTTCTTCTAATGTGACAAAATTGTTTAATAACTGATAATTTTTCAAAAAAATACAAATAAATCTTAGCTCCCTATCTTAGTGGCAGGTACCATAAAGTAGTGCTTTGCTTTCTCATTCATCTTTTAAAATTTCTTTAACAGCATAGCAACAGAACAGTGCCTAACAATTCTGTGGATCTTTCAGTCTCTGTCTCTCTGTCATTAAGAAACATCATTGGGGACATGCCCCACTTGGTAAAAATCTTTGTGCAAGCCTAAGGATCTGAGTTCAGATCCCCAGCACATACTCATTTAAAAACCGGCCATTGTGGCACATGTGTACGTGAGGATGTGAATGCTCCAACGAACGGTTGAAGAGATGGCTTTTATTGTATGTATGAAGAAGAATACAGTGAGAGAAGAAAGTCATAGACTAGAGGTTTGGGAAACCAGAGAGGAGAACCAAAAGACAAGGGGGGGGGGAGGGGGCGGGAAACAAACCCAAGAGTGCCAAGAAAGTAGGGCCATAAAGTGGGCATGGCTGAAATGACTGGGCTATATAGGAATGAGGAACTGGGTTAAGGAAGCCCAGGCAGGAGCTGAAGAAATTTAGGGTAGGAGGTGAGGTGAAAAGAGCCACAGGTTCTGAGTAACACTGAGGAAGGTCTAGAGAAGAGCAGGCGCTTTGGTATGCTACTTGGCACCACAGAGAGCCATTTGTACATTTCTTTTGGACCTGACAGCATGGATCTATAACTCTAGTGCCCAGTGAGTGGAGACCAAAGATCCCCAGTGAGTTCCAGGTTTAGCTAGAGACCCTGTCTCAAAAATACAGTGGAGCATCACCAGGAGTTGGCATCTGCACACACCAAACCAACACGCCAAAATCCTAGAGGCATTATTGTCTAAACAGTTAAAGCTTGTATGGTCTCTGGGGGAAAATGTAAACTAAATTTTTAGGTACTATTCTTATGATGCAAGCATCTAAGAGTTGTGCTTCTTTCGGTGTTGAGGGAGATATAGATGGAGCCTACTTTGTGTTTTTTGTTTGTTTGTTTTAGCTAAAAAAAAAAAATCTCAGCCCATGCTGGCCTCCAACTCACTTTGAGGTGAGAGAGTGGCCTTGAACCCTGGCTCCTCCTGTCACCATGCCTGATATAAATTTGCATTTATAACAAATCAATATTTTTTCAGAGATGAGTTATTTGTATGATTCTCAAGTCTGGTAATCTAATTCATTATTAGAGATAATAGCTCAGGATTTTACATATATTTATAGTTTATTTCCTTTTTTTAAGATTTATTTATTTATTTGTATGAGTACACTGTAGCTGTCTTCAGACACACTAGAAGAAAGCATCAGATCCCATTATAGATGGTTGTGAGTCACCATGTGGTTGCTGAGATTTGAACTCAGGATCTCTGGAGGTGCAGTCAGTGCTCTTAACTGTTGAGCCATCTCTCCAGCCCTATAGTTTATTTCCTACTATACTGATTGTTTTTGTTGAGCGAGAGCTGAGGCGTGACTAAAGGCTTTGTTCTAGTCTTCACAGCTAAGCTGTTTTCCAGTATAAATATTTTGTTCTTGTAAGGTGTGTAAAAGTCCCAGAAACAAAACTTCTCCTGCAGTAAAGATTTTCCAAGGCTTATTGTTTGTTGATAAGTGTGGTTCATGAGAACTGGATTGTTATAGGTGCAGAGTCAAATTACTTTGAGTTATCTTTAACCCCTCAGTAGCCATTCCTTGCCCATCAGAATTTGATCCAGCATCCTTGAGACCCTTAGCTTCCACCAACCAAAACTCTTAAGTGTGTTATCAGATAGCACCTGAGGCCTATAGCAGATGGTTCTTAGCTTCACTGCACCCTGCTTACCAGATGCTTCCACTAATATCTTTGGAGAATACCATGATTGGAGACTGATCTGAGTGAGAGACCAGATCTTTTGGGTTCAGGCTCCATCTTAGGGAACTCAAGTTAACAGGTCAGTACCTAGCACCAGTTTCCAGGTTATTCCCCAACAAATCTGCACCTCCAGGTTACAAGTCTGCTCCTGGTACTTCACTTCCTAACAACCACCAATCAGGAGGAAAACAGAAATGAAGTTTTTGGCCCAGCACCAGCCAGTGATGTTAAAGGCCATAACAGTCTCCCAATCAAATATGTGCCAGGCTGGATACCTGGTTTTTGCCTCTATAAATGCTTACTTGGAACTGGGCTCCAGGTGGCACCCTCCTGTTTTAATGCCTTAGGGATTGTGGTGTGGTCCATGCTCAAGCTTGAACAAAGAGACCCTAGTGTGATTGCTTCAGAATTGGCTCCTTGGTGGCCTTTTGAAGTTCACAAATGCTCCCTGGCACAACAAGGGCAACCCCACCCCCATGCACACACACTTTTTGGAAAGAAATAAATGACCTTATCCTTGACTGAAGTCAGTTCCAATAGGGGAAAGTCTGGCTTTTACATAATCTCAACTACCAGCCCTTCTGTCCAGTGAACACCAGTGAGGCCCATCGTTCCATTGATCTAGGCATCCTAAGGTCGCCTCCCCCCCATCACCCGCAGTTCATAGGGAGACAGAGGATCCAGAAAAGACATCTCATGAGCTGTGCACATGTGCTAGATAAAACTCGTTTCTTGGCTTCTACATTGTTGTCCTGGTATGTTTTAGGAATTTCCCAAAGCTGATAGATCACGGGTTAATAGAGGCTGTAGCTTAGGCACCTCACACTCCTTCATGGGTCCAAACCAGCACATGTTTCCACTACCTTCTGGGTTCATTTAATACTTATATATGTGAGTAAGACATATCACATTAGAATCATTTTAAAAAATATCTGAGGACGGAGAGGTGCCTTGGAGGTTAAGAGCACTTGTTGCTCTTGCAGAAGTCCCTGGTTTGACTCCCAATATAGTGGCTCCCAACCACCTGTAACTACAGTCCTAACATATCTGACACCTGGCTTCAGCAGGCACTGGGCATGCATGCAATGCACATATTTACATACATGCAGGCAAAACACTTGTGTACATAAAGGAATACTTTGAAAATCCCCATTCCTTGCTGGTTTGTATTGTTTCCTAGCATGTCTTGTCTTCCATTCTTGTGCTGGGAGCAGGAAAGCATTCTGCAAACACATATACTGTAGAGTGCAACAGGCCAAGGAGACCAGTGCACTACAGTGTACTTCTTGTATTCTAAGACCTTGAAGAGAACACTGTAACCAACCCTCCTATGGCTTGGGCTTTCCATGTAACCAGTTTTTTTTTTTTTTT
>NC_034613.1:128446830-128479545 GCF_900095145.1 Mus pahari | reverse complement strand
TTTTGGTTTTTCGAGACAGGGTTTCTCTGTATAGTCCTGACTGTCCTGGAGCTCACTTTGTAGACCAGGCTGGCCTCGAACTCAGAAATCCGCTTGCCTCTGCCTCCCGAGTGCTGGGATTAAAGGCATGCGCCACCACGCCCGGCTGCCAGGATTCTAATACACAGTTCTTTGTGTCTATGTGCTTGTGATTTAGCACACTTACATGTTCCTGTGTTAATCTCACCCCATTTTGGTCTTAGCTTTCTCATTTGTTCCGATAAATCAGGGTTCTGATTTATTAATTCCCCAGGCAACATACTTTCCATATATGGGTAGGGGACAGGTGAAGTGTCAGCTATGGAAACAGGTCTTTTCTTCAGAATAGATGGAGGGCCCAAGAGCTGCTGAGAGTGTCATGGCAGAAGCAACTAAGAGATGGTGTCTACTGAAGGAGGAGATGAGATATGAGCCGGAGTAGTGGGTGATACTAGACTGGAAGAAAGGGAATAAAAGGACCATTCACGAAGTTCTCAGCTCCTTCCCAGACATCATTGGAGACACCTGAATATCTTGGTCAGCATCATCTGTTATGTTATATACACCACAGTTCATGGCTGATAACATCAGACTGGAAACAGGAGGAACCTTCCTGGGCAGGCTCTTTTGAGAATGCTTAATATGAATGGTTAATAGTCTGTAATTTCCTGAGCTAAGGAAACAAAACAAAACAAACAAGAAGACCAGACTAGAGGCAGAGGTCTTGCTCTTGGCAAATAACCACATAGAGGTAGTTTGAAAGGACTGTCTCTGGCCTTCTAGCTCTCTATACTGAATGCTTGCTGATAACTTCTAAAAAATCCTAAAAACGTTCTTGCTTGTTCTGTGGTTAAAAACCACTGGCTTGGGTGTGCAACACCTGTGGCCTCACAGTGGGGAACTAAATAAAAATGTATTGTTATCACTCACTTCTCTGTCCAGATAGACAGAAGCCTCCCTGGCTAGGCTGGTTAACTCTTTGTGAACCAGAGAGGAGGGAAAGGATAAGAATTAAGATGCGTTATACAGGCAGATATGCACAGACACATACACATTCATACATACATTTAGATTCTCATTCACATTCTTATTTGCACATTAACACATTCACATTTTTGTTGGGCCCAACCGCCTGTCTCATACACTCCACAAGTATTCATGCATGCTTACATGCACACACATACCTACATACTTATGTACTGACAAACAGACATACACATTTGGGTGGATGGATGGATGGATGAATTGATGGGGCAGAGCTCCCCAAGCCAAACCATCTAACTAATAACTTTCCTTTCCCTGGTCTTTTAAATCTTAGATTAAAAAAGTTCTTTAGGAAATTACCTCAGAGATAAAATGTTATATAAAATGGGAGTTACAGAATGATGTTAAGGTCAAAGCAGTATGTCCTTCTGCAAGCTTGTTGTAAGTTCAATGCAATAGTTTTTACATGGATGTGCCTTATCATAGTGCACACCTGTGGCTTCTTCCTTGGATCTGAATGCTTTTCCTTGAGCACAAATCTGTCCCAAGCCTACTTCTCTTTTTAGTATAATTATGAAAGCTCATTGAATTTCTTATTATGCAGCCTTTACTTACTGTATGAGGAGTGGGCACATTCTATTCTTGATTCTATCTTTCTTACATCTTTCTAGCAAATCGACTAAGACCATCTCTTAAAACTTTCTTCCTAAAACTATTTGAATCAAATCAGGAATTCTGTAGAATCATTAACTCATCTAAACAGCATTAATTCATAAAAGTTCATCTTTATGTTGATCTGCAGGAATCTGATCACTAGGGTGCGCTAATGTCCAGGGATTATTATATTAATTTAATAATGACAGGAAAGGCATATAAGCTGCAAGATGCAATCCTGAGGTGACGTCTCTTTGGGCCACCACCTTCAGGAAGGCCACCTGCTAGCCTTAGCCTATCCTAGATAGCTCTAGACAGTTATTGTTATCATTTATTGTCAACACCATAAAATTATCTGGGGAGAAGGAATCTTAATTAAGAAAACCTGCTCCAGATTGAGCTGTGGGCAAACCCTTGGGGCATTTTCTTTATTAATGATTAGTGTGGGAGGGCCCAGCCCACAGTGGATGGTACCACCTGTGAGCAGGTGGTCCTAGTTTGTGTAATAAGTAAGCTGAGCAAGCCATGGGAGCAAACCATTAAGTAGCATTTTTCCATAGTGTCTGCTTCCGTTCCCGCCATGACGTTCTTGGGTTGAGTACTTGCCTTGGCTTTCCCATAAGTTGTGAGCAGAAATAAACCTTTTCCTTCACAGGTTGCTTTTTGTCTTTTTTTTTTTTTTTAAACTCAGCAATGGAAAGCAAACTAAGATGATATACTCCAGAAGTCCTTCCCTTCATCCAGTTGCTTGCACACCCCCACTGCGAAGCCAGTCTTCTTTTCGAATTTAAACCTCCCTTCCTCTTTTTGTCTTCATTCTCCAGTCACTGGTCCAAATTTGAGGCTTATTTGCCCTGAAGATGCCTACCCTGAGCCATCAAGAAACCTTCCCACTTCCAGAATTTCTAACTTAGAAAGCTTATGTTTCTTCTTTCTCTTTCCATTTTTGGAGATCTCCAGCTTGCCTGTTTGCTGTCAATCTTCAATAACATTATCCTAGAGTTGCCTTCAAAGTTTGCCACCCCCCCCCCCGTCTCCCACTCCCTCTCCCTTTAGAGTCCAGGCCTGACTTGGGCTGGGGATCCTCTTGCCTCTCTCTCCTGAGTGCTGGCATTACAGGTATGTGCCACCATGCTGGCTTGTTTTATAGTTTTTGTCTCTGTGAGGCGAAGAATCTGTAAAAGGCATCCTGTGCCCTAAGTAGCAGTAGTGGCTTTGTTAGCTGCACTTCTTCGACTGTTCTCACATGACTAGGTAAGTCAGTTTTGCTTGAATATTTCAGTGAGTTTTACTTGCTTTCTCCAACTTTTGGCAACCTGACTTCATTGGCCTATGGAGAAGATTCCGTTTCTTTCCGAAAGGCCTGGAGACTTCCACAGCAAGCTGAGAATAGCTTTTATATATTTTTGGCTGCTTTATTTATCATATTATCTAAAAAGGCAATTCCCTTAGTTTGTATCTGTTTGGCTCAGGCTGGTTTGGTTTGGTTCTGTTGAGAGTCTCACTTTTTATACCAGGCTGGTCTGGAACTCAGTCTCAGGTCAAGTTTGTGACTGCTAGAATTATAGACGTTTACCTAACCTGGCTCGTCATTTATATTGTAGACAATTTTCAATATACAGAAAAATATAAATAAGAAAGAACCTATAACTCAAGCATTCATATATATCCAGCTAAAATAATGACTATCGCTTTCATTTTTCATATTTGCCATAGTATATTGCCCAATATTAAATTCTGAAATTGTGTTGTGTGACACTATGCATTTTATACATTTTTTGGGGAATTCAAATTTGCCAGTAGTCCAGTCCACATATTGTGGTGGTTTGAATAAGAATGGCCACAATAAGACTCATATATTTGAATGCTTAGTCATTGAGGTGTGGAACTCTTTATTAGGATGATTAAAAAGTGTGGGCTGGTTGGAGGAAGTGTGTCACTGAGAGTGGGCTTTGAGGTGTCAAAAGCCCACACCAGGCCCAACCCTTCCCCTCCCATGGCTTGTGGATCAGGATGTAGCTCTCAGCTACAGCTACTGTGCCGTATGTTCCGTCATGCTCCCTGTAATGATGATAATGGACTAAACCTCTGAAACTGCAAGCAAGCCCCCAGTTAAATGCTTGCATTGATAAGAATTGCCTTGGTCATGGTGTCTCTTCCCCGCAATATAAAAACAATACTACAACTCTTTTTTTTTTACATTGTTTAATACAGACTTTTATAGATGTGACTTTATTGTATCTTAACAGTTTAAATTTGATCCTCAAACATTTTGAGCTTTTATTATTCCTTTTGCTAACCACCTCTTACAATTTATTTTTTAAATCAAGTTTTTGAAATCAGTTCTCTGTTATTTAATTCTAAAACATATAAAACATCTTGCCTTAACAATTTCAAAAACCACACATAAAACTCCATAATACAATAGGCCAACTTTCATCCTATTGTGACATTTACCCCTACTGTTTCTGCAATTATACAGTTCTGTCATTGAAAATATACCACTTAAATCTCAACTTACACATTTCAAGAACAATCTTTAGTAGTAACATAAGTATATTTTCTGTGGAGTTATTTCTGACCATATTTTTCAGAACATGGGAATATATGTATATTTATATTCTTGTGAGTTCAAAGTCTGTTTTCTGATACTTTCTGTACACATATCTGCAAAAATTTTTGTATATTTTGTGATAATATAGTCCTTGAAAAATTATTTAAATATGATAAACTAATAGCAAATGGCAACATTTCAAAGAATTGTTCATACATTTTTGTATTGTCATTCCAACTATGTTTACCCTTTATGACCATGTCTCTGCTTACTTTCAGAAAGGCACAGGACTCCGGTCTACCCTACCAAAGTAGTAGTCAAAATAAAAATCTATATTATGCTTCTCAGAGCAAATTCATTTAGACATTAAAAAAGAAAATTTTAGCTAGTTCCAAAGCTGCCTCAGTTTCAAAGTCTGGCCACTGTTCCCTTGCTGGGAAAAGTAAGAAGTACTTCAGCTCTGAGGACACTGGCCTTCCCATAGCACCACAGCCCTCTGCTGCAGTACCAGCACCAAAAATGATGGTAAACAGCAATGTACAAACATGCCGCAAATGTTTTAATAGAATTTGGCTTTTCTTTAAACCGTTTTTTTTTTTCAGTCAAAACGAACAAACAAACAAATGCTGAAACCACTTAATAAACTTACAAACTTGAAAAAATTAGACACCAGTTGGGTAGCAAAATTCATATTATAAAAGCAATGTATTCTAAATTTCGAAGACATGACAAGTTCTGTAGAACATCTCTCATCAGAAGACCGAAGCTTTCAAACTGCATGATCTTCTGCCAGGCAGGACTAGGGCATCATTCACTGGCTTGAGGTTGAATCCATTTCAAGGCATGTCTTGATGGTACAGCAATAGTGGGATGATAAAATGTGCAGTCTGGTCTTGTACACTGAGTATTAAACCTATAGTGTTTTGCCTGTTGTCTTAGTTAGGGTTTTACTGCTGTGAATAGACACATGACCAAGGCAACTCTTATAAGGATAACATTTAACTGGGGCTGGCTTATAGGTTCAGAGGTTCAGTTCATTATCATCAAGGTGGGAACATAGCAGCATCCAGGCAGGCATCGTGCAGGAGGAGCTTGGTGAGGTGGTGCATGCCTTTAATCCCAGCACTCAGGAGGCAGAGGCAGGCAGATCTCTAAGTTCCAGGCCAGCCTGGTGTACACAGTGAGTTCCAATACAGTCTAGAGTCTAGCAGACTTGAGTTCCAGGACAGCCAGAGCTACATAGAGAAACCCTGTCTCAAAAACAAAACAAAACAAAACAACAAAAAAACCTTTTACACTATGGTACCCTGGCTTGGATGGGTCTAAACAAACCTCAAGTCTTAAGATTTTAGGAAAGGGCTGAGCAGACATCCCCTTTTGTAAACCATTGACAGGCAAGGAGATGCCTCCTACTTCTGGCCATGTGCTCTGGTGTCCCATTCATTCTGAAGCTTGTCAGCTTTGGTTCTTAAAAACACATACTCAGTCTTAGCCACATGATTTGTTTTAATAGAAAAGAACACAGACTCTGTAATAATACTTTTCAGGTGAGTTAGGAGTTCCCCTCTAGCTTCTAATGTTGTAACCAAGTAATACAATCCAAGATACCAATAGGAATTATTTATAGACAAAAGCCTGATATACTATTTGGTAAAGTCAACATTGGTAATGGCATTAAAAATACATTCACCTGAAATACAAAGCCTCAAACATCTGTAGAGGTTAGCTTTCAGTGCCTCTGTGTGCAGTCCAGATGCTTCTCTATGGTTTAGGCAGAACACTGGTTCTACTATGTAATACGGTGGCAGTAATAAATTAGCTTTATCATTTATTCAGCCGGGCGTGGTGGTGCACGCCTTTAATCCCAGCACTCAGGAGGTAGAGGCAGGTGAGACAAGGTTTCAGTATAGTCTGGCAAGCTTGAAACTGGCTGTTTAGATCAGGCTGGCTCCCAGTTCATTGGGATCTGCTTGCCTCTGCTTCTCAAGTGCTGGGATTAAAGGTGTGCACCACCACATTTGGCTAATATATTAGTTTTAAAAGGATGAAAATTTTATTTACAAATAATCTCCCTTTAAAAAGTTATTTATTTTTAAATCTTTCTCGAGACAGGGTTTTTCTGTGTAGCCCTGGCTGTCTTGGAACTTGCTCTGTAGACCAGGCTGGCCTCGAACCCACAAAGGTTTGCCTGCCTTTGTAGTGCTGGGATAAAAGGTATAAGCCACTATCTCCTGGTTTACAGTAGTCTCTTAAGGGTTTCTTTAGTATTTTACAACGTTGCAGACCTGCCTGTGCTTAGAAACATTACTTTCAGGTGCATGATAGTCTTAAGGAAAGCCAAGTTCACTCACTTCCTGGCTTCCTTGGACTCTCATTTTACTTTGCTGCTAGGGCACAAGTAGAGGGAAGGCTAGATATCACGGAGATCAGTGGATTTCATGCAGTTGTTGTGAAACCCACAGCTCCCATCTTCAGGGTAATAAGAGATACTTTCTTCTGGATCCATTTTGTGGGATCTTGGTCCAGGAACACAGAATTGGTTTACCCCAATGCCAAGTTCCATCATGGAAGCAGTTTTACAGTTTTATTTTTTTAAAAATAGTTTTACAGAACAAAGGAAGTCATGAATCAAGGCAAGTTTAAAACACATTGATGGGTAAACCAGAGAGGTATGAACAAGATGGAAGAGCTATTCTATAGGCCTAAGATGTTATCTGATGACATTCTTAGCTCTGAGATTGGCAGAGCTAGTACTCTATTAAATTAGTAGCTTCTAAGAGGCTTTTACTAATTATCATAAGATATTAGTTCTTTGCAAATTGCTTCTAAGAGGTTTTTATTATCACAGAATGTTAGCTTTAAGTTAATAGCATCAATGAGCTTTTTATTTATTATTGTGAGATGTTAGTTCTAAAGTTACCACCTTCCAAAAGATTTTTTTCTATTATCACCGGGTGTTAGTGTTCAGTTACTGAGTGGGGCCAGGAAGGCTAAAACTAGCTCAAGATAAAGCAGTTAGCCTCCGAACCTGCACAATTCTAATCTCTCCATAATTCTGAAATTCCAGTGGGTCCATCAGTTTCTGCAGACATAAACACAACCACACACAGCGTCTTTTCAGGGATTTTCATCGCAAAACTATTTGTTTAAATAAAAGAAACTTTGGAGAGGACAAAAAAGTGCAATGCACCAAGGAGTTGCTAGGTCGGACACAGGGATCTCTGCTGCCTGGATGCTCCACTTGGCTCCTCTTCAATACAGTTAAGAAAGGGGCCTGACCAGAGAACAAAGAAGACTTAACTCCAGGAAAATAACAAAGGCTGAAATAGCTGGAAGAAAAGTTCTCTAGAGCCCTGACCTCAAGGTTGGCTTCTTAATAAAATCCCATGAGAAGAAAAAAACCTAGTAAACTACACATCCAAAAAAGTCCTGATGCTAAAGCAACTGTCAGTAAGAATTGATACCCATTCCCAAACTTGGTGCTGCACTGCCTGTAATCTCAGCATTCTGGAGGTGGAGCCATGAGGATGAGGAGTTCAAATTTGGCCTTGGTGAAATGCCAAGTTCCGGACCAGCTTCGACTACAGGACACTGTGGCTCAAACACAAGCAAACATACAAACAAAAACGAAAGAAAGAAACCAATATAGATCATTTGTGTACAATACTGTTTAAAGTGTTTCTTCTTTTGGTAAAGGATGTGAATTTTTCCCCCCAGTGTTTTAGGGTACAGGTAAAATTATCCAAAAAGGCTTTATGATCAGAGAGGTAAGGGCTGCAAGGCTGCGCTGAACGGGTAGAGATGTGGCTCAAGGCTCGAATCGCTAGAACATAAGGAGACCAGGGCTATATGGCTGCAAGTCACAAGCTCTGTCCTTTGGCCTGTAACAGGGGCTTTGGAAGTTATGAACCGGCAACACTTAGGGAAGCTGGCAGCGACCTCGCTCGTACCACTGCGCAAACGCGAAAATCAGCCAATCCCAGACCGCAGATTACAGCTTCCTTCCGGTGAGAGGGCGGGACTTCGGTTGATTTTCGCTAGGGCGAGGATGGGCGTTCGGGCTTTCATCGCGGATTCGGGTCGCCCTGCTCTCTTAGGCAAGTTCGAGTGACTTCGGCGGTTTTCTCCATTCTGCTTACCTTCCGGAGTCTTCATTTCTACAACAGTTGACTGAAAAGCGGCAGAAAAAATATTTTGTTCCGTGAGGGTGAGTTTCAGTTTCTGTGGCCGCTAGATGGCAATATTAGCCGCGGTATCGTAGCCCTGCCCACTCCACCCCGCCCTTTGTGCTTAAAAAAAAAAGTCTAAATTATGCTTCCTCTATCTGGGTCTCTTTTGCTTGGATTTTTTGCTGGCCAGTGGATAAAGCCCTTTGCTCTTCTAGTAGGCGGTTTTGTTTTTAAATTCTGTTTGGGCAGCTACCTGTGTTTTGGCTTTTCTAAAAGTCATTCTTTTCTTTAACTTGTCATTAGGATTAACATTGTCATAGGATCTTTATAAACATCCTTGTTCTTTTATTTAACCGTTTGCAGGGGTAATAATGAAAACAATTCTTACACACATTGCAATCATCCAGACTCAATATAGTTTACAATACTTGATTTAGGGTTTTGTTTTGTTTTGTTTCTTCCCCATTCCCATGGGTATAATATAAGCATACAGAAATGAGTATTTGTGTTATTGCTTTAACAGCTTAAGAAAATTGAAATCCCACTGAACCCCCCTGACAGGTAATGATTAGAAAAAAGACCCTAGAAACTGGAGAGATGGCCCAGCAGTTAAGAGCTAGTACTGCTCTTACAGAGGCCCCCTTCCTAGGACCCACCTTGGCTCCAGACAGATGCCTCTGGTCTACAGGAGCATCTGCACCCACATGCACAGACACATGCATGATTACAAGGTGATAAAAATGAATCTTAAAATGAGAAAAAGATTTGAACATTTTTTCCAAATGTGACAACATCGTCTAATAACTGATTTTCCTCCTTATGCCAATGTCAGGTATCATAAAGGCTGATGCCTAAGGTTGGACCATACTTGCTTTTTCCTCCTTGCTTACCCTTATACTTTCTGCTCAGCATCAGAACTGCTATGTGTTCTCTTGGTATTTGTTGAACAAATGACCAAGTGCCTGATTTCTTCAGGGTACAATTCTCTATCCATACAACATGACTGGGTCAGTTCAGGCCTGGTGGTAAAGGCCTGTAACCTAGCTACTGGGTAGATGTGTAGGAAGGGTTGTAGTTCAAGGACTGCCTGTGCTGTAGAGTGTGTTGAAGGCCAGCTGGGACTGTTTAATGAAACTGTCTTGAAATTTAAAAAAGAAAAAATCAGATCTATTGACTTTCTTTTGAAAGATGTTTATCTGTATCCATCATACTGCTTTCTCAAGGGGAGTGTATAATTATTGACATTCTGATGCATGCACTAAAACTGAAGGCTTATTTTTCTCATTTTGAAAATAATAAAAAGAAAAGAAAAAAAAATCAGGAGAGCTGGAGATACTGTTCCATTGTAGGCCAAACTTCTATGAGATGAAGGAAAGCATTTTACAAAGCGAGTATGTGATTAGACAGCGATGGACTAGGGATGTTGGCAAATTTTGGTTCTCTGATTGCTCATCTTGATATCTGTGGTTATTGTCTCAGTATCTGTGTACTACCATTTCTGTAAACGACAGTGGAAGCAGAAACCGCTTTAGGGGGTGGTGGCCCACATAGGCCAACAGCTTGTGTCCTAGAAATGAGACGGGGGTGTGCTTGCTTACTTTTGACTTTTGTCTTTCTTTTTTGAGCAGGTTTCCATTATCTCAAAGTAGTTTTGAAGGGGCAATTTAGTCTAGCTAAGGATGACCAGAGTTTGTGGTTCCATATCCTCAAGTGCTGGGATTACAGGTGTAATGTCAGGGGAATATAAAGAAGGAAAGCATATCAGTGTACTTTTTTTTAAAGATAACTTCTCCATAAAGTGAAAAGAATTTTATTGTACAGACTTACTGTTTCAACATCGCCATTTATTCACAATGCAATTTTAGAAGTAGATTTGTTAGGTCCAAAGGCCAAACAGTTCATTCAGTCTTGGAAGAGTATTCTTTCTATGAGGATTCTTGTTTACCATGCCCTTTCTATGATTTATAATAACAAATTATTATAAATATTAGAAACTAATATTTAATATAAACAATAGCTATTGCCATATATAATTACATTAAATATTAATTAATTAAATTGTTTTGATGTTAAAATATTTAATATTTATGCTTATATATAACTAATAAAATTTAACTTAATATTATTTAATTATTTTATATACATACACACACACACACATATATATATATATATATATATATATATATATATATATATATATTGTTACTGTTATTATTTTGGTACTGAGTATTGACCTTGTATATCTTTACTCTTCTTTTGAGTTTCTACTAACCCTGCTTAAACTCCCCACTAAAATGCCTTGAAGATCCAAGGAAACAAAAAGAAAATGAAAAAAAAAAAAAGAAAGAGAATCCACAGTACCTTAATAGGAATGCCCACCTTTAAGTCCTTCCCCATTTCTCCCACTTCTCCTCTTAGGGGGTGGGGCTCTCCTTGATATCACCCCATCCTGGCACTTCAAGTCTCTGCAAGGCTAGTCACATCTTCTCCCAGAGGCAGTCCAGCTAGAAGACATATCCTACATACAGGCAGCAGCTTTTGGGATAGCCCCAGTTGTTCAGGACCCACATGAAGACCAAGCTGCACATCTGCTACATATGTGCGGGGAGGCCTAGGTCCAGCCTGTGCATGCTCTTTGGTTGGTGGTTCAGACTCTGAGAGCCCCAAGGGTGCAGGTTAGTGGACTCTTGGTCTTCCTGTGGAGTTCCTGTCCCCTTTGAGGCCCATAATCCTTCCTCCTATTCCTCCATGAGAGTCCCCAAGCTCCATCCACTGTTTGGCTGTGGGTGTCTGCATCTGTCTGAGTCAGTTGCTGGGTGGAGCCTCTCAGGACAGCCATGCTAGGCTTCTGTCTGCAAGCATAACAGTATTAATAGTATCAAGGATTGGTGCTTGTCCATGGGATGGGTTTCAAGTTAGGCTGGTTATTAGTTAGCCATTCCTTCAGTCTCTGCTCCCTCCCCTGTGCCTGCATTTCTTATAGACAGGACAAATTTTAGGTTGAAAGTTTTGTGGGTGTGTTGGTGTCTCTATTGATCCACTGGGGTACCTGCCTGGCTACAGGAGGTAGCCTCTTCAGGTTCCATATCCTCAATGTTGTGAGTCACAGCTAAGGCCACCCCCATTGATTCTTGGTCACCTCCCAGATCCCAGGTCTCTGTCTGGACATACCCCCCCGCCCCATCAGTTTCAGTTCCATTCATTTTCATGGCCTTCTAGCCATCCTGTCCTTCCCTGCACCTGATCTTAAACCCCCCATTCCCCTCCCTCCCTTCCAGTTCCCTACCTTCATCTGCCTCTCATGACTATCATTTCAGTATGCTGTAGCTGCCTTCAGACACACCAGAAGAGGGCATCAGATCCCACCACAGATGGCTGTGAGCCACCATGTGGTTGCTGGGAATTGAACTCAGGATCCTTGGAAGAGCAGTCAGTGTCTCAACTGCTGAGCCATCTCTCCAGCCCCTCTCATGACTATCTTTATCTTATGAATATTTTATTCATTCTTCAGTTGAGAGACATCTAGATTGTTTCCTGTTTCTGGCTATTACACATACAGCTGCTGTGAACAGTCTTTGTGAGATGTTGAAGCATCTTTTGGGTATATACCCAGGAGTAGTATAGCTGGGTCTTGAGGTAGGAGTATTACCACATTTCTGAGAAACCACCAAATTGATTTCCAAAGTGGTTGTACAAGTTTGCACTGTCACCAGCAATGAAGAAGTGTTTCCCTTTCCCCCAAATCCATCTTCAGTGTTCTGGCATGAGATGTAGGTTTATAAAGAGAGCACAAGATATGTATAACCACAGCCCTGGTTCAGATGTGGTCTCACTCATCTTTGGCACAGCATCAGCTTGGGTCCTGTCTCTCTTACAGGGTGTGTTGTCCTCCCTGGGAGACAGGTCCCTCTTCTGGCTGGTACCAGGCTTTTCAGTCTTTTCTTTGAGGAATGTCCAATTTCTCTGGAGCTAACTGTACTCTCATGGCCTTCTTGCTCTAGAGCAGTGGTTCTCAACCTCTGGGTGTTAACCCTTTGAGGGTCAAATGACCCTTTCACAGAGGCCACCTATGGCCATTGGAAAACACAGATATTTACATTACAATTCCTAACAGTAGCAAAATTAGCTATAAAGTAGTAGCTAATTATGAAAATAATTTTATGGTTGTGGTCACCACATCTCAGGGAATGACCCTAGCAGTAGTAGTTAAATATAGGGGAAAGTTTGATGTGCTGTTGGTAAAGGTTTGTCATGAGAATATCACTAATTTGAAATAGAAGAACTCAGGTCTCTGTAGTTTTAGTGATGCTGATGCTAGGCAGGAAGAGAACGAAAAGGCCTTTCTGCAGCCATAGAGACTCCAGGCTGTCTGTGTTGGCTTCCTTTGATACAAGTGCCTTCTTCAGTCCATGGAATGTAATACCAGCTCCCCCTGCAGGCTGATCACTTCAATTTTTCCCTTTTTTTTTAAATCTTAGGTGGTAACTGGCCTAGAGAAGGACAGACAGATAGGACAGAAAGGAAATTGGGTCTACAACCTGCCTTTCAGAAAACCATATCTGTCTATGATAGTGTTTAAAGTGAAAGCTTGTTCTCGTACAGTGTATATGATTTCTTTTTCAGTTATGTGGGAATAGACCTAAATACTTTTAAAAGCTTACAGTTTTCTTATCTTTGTCTAAGGACTCGGATACATTCAGGACACTTGTTATTACTGACTGTGACAGAGAGACAGTTTTTCCTGCTGCCCGGGGTATGACAAAGGGCAGGTATACCAAACAGAAGCCAGAAGGTTCTTGAGGAGGAGGTTCCAGTGGCCTTCTGCTCTGTGTCCTTGGCTCTATGGTGGGTAGTTAGGGTGAGTATTGAAAGATTCTGAGTGTCCTCCTGAAGAATGCATTCCAAGGCTGGCTTGAGTGGGAGGCCTGTCCAAGGGATCAGTATATGATGGTGGGTGGGCCAGCTGTTCCTGGAGATCAGCAATCTCAGCCATCAGCCTACCAGCAACTGCACATTGGGAAGGTATGTCTTGGTGAGCCTCGAGAAGGAGAGTTGAAGGGACCCCACTAGCTATTTCTGCATAGGCTCAAGGCCTGCTAATTCTTGGATAGGAACAGCTGAGTTCTGATGAGGTGAATCAAGAACTTCCTGGTTCCAAGGGCCACAGCAGGGCAAGTTATATGGTGAGGATCATTTTCTGGGTCCACTTGGCATAATATAAACACATTTTGTAAAGGTTTTGGCCACGGCTACTCCATGGTTGGAGGAAGAGTTTTATTTTTTATTATAGATCAAGGGCGAGAGAGAGAGAAAGAGGAGCAGAGCGGAAGAGTTTTATTATAGATCAGAGAGGGAAGGAAAGGGGGAGAGGGAGAGAGGGAAAAAGAGAGGAGCAGGCGGCAGTCAGTGAGTGGCCAGGGCTGTGGGAGCAGAGTGGGAAAGTTCTGCCAGGTATAAGGATTATTTTGTTTGGGAGGAGGACAGGTTAGCTGAAGCAGCCTGGGAACTAGCTTGGAACTCTGGTCTGTTGGAGGCTGAGTTCATAGAGAAATAGATTCCCCTTTCAGAGGTTGGGGAGCTATAGGAGCAGGTAAGAAAGTCATGGTATTTCCTAGCAAACTGGAACTCATGGTACAGCGTTTCTGAAGAATGCTGAGTGTTTACTAAGAGTCTAGCCTGAGCTGAGCCAAACTGCTATTTGAGGGGTTGGGACCTGACCCATGTGTTAATTATCCAGTCTCATATTTCATATGAATCACCTTGACCAAATAATCATTTGAAAAGCTGAACATTTTTGTACATCAAATATTGTTCCTAAGGACATGGTTTGCTTTCTTTTCACCATTTTTTTCTTTAGCACACCAAAAAGTGCCCAGAAGTATGCTTTCAACATGCATATTTTGTTCAGTATGTATATAAGTGATGATTTCTTCAGAGTAATTTTTAAAAGACTACATTTTATTTATTTTTAATTGTGTGTGTACATGCATGCTTGCATGCCTGTGTGAGTGCATATGTATGTATGTACACATAAGTACAGTGCCCACAGAGGCATCCCATCAATCCCTTGGGGCTGGAATAACAGGCAATTATTGCGAGCCACCAAATATGGGTGTTGGGAATTGAACTTAGTCCCTCTGCAAGAACATTACTTTCTCTTAACTGCTGAGCTGTCATGCCAGCTTTAAAAATTGTTTACAAATATAATGTATTTCATAATGCTTTATAGTGTTTGAACAGTTTTCTAACCATGATGGCTTTTCTTTCTACGTAACACTTTGTTCTGAGCTTTGAATGTTTTATTATAATTAAGATAAATCTTTTGTGGCTGGAGAGATGGCTCAGTGTTTAAGAGCACTTGTTGGTTTTGTAGAGGACACAGGTTCAAGTTCTAGCACCCACTTGGTGGCCCACAACCATTTGTAACTCTTAATTTCAGGGGTTTCAATTCCCTTGCCTCTTTTGACCTCCATGGGCACCAGACAGGCACATGGTACATAGCCATACATTCAGGCAAAGCGTCCACACATATACAAATGAATCTTCATAAGTTTCAAAGTCAAGTTCTTCACCTGGGTATTTAGCAACAGGAAAGCACCTTGCAAAGCATGTTCAATGCAGAGTGGAAGAGACCAGGGACATAGGGGTTTTCGCCTGTTTTTCTTGCAATGTCTAGAGACTCTTGACTATTGGCTCCAGAACTGCATGGCATGTTTCCCACAAATATAATTCGTCATTAGATGGTATTAGTACCTGCTTCAGGAAGTGATGGCTTTCATGATAACCCAACAGGTTGTAAGCTTGTGTCTTGCCAGTATTACATGTTATGTTATTAGTATTTCTCATATTTCTGAAAATATGGAATAGACCTTTTTTTAAAAAAAAATATTGACACTGTGATAAAATGTACCTTGAAAAGAAAAAAGATAGAGTCTCATGTACCCAAGCTAGCTGTAGCTGAGAATGATCTGGTCTTCGGTTTCCACCTCTTAAATGCTGGGGTAACAGCTATGAATCTCCATACTCAGTTTATATGTGGCTTTGAATCAAGCCTTGGGCTTTGTGTATGTCACGCAAGTATCCAACTGAGTTAAATGACCTTTAGCCACAAATATATTCTTTAAATGTCGTAGCCTATGTACAATGTATTTGTTAAGCTTCTCATTTTTGCTTTCTCATAGAAAAAGAGCAGTGTCATTTGTAGGAATCCATGAAAGAAATGTGAATCACATTGATACATTTCTCAAAGATATCCTCTCTATAAAATGAAGAGTATTTTCAACTATAATGAATTGTTTGTATACTTCTTGAAGCAGACTTACTGTATTATGAACATAGACTCGGGGGCTGGAGAGATGGCTTAGCAGTTAAGAGCACTGACTGCTTTTCCAGAGGTCCTGAGTTCAATTCCCAGTAACCACATGGTGGCTCACAACCACCTGTAATAGGATCTGATGCCCTCTTCTGGTGTGTCTGATGACAGCTACAGTGTACTCATATTTAAAAAAAAGTACTCATATAAAAAAAAGTATTAAAAGAACATATACTCTGTATATCTTGGTTATATACTGAAGGAAAGCTAATACCCATTATATAAGAATTCTTGTATTTTTATAGCCTCACTGTCACTTATTGCCTTTAAAATATCATAGTCTTAAATAAAAGCTATAGGTATAGAAATGAACCCATGCGTCACAAACATTGTAACTATAATTATTGAGTTTTGCTCTTTAATTGTGCTTCTGATTTAAGGATGAATAGAAATTTTCATTTTTCTATAGATAAGTCTATAACAGTTTCTGTTGCCCATGAAACCCAGTTCATGGAGAATGTTAAATAAGCATTCTACCATCAAGATAAGCCCATAATGCTGTGTCTTTTTTTTTTCCCCTAAGGGTTTATGTTAAAAAAAAAATGTCATCCCTGAGCTGGAGAGATGGCTCAGTGGTTAAGAGCACTGACTGCTATTCCAGAGGTCCTGAGTTTAATTCCCAGCAACCACATGGTGGCTCACAACCATCTGTAATGGGATCTGATGCACTCTTCTGGTGTGTCTGAAGACAGCTACAGTGTATTTATATACATAATAAATAATTCTTTTTTAAAAATGTCACCACAGTCTACCCTTTCTGTCACTGGATTTTACCCTGTTTTCCTGTTTCTGGTGTCCTGGGAAAGCTTCCCTGGATTACCTAGGGAGATCCCAAACAAAACTCACATTGGTGATTTCTCTCAAACTCCCAGATATTTTCCTAGACTTGCTACCTGTGCAGGGGAATACTTCTAGGACTCTTAAAATGATTATTATTTATGCATATATGTGTGTACCTGAATGTCTGTGCATCATGTACATGCATTTATTTCCCCTAGGAGTAGACAGAAGAGGGTATTGGATCTCTTAGAACTGGAGTTACAGGCAGTTGTGGGGCATTTGATGTGGGTGTGGGATATTGAAACTGTCCTCAGAAAAAGCCAGTACTTTTAACCACTGAGCCATCTCTCTAGCCTTGAAGTCTTTTTTTCCCTTGTGTTTTGTTTTTATAAGACAGCGTTTTGTGTGTGTGTGTGTGGGGGTGCTAGAGAGGTGGCTCAGCAGTTAAGAGTACTGACTGCTCTTCCAGAGGTCCTGAATTTAATCCCCAGCAACCATCCATAATGAGATCTGACGCCCTCTTCTGGTATGTGTGAAGACAGCTACAGTCTACTTAGATCTAATAAATAAATAAATCTTAGAGAGAGAGAGAGAGAGAGAGAGAGAGAGAGAGAGAGAGAGAGAGAGAGAGAGAGTGAGTTTCTTTTTGTAGCCCTGGCTGTCCTGGAACTAGTTCTATAAACCAGGCTGGCCTTAAACTCACAGAAATCTCCCTGCCTCTGTCTCCTGAATGCTTGGATTAAAGGCATGTACCACCACTACGACTTGGCTTGCCTTAGACTCTTAATGTTTATTTTTCTTTCTCATAATTTTCAAACGTGTGGTAATGTGGCCCAGTTACACCCTGTCCTATAATCTCAGTAGAAATGCTGGGCTCCACATATTCTGATTCAGCAAGCTCCTTGAACATGCACATTATTCATGAGGAAGGTATGTGACAGCAGTGCAAATTGTTCTCTTCATCAGATTAGGTAGAAGGACTGAGAGTTGCTGAGGGTGGGATGGTGAGAGCAAGAAAGAGATTCTGCTACTGTCAAAGAGAGAGATGAAGAGAAAAAGCTGATGATGCTAGCCTCTAAGTGAGACAGGTATCTTCTAGGGCAGACTTCTGTATTAATATTCCATCAAGCTGTTTTCATTTACTTTCAGCTAGAACTTAATGGTATAAGCTGGGCATGCCGAGAGAGAAACATTCCTGCTCATCTTTTTAGTTTCTTTAAATGTGTGCTCTAATGACCATAAATGAACATACTTAGGAATAGGCCCACCCCTATATATGTATAGGATGCTTGAATAAAATTTCCATGCTTCTCTGTTCTAGGAGGGCATTGCTTTGAAAATAGCCCTGTGATCTCTTTCTATGCTGTATAGATAGTAAATTGTTCTTCAGTCTTGTTTTGGCTTTGCTTATTTTAGCCATGTGAACCCTTTTGTACTCATTAACAGTGGGAGTTGTAGCTTCACCAACCACTATTATTCTATTATTTCCACTTTAAAGGGGTTATTGGTTTTGCAGAGAAGACCAGCATAAATTATACTTCTTTTTTAAAAAAAAACTAAAAACTTTATTTTATTTAATATATGAGTGCTCTGCTGCATATACATCTGCCTGGCTGCCCCTGTAGATTGTTGTGAACCACCATGTGGTTGCTGGGAATTGAACTTAGGACCTCTGGAACAGCAGCCAGTGCTCTTAACTGCTGAGCCATCTCTCCAGCCCTCAAACTATACTTCTTTTATATGTCCATTGACAACGTGACTTCATTGTCATCATGAAGAGCCCTAACTGCTCCCTTGAGTCTTTCTAGTGGATTGTAGGAGTTTACAAAGCCATTTTTCTCATACCTTCACTCCGTCGTTAATCCCTTACTCTAAAAAGGCATTTTATATATTTTGGTATGTTATTTTGAGACAGTGTCTTTGGCTTAGAAATCTCATTATCCTGATAGTCTCTCTTGAGCTGTAATTTCGAGCTTGCACCATCATATTTAGCCTAACAGGTGATACCTGTTGTAGTCATTTTGGAATACACAGGCAAGATAGAAGGGCAAAGAATAACCACTGATCCAGCTGCTCACAGAAATCCCTTGTAATAGGTTCCATACTTCCAGCATGTTTTGTATATCAGATTCAGTTTTGGTTTTTTTGTTTGAGTGTTTGTTTTTGAGGTAATATAGTGTCCCATACTGAATTCTGAAGTTGTTTAGTTTATTATTAGGTAATTAGTATATTTGGTTTAAGCCCAGAATCAAGTACTTCAGCATATATTATCCTTTATAAAATACTTGAAATGTCCTCTGTTGTTTCTGAAATAGGAAAAAATACAGTGCAACTGATGCAGGAGAAACTCGAAGTAGTAAAAATTGATGCTATAAAGGATTTTCTAGTGAGCTTGCTTAGGAAGTATTAAATGCCACAGAGGAGAATTTAGCTAAGTGAGTACTGCCTTCCAATAAAACTGGAAGATAACTAGTGTATTAACATGACTTGTTGGAAACTGAGAAAGAAGATTCTGTGTCACTATTGAAGTTTCAGGTTGCTGGGAAACTTTCTGCTAATATTCACTCACCAAGATGGACTTCCAATTAGGCTCCATTCCTATAACAAAAGGGGACAACCCTGACTTAGAACCAGCAATTAAGAAGGACATGCCTCTAAGGGGCAGTGCAGGGTTACAACTACCGTAAGCTCCTGGTCTGCCATTATGCCCCCCTCTGCTCTCATCAGAAAAAGCACAATTCTGCCAGGTGGGCAAGATGAACCCAGCTAACAACTGTTCAAAACAGACAAACAAACAAACAAAAACAGTTTTTGGTCAGATCCTCTGAGCATTAGCCAGAGCTGGACAAGTGCCATAAAGAGCTTTTTCTTCATTAATCTCTTAATTATGAAGTATGTGGAGTGATTTCCCACTGGGAAGACATTATTTCTATTACCCTACAACAAATATTGTTAATAAATCCTTATCCACATTTGAGATGATAATTCTCATGTTGACATGTTTCTGGGAGTTGATGGGTTACGCAGCCAGTCTGGCAGTCCTAAGATCTATCATCAGTAAGCCAATGAGAGACACAGGTAACAGTGAAGATTTCAGTGTGGCCATATTGGAAAGAGGAACAAATAAAGAGGTCTAGCCATCCCCATTTTGGAGGTCCTGACATGTGGTTTAGGATTCAGTAGAGGGCAAGACTTTTGTATGACTACGCAGTCCTGGACAAGATGTGATCCTACTCATCACTGACACATCCCTGCTAGGTCTGCAAGGTCAGCCATAGAAACTGTCAGCAGAGTGTAAAATAAAATCTCTTTCCAGGAGACAAGTTCCCTCTCTGGCTAGCACCTGGGCTTAACCTTTCCCTTCCCAGAGCGAGACTCTTGGGGTAAATTCCTATTTCTTAGGGTCCATTGTCTCAATATCTGATAACCCAAGGCAGGGGTACAAGTGTTTCTTTTTAGAATATCTTGGCTCCTGCTGAGACTGTTTGAGATACATTTTGCAAAATTCCTTTGAGAACATTCATCAAGAGTCTATTACTATGCCCCGAGATTATTGCTACCCTTTTAAACATTACTAAATTAAGACTTGGGTATAAATTACATCAAAGGTTTACATTTTCATACATTTAAGACCTATACATCTATTTTCACTTGCTTTTTTATATAAAAGGTGAACGTACAAGATATATAAGATACTGTTGAAATGAGTATTTTGTGATCAGGACTATAAATTCAGTGTTAGAACATTTGCTTAGTACCACAAAGCTCCGAGTTCAATCCCCCCAGCTCAGCAAAAGGTAATGACAAAAAGGGAAATTATCCGCATAAGTAAATATTTAAAAGGTGGTGGAAACAACTCTCAGAAACTAAAAAACACACCTTTTGGAGCCTGGGGCTGTTCTCAATAGAATCACAGACTCCATTTCCTGCCCTAGATAAACTACTGTCTTGCTTTCTTATTATCTTTGTGCATATCACTTAAGAGGCAATTTGAGTGACAGTTGGGCTTGGTGGGACACACCTGTAATCCTACATTTAGGAGGAAGAGACAGTAGGATCCAGAATTAAAGGTAGCCTCAGTTATGTAGCTAGTTGGAGGTCAGCATGGACTACTTGAGACCCTGTTTCACAAAGAAAATACTGAATTTGAGTCACTTGTTTATTTTTTACATTTGATACCTTGCCTTGGATACATTTGAACAATCCCCTCACACTAAGATTACAGACAAGGACAGAGCACATATACTTTCCTTCTGGGAAACAGCAAGTTCTGTTCCTGACTAAGTAATCTGATATTTGTGTAAGTGTCCAGGTAAGAATGATGATATCTTAAGGAGATGCTAAACATTTGCTCACTTTGCCTAACTGTTGAACAATGAACCTCAAGGAATTGGAATCTCCCCAGGAATCTCATTCTGGGGGTGTAAAATACTGAAGTTCGGTGCCAGCCAGAGGGAGAGCCAACACTTGAACAGAGAGTTTCTACAGTTCTGATGACTTGTCAGACTACCTTGTAAGAGCCGAAATTATGATGGTTGGGACCACACCACAACCAGGACAGCTTAGTTAGGCATACTTTTTGCCCTCTATTTAAACCTAAATGTTACTTCTATGCCCTGGAAGATGGTCTTCGGGGCAGATCACTGGAGTTCTGTGCTCCTTTGTGGCTGCAGTAACCAAATCTTTTCCGCTTTTTACTGTTACTTTTTAAATTAGCTAAATGAGGATAGGTGGTCTGCCAGGGCCTGTGCTACTTTATGACTTTAGAAGTAAAGGTTTCCCATGTACTTTAAATCAGAAAGGGTGCTGTAACAAAACAGCATAGCCTACATTGCCATTAGGAACTTCATACTGGATAAAGCATGATGAGCTTACTGGCTGAAACACACACACACACACACACACACACACAAAACCTCACTTGAAATGGAAAGACTTAAATATCTATGGAGTTTAGTAGTTTTCAGTCCTGTACCTGTCTATGTACCTCCATACTGTCTAGGTAGGACACAGTATAGCACTAAAAAAATCCTTTAGGAGTGAAAATGTTTCTTTAGATACTCTCTCAATTTGAAGGCATATCAGTGTTGTAGCCCTAAGCTTTGAGGTTACTTTTGATGGCTGGTACTCTTCAGTATGGTAGAGTTTACTTATTCTCGTAATATCCGAATTCTCAAATTATTTTTCTTCCTGTCTTGGATAGTGAGTAGAAAGAAAAACTTAGGGATCATGTAGACCAATGAATTTTAAAATCTAAATGAAAGAAACTTGTGGTATAGCAGGGGAGTGTGGTGTATGGAGGGAGCAGTAAGTAGTAGAAGCAGGGCCATTCTTATCACCTCCTTGCCTCAAAATAAAGGGACTGTACTTCAGTGTAGCTAAGATGTAAGAGAAATTCTCTTACACTCTGGCCCAAGCCCTGCCTTGGATTCCAGGAGACCCCAGGAAAAGTAAAGAACTGTTTGCGTGTGTGTGTCTGTCTTTTTTTAATGGCAAACCTGTCATTAAAAAGGTGGCATACAGTTCCATTATTAAATGGAACCTGTTTTTGTTACGAAATATGATTTTTTTTTCCTTTATGTTAGGATAGAACTTTCAAACAATTCAGATGGCTGGGAGCTTGCCTCAGGGAGCTTAGATACAGGGAGGGGGCCTATCCATTATTGGACCTATAGGCAAGCTCTTCCCTGCACTTCCCTGCTGCTCAGGTGTGACCGAGGGTGGGGAAAGCCCCAAAGGATGGGAGGTTTCAGTAGCAGCTTGCTTGGTGTCATGGACACTGCTGTGGGTAGTTAGATTCAGGTAACTGAGGGCCGAGAGGATAGTGAGTGCGTCAGAAGTGGGTTCGAGGCTGGGGTGAGTGGGAGGAGCATGTCCTTGTATGCGTCTTGAGCGTGAGACGCAGGGGGCTGTCGGGAGCAGGTTCTGGACATCACCAACCGCGTCTCTTAGGCAACAGGCAACTACAGCCTTGGAAGGAAAGTGCAGAAGATTCGAGCCAGACTGGCAACAACCTCCCCAGCATATGCGTGCAGACTCAGAACCAGCCAATCCTTCCCTAAGAAGAGTTCATCATTCCAATGTGGTAGGGACTTCCTGTTGCTGTTGCCATGGTTTCGCGGGCGGGACTTAAAAGAGGCTTCCTTTGTTTGAATGGTTCTCCAGTCCCCTTGCTCAGGTTTGAGTGCGGTGTGTGTTCTTTCCACCTGTCTTTCTCAGCCTTCATCTTATGGGCTGTGGGCAGAAAAGCAGCGGAAAAGATGGATGATCCTCCGAAGATGGACGATCCTCCGATGTGGGTGCCTGTCTGTTTTTTTAAAGTCTTAGATGGCAGTATTGTGCCATACAGACCCTTCTCTTCTGCCCTATGTGTTTGAAAAAATACTGTGAGTCTTTTTAAACTAAAGAGGCTTCCCCTCCTTTCCTTCCCTTCTCCTCTTACCCTTTCTCCTCCCCTCCCCTTCTCTTTCCCCAGTAGGATTTCTTCCTGTCTGGAACTGGCAATTGAGTTAATAAATTCTAGAGTTTACCTTGTTGATATTCACAGCCTTAGAACAAATCCCTTTATTTTTCAAGTTGGTTTTACTGTTGTGAGGCAGCCTAGATGCTACAGCGACTTGTATTTTAGCTTCTCTGAAAAGCCTTATTATTCTACCCCCTGCTTTCCCTGGGGTTTACCGACCTTTATCCATGTGTTCTTTCAGTATAGATTTTGTTTCACTTCCGTCTGGATATTTTTTGTAAAGTGTTAATGAAAACAGTTTTTTCCTACAGTCCCAAAACCCAGTGGTCACCATTAATTGCACTTTTATGGTAATTGCCTCGGAGGTTTTTCTAATCCATATAGGTCTTTTAAACATACTGGAATGCATATTTATACCTTTGCTTTATCATCTTAAAAACTTATGTAGAAAATAAGACAAAATTCCATTGACATGTATAATTGCTGAGTCATTTTGTCACCTGAACATTTTCTTCAGCGTGACAAAATTATTTAATAACTGATATGAAAAATACAAACAACCCACAGCCCCCATCTCAATATCAAATATTATAAAAGTATTGTTGCTAAGGACAAGATCTGTACTAGTTTGTTTCTTTTTTACTCACCATCGATTTTTAAGCACATAAAGTGGCTAGCAGTGTGTTCTGAATAGATATGTTGTATATATGAATTAGTGTTTGATTTCGGCAGGGCAATTTTGTTTAAAAATACAACGTGTCATTTCATAATATCCTGTAGTGCTTAAACAGTTTTCTATATGCCTTTTCTTTCCATTTAAACTATGTAATAAGTATCTTACTGGAATTTCAAACCATCGTTGTTCCTAGGTTTGCATTCCTTCCCAGAGTCTTTGTTCTTGTATTTAGCACAAAAATGTGTTCTACAAAAGAGTGTATAATGTAGAATGTGATTCCATATCTGTGTGCCAGAGTTGCCACAAATGTGAAGGATGGTGCTTTTAATATGTGCTTCAGTGTTGATAGCCTGCATAAATAGTGCAACAGGTCCTTAGTTTGAGTCCTCACTACTAGATGTCACCTTATTGCTCTCTCTATTAGTTGTCTTGACATGCGTAGTAGGGGAAGATTTTTAAATCAGTATTTTACTTATTTATATATGTATTTATTTCCTTGAATCTGGGTATGATACAAATCTCCTTAGATGTAACCTCTTGAGGTTCTCATTCCTACCTTTCAGTAGGAAAATCACTATGTAATTTTGAGTGAACTGAGTCAAGGAGGAAAATCTTAATATTTGAATATTTTCATACATTCTTATATTTCTAGAAGCAGATTTATTGGCTTCACAAGTCCAAACTTTTTATATTAATTAATTTTGCTTTTGACAATATTATAAATAAGTCAGACCTTTTTATTTTATGAGTACATTTTGCATGAAGTTAATTCCTATTGTATGTGAACTTTGTTTTTTTTTGTGCACTCGCCATCATGTATAAATTTTGAAAAATTGATTTAATGTCGCAGATGTAGAAATTAACCCCACAATGACACATATATTATAAATGTTTTCCTTTTAAATTATGGCTGTGGTTTCCAGATATATAATTATTAATACTTCCCTACCCCCCACTTCTCTGCTGGGGGTGGAACTTGGAGCTTGAAGCACTCAGGTATACACACTGCCACTGAAGTACTGCTGTCTCCTTCCTAACATTGAAGCCTATGCTCCACTGTTTTATTCTTCTGTGCAGAGCTGACAGTCCCATCTAGTCCTTCTTCCCCTGCCACTCAGTTTTAGCTTGCTCCTTTCATTTTTCCACTATTGTAAGGTAGTCCGCATCAAAATGCTTTGAAAACCCCAAATAAAAATTCAAAGTGACTGCATGTTTGAATAGTTCCCTTACTACTTGTTAAACTCACTCACTACCCTCTGGGACTCCAATATATATGTCTTTTCCCCATATCCCTTGTGGTAATTTAGCACAATTACATGCTTTTATACTTTCACTAGAAGGACACACTCTGATTCATCAAAGCTGCCCATGCATACACATAAATTTAACCTTCACCCATGAGGGCAGAGATGGTAGTTGTGAAAGGAGTTATCTTCTTCCTTCTGGAGCTGAGGGGGTGGGTAAGCAGTGATGATGTTATCAAAGGAAGAGATGAATACAAGGTGTGACTGGGAGTGGTAGCTCCATTAACAATAATAACTTCTACCATTTCCACCTTAAAAGGAATGTCAGCACTGAGAGAAGACCCACAGGAACTCTACTTGCTTTCTCTGTCATCTGCCAGTTTTACTTCATTGTCCCCATGGAGAAGGTTGACTGCTTCTTTGATCCTGTCCAGTAGGTCTGGGAATTTACACAACCTACTGAAGAAATGTTTTTCACATATTCACTATTAATTTATCATTAATTTCCATGTGATGAAATGGCAGTGTCTTTTGTTTGCTCGTTTTGTTGGTTATTTTTGAAATAAGGTGTGCTTGTGGGGTTCAGTCTGTTTCTAGTCTGTTGCTTCAGCCTCCCATGTTCTGGGATCAGAGAAGTGTGTCACCACCCTGACTTTCTAATTCATTTCTGTTGTAGTCACTTGGGAATATATGGAAGAGAATAAATGAAAAAGTGTAATCTTTTCTTAATGTGTTTTACATATTGCATTCATTTTTCCATAAATGTGGTAATATACTGTTGAATATTAGATTATGAAATAGTTTTTTCCTATTAGGTAATTAGCATATTTTCTTTCTGTTTTTCTTTTTTGAGACGGTTTCTCTGTGTAGCCTTGGCTATCCTGGAACTCACTCTGTAGACTCAGAACTCAGAGCTTTGAACTCAGAGATGTGCCTACCTCTGCCTCCTGGGTGATGGGATTAAATGTATTTGCCACCCCAGCCTACCATCTACATTTTCTTAAAATTCAAATTTCCAAAGTCTATCATATCTTCTCCTATAACATGATTAACAGTTCTTTTATTGCTTCTGACAAAGAAAAAATAATGCTATGATAAACTTTGTTAGGACATCATTGCCCTCATTTTAAACAACGTGCCTTCTGCGGCTTTCTGCCAATTGGACAGATAACTGCAAAACTCCTTTGACCTAAAACCTTGCCAGTATCTGTACCATTGTGTACTGAGATTACTGTTAACCTTCAAAATGTTACTATGTTGAGATCTGAATTTGTTGTCTTTGTTTTTAAAAATGTTTTTTAAGTTATTTATGACTTAGTGCCTTTTCATACATTTAAGCCCTGTACATTGTTATATATACTCTGTGAAAATGAATTTTTAAGATTTTATGTGTTATATTAATTTTAAAAGGAATACATTGCGGCTGGAAGTGGCTTTGTTCTTGCACAGTACAATTAAATCTGTGGGCTGAGGATCCAATTATGCCAAAAAGGGGCAGGGGACAACAACAAACAATGAATAAATGAACAGTAAAACAACCCAAACATTTCTCCAGGCCCGTTCTGTCAGCCATGTACTCCAGATATTTCTGTGTGCAAATTTATAATCTGAGAAAGATTATAAAAAGATCATAATCTTATGAGAAAGATTATGAGAAGATCATGGTTGCATATTTGACTCGCTGCTCTATGTAAAGTGCCACCATGGCTCAGCTCTGTTATTGGCCCATCTCAGGGCTCTCCTTGGTGTCTCTCAGTTGAAGAAACAGGTTAATATGATTCTCCCCCCCCCCCTGCACTATATTCCACATCACAGTTTCTTGAGCTGGATATTTCTGAACAATCTTACCACACTGAGATTATAGGGGATAGAACACATAGTCTCCTTCTTGGGACTCACTGGTCATGTTATAACACAGGTCCTACTCCTGACCATGTGTTCTGGTGTTTTATTACATCAGGAAGCTTGTGAGCTTTGATTCTTAGAAGCATATATAATCAGTCTTTGCCACATAAGACCACCGGCTCTGGAAGCACACCATTAGGGGGAGCAAAATTTTCCCTACATCTTCAAAATGGCAGACAAAGAATTCTGCTACAACATTCTATAATCTGTGATGCTAGATAATTGAATTTAGGAAAAAAAAAACCATCTTGTGCTGTTTGGAAAAGATAAGATACACACAATCACGTGAAAGAACAGGATCCAACTCTGTAGAGATTTGGTTTTCAGTGATAAATGAAGATATGATAAAGGGAGTCTAAAAAGGTTGCAAAGATATGCTACCTTGAAAAAAGATGATTTTTTTTCATATTTCTTGGTTAAGTTTATGCCTGGTTAGCAGTTTACCAGTATTACAGACTAAGTTAGCATAGTGGTTACTTCTTGGTGTATATACAGGCACTCCTAGGGATGGTTAAGTTTACTCTCTTTTTTCCTTTTACTCATTGGGACATGAGGAGGAAAACTTAGAGAGCGTGTGATCCCAGTAGATTTCAAACTGTTTACGTGCAAGAGACTTTCTTGGGGAAGGAATGTTTGATGGGATGAGGAGGCACTGTAGATGAAAGGGGTTCTTCTCTCACACTCTCCTACCTAGTTGGTGCTACCCTCTGGTTCTTAAAGCTGACGAAACAGCCAGAAAACAAAAGTTTTGTTTGTTGGGGTATTGTTTTTCAGGAAAATAGGAGAGGCTGATGGAGCTTGGATTGGAAGGGGTGGTCTCTTGAGCCTGGGTCAAGGTATACCCTTCATGGGGCCTCGTTTGCTCACAGTACTGTTTAAGACCCTCTTAAGTAAATATGTGGGTAGTTCGTTTGTTTTTTCCACCCTCGATTTCTTTGAGGTTTGAGTTAAAATATTAAGAAAGCTTTAATTTTTTTTATACTTGTCCAGAAGCAGAGATGTAAGTAGAGGTACTTGGCCGGTTCTGGACAGTAGCATGCTTGGGGCATGACTACCAGAAGGAGATTTTTAAGGGCAATAAGGTCCCCAGGAGGAAAGGCTCCATTGACTGCCTGCATTGTATCCTGGGCCATGAGCTGGGCAGGGGATGAAGGCTGCAGGGAAGATAGTAAGTACAGCCACATGAGAGTAAATATCAAACGCTGGGAGGAGTGGGAGGAGTATGTGTAGGGACTGGCACACCCCTCTCACGTGGCCTCCTGGGCAGTATTAGGTCCTACTTATCAGTAGTCCCATTCTGCCTTAGCGGTTGCATCCCTTGGCCAGCAAAGAACTACAACATTTGAAGGAAAGTGCAGGCTTGCTTCAGGAGGGAGACTGGCAAGGCCTCTCAGGACTCCTGTGACAGCTTGGAATTCGCCAGTACTATACTACAAGGAGCAACATATTTCAGATGTGGTAGGGACTTTCTTTCTTTCTTTCTTTCTTTTTTTATTATTTTCTTTATTTACATTTCAAATGCTATCCCGAAAGTTCCCTATACCCCTCCCCCGCCCCTGCTCCCCTACCCACCCACTCCCACTACTTGGCCCAGGCCTTCCCCTGTGCTGGGTCATATAAAGTTTGCAAGACCAAGGGGCCTCTCTTCCCAATGATGGCTGATTAGGCCATCTTCTGTTACATATGCAGCTAGAGACTCGAGCTCAGGGGGTACTGGTTAGTTCATATTGTTGTTCCACCTACAGGGTTGCAGCCCCCTTCAGTTCCTTGGGTACTTTCTCTAGCTCCTCCATTGGGGACCCTGTATTCCAGCCAATAGCTGTCTGTGAGCATCCACTTCGGTATTTGCCAGGCACTGGCATAGCCTCACAAGAGAGAGCTATATCAGGGTCGGTAGGGACTTTCTTATGCTGTTGTTAATGGTTCTGTGAGCGGAACTAAGGGAGGCTTCCATTATTGGTGTAGACTGCTTAGCTTCTTGGGCAGGTGTGAGTTCCTGGAATGGTCTGTCTGGTCAGTTTTCTCAGTAGGTTGCCTTTTTCATCTTTATTTAATTGGCTGGCAGCAGAAATTCTCAGAAAAGATGGACTTTTCCGATGTCAATGTTTATTCTACACTTCTCCAGCCTTAGACAGCAGTATTTCCTGAAGCAGTGTGCCGTTCTGCACTTTCCCTTTGCGAGTGGAAAAAAAATCCCCACTGCAGAGCCTCTTTCTACTATGGAGGCTTTTTTAAAAAGTTACTGTCTTGGAGCTTGAGATTAAAGTACCAACTTCAAGATTGCCTCCAAACAACTCCCTGTATCTTGGACAAAGCCCTGTTCTTTCCAAGTTGCCTTTGCTTTAGTGGTACAGCCAAGGAATTCATTCTTTTTTTTCCTTCTGGCCTTGGAATTTATGCACCTTTGCAGATAGATTTTATTATACTGTATTCTAGACATTTTCTGAGAGTATTAATGAAAACAATTTTTTTAAAAATTAATTTTACTTTTTTTTATAAGTTACATCTTTTTTTAAAAGATTTATTTATTTATTATATGAAAGTACACTGTAGCTGTCTTCAGACACACCCGAAGAGGGGTCCTATCATGTTACAGATGGTTGTGAGCCATCATGTGGTTGCTGGTATTTGAACTCTGGACCTTTGGAAGAGCAGTTGGGTGCTCTTACCCGCTGAGCCATCTTACCAGCCCTAATTTTACTTTTTACTTATTCACTTTATATTCTACTCACTGCTTCTCTCTCTGTCATGCCCTAACGAAGTCCTTTCCCCTCCCCTTCTCCTTCTCCTTTGAGCAAGTGTACCCCCCCCCCCAGTAGCCCCCTCTCAAGTCTCTGCAAGGCTAGGTTCTTCCTCTCCCACTGAGGCCAGACAAGGCAGCCCAGCTAGAAGACATATCCTACATACAGGCAACAGCTTTTGGGATAGCCCTAGTTGTTCAGGACCCACATGAAGACCAAGCTGCACATCTGCTACATATGTGCGGGGAGGCCTAGGTCCAGCCTGTGCTTGCTCTTTGGTTGGTGGTTCAGACTCTGAGAGCCCCAAGAGTGCAGGTTAGTGGACTCTTGGTCTTCCTGTGGCGCTCCTGTCCCCTTTGGGGCCCATAATCCTTCCTCCTATTCCTCCATGAGAGTCCCCAAGCTCCATCCACTATTTGACTGTGGGTGTCTGCATCTGTCTGAGTCAGTTGCTGGGTGGAGCCTCTCAGGACAGCCATGTTAGGCTTCTGTCTGCAAGTATAACAGTATAAATAGTATCAAGGATTGGTGCTTGTCCATGGGATGGGTCTCAAGTTAGGCTGGTTATTAGCCATTCCTTCAGTCTCTGCTCCCTCCCCTGTGCCTGCATTTCTTATAGACAGGACAAATTTTAGGTTGAAAGTTTAAAGTTTTGTGGGTGTGTTGGTGTCTCTATTGATCCACTGGGGTACCTGCCTGGCTACAGGAGGTAGCCTCTTCAGGTTCCATATCCTCAATGTTGTGCGTTACAGCTAAGGTCACCCCCATTGATTCTTGGTCACCTCCCATGTCCCAGGTCTCTGTCTGGACCTGGAGATAGCATCCCCCTACCCCAGTCAGTTTCGGATTTCCATTCATTTTCACGGCCATCTAGCCATCACTCCTGTCCTTCCCTGTACCTGATCCTAACCCCCCATTCCCCTCCTACTCCCTTCCAGTTCCCTCCCTCCATCTGCTTCTTATGAATATTTTATTCACCCTTCTATGTGAGATGCAAGCATCCTCACTTGGACCTTCTTGTTTAGTTTCTTTGGGTCTGTGGAGTATAACATGGTAGCTGTATGTTATGGCTAACATCCACTTATAAGTGAGTACATACCATGCATGTCCTTTTGGGAGTGGGTTACCTCACTCAGGATGATATTCTCAAGTTCCATCCATTTGCTGCAAACTTCATGATGTTTTTGTTTTTTAATACCTGAACAATATCCCATTGTGTAGATGTACATTTTCTTTTTCCCTTCTTCAATTGAGGGACATCTAGATTGTATCCAGCTTCTGCTTATTACAAATAAAGTTCCTATGAATATAGGTGAATAATTTTCTTTGTAGGATATTGTAGTGTCTTTTGAGTATATCCCTAGGAATGAGTATAGCTGAGTCTTGGGTAGAACTATTCCCAGTTTTCTGAGAAACCTCCAAATTGATTTCCAAAGTGGCGTACAAGTTTGCGCTCTCACCAGGAATGAAGGAATGTTCCCTTTGTTCCACATCCTGCAAGCTTGTGCTATCTCTTGAGTACATCTGAGAGAGGACTAATAACTAAAATTTACAAAGAACTAACACTAACAGTCAAATAACCCAATTAAAAGATGGGGTACAGAGCTAAACAGAGAATTCTCCACAAAGGACTCTTGAATGGCTGAGAAGCACTTAAAGAATTGTTCATAGTCCTTAGTCTTCAGGGAACTGCAGGTCAAAACATCTCTGAGATTCCACCTTACACCTATCAGAATGGGTAAGATCAAAATAAAAAGAATTTTTACCCACATATTCTGTTCGGTGATTCTTGCTTTAGAGGTTTTTTTTCCATGAAGGTATATTTGCACATTAAAACTTGAATTATTTTACTGTACAATTCCTGCAAATTATGGTAATATCCACATACATAATTAGGCTATGATAGGTTGGTCCTAGTAATGAGTAACAAGTATGACAAAGTTCTTTCAGACCTGATTTGGAAAACAAAAGTAACCCTTGAATTCCTATGTAAATGTTAAACAACAAAGAATTTTTCCTAAGGACAGGAGCTTTACAAGTAATTCCCTCTCCTCACCCCACTCCCTTAACCCTACCTCCATCACTAGGACATTCACAGAGCAATGTCTAGTAGTCTGTCCTCAACACCAGCATCTGTTGAATACAGGAGCATTTCTTCTGGATTATTTTGTTTATGCATATGGTGTTTCATAAAACTCTTGAGTATTTGTAGTTTTCCTTCTTTTCTTCTCCCCTCCCTCCCTCCCTCCCTCCCTCCCTCCTTCCCTCCCCCATCTCTCTCTCTTTCTTCTTTCTTTCTTTCTTTCTTTCATTCATTCATTCATTCATTCATTCATTCATTCATTCATTCATTTTTCAAGACAGGGTTTCTCTGTGTAGCCCTGGCTGTCCTGGAACTCACTCTGTGGACCAGACTGGCCTCCAACTCAGAGATCTCCCAAGTGCTGGGATTAAAGTTCTTTCCTTTTTATATGTATTTTTATTTCACATGTGCTGGTGGTTTGCCTGCATGTCTGTTTGTGTGGGTGTCAGATTCCTGGAGTTTGTGAGCTTTCATGTGGGTGCTGGGAATTAAACCCTGGTCCTTTGGAAGAGCAGCCAGTGTTCTTAACTGCTGAGTCATCTCTCTGGCCTTATATTTGCAGGTTTTTTTTCTTTTTGCCCTGGAAGAGTTGGACTAGTGTTTATTATGCAGAAGGGAGGAAAGGGGATCCCCTAGTCATAGTTTCCCTTTCCCTTAGCACAGAAGTCACTAAGCCTTGTGCCTCTGGTGAGGGTCAGGAGGTAATGAGCACAAGCCCAGTTGCAGCAAGCACAATAGAAGACAGTGTCCATACCCCCAACCCCCACTCCCAGGCTCCAGAGGCAGGCCTCGTCTCCAGCCAGTGCCTCTTATAGCTCAGATATCAATAGGCACAGACCTTGGTTCTGTCTCTTCACCACAAACACCCTCTCTCCCAACACAGTCACCAGCAGTGTGTGTTCACCAAAGACCACAGACAGCCATTTGAAAGGGATGTTCATGCCATGGTGCAGCCTGAAGCCACAGGCTGTGCTGACCAGCTCTGAGATGGTGCTGGCTGCCTGCTCATCATTCTTAAGTTCCCCAGATGATGCCAGCACTGCACCTTCGCTCAGCACCAGGTAGCCAA
>NC_034613.1:128429259-128445075 GCF_900095145.1 Mus pahari | reverse complement strand
GAGAGAGAGAGAGAAAACGAGAGAGAGAGAGAGAGAGAGAGAGAGAACGAGAGAGAATGAGAACCTATTGCATGAGGTTAATAGGAAAATCCCAGCAATTTAAAAAAATATAACAAAACAAAAACAAATGTTAGAAATATGGCTCAGCAGTTAAGAGCACTGACTGCTCTTCCAAAGGTCCTGAGTTCAGTTCCCAGCAACCACATGTTAGCTCACAACCATCTGTAATGGGATCTGATACTCTTTGCTGTTGTGTCTTAAGACAGCGACAGTGCACTCACATATATAAAATAAATAAACCTTAAAAGAACCCAACTTTCTCAAATGCTTATTAATTGCAATTAGTTTCCATCCACCCTTCACTTTGAAAAGGGCTGTGCAGAACCTTTTGCTGGAGAAGCCCTTTCTTCTGGTGACGGTGCTATGCAGGTTCTGATGTGTGTGTTTTGTGGTGGTGGGGTGCTACCTTCTGGAAGGTTCTTGGTAAATTCATCATTTAGAGACACAACCCTTTAGAGTTTCAAACGTTCAGTTCTCCCATGGGGATGCCTAGATACCTTAGCAACTTGGCATTTCTGCTTCTCTGAAAGATCTGTTTTGTTTCTTGGACCCATTGGTGTCCTGGGGTTTACAGGCCTTTCTTAACATGGTCATCCTTTGTAGTGACTATTCTTTCTCACTCTAGAAACTTGGGAGGTATATACTGTATAATACACAAAGCTAATCTTATCCATAGTCCTATTGCTGAGAGATTAAGCATTCATAATGCACTGCAAAAATTCACTTTTCATTCATGAAGTATATTTAACATACTGCTTTAGAGCTCAGTTTTACATTTTTGAAAAATAGCTTTTTTTTACCTTATACATAGTTTTGTTTGAAAACTAAAATGTAAAGTGTTGAAAGCTTCAGTAAAACAGGAGATCAAAATACAGCAACTCATGATCCAAAACCAGCCATCATCACACAGTCTTGTAAGGGCAGGGTTGAGATCTATGCTTAATCTTAAACCATTAATACCCAAAGGAACATCTTTATTGTAGTTTGTGCTCAGGGAGTGTTGTGAACTAAAACGTTTGCATTTTCAGTCTTTTATACTTACGTGAGTGTATATCAGTGTTCTCATAGCATTGTGTTGTAACAGTTTTTCTATATAATTTTTCTATTTACTATTTTACAAAATTTACTGCTTCAGCCAGGCTAGTTCCCTTAAGGGAAAAACATGTAGCTGGCTGGTAATAAACAGAGGCCAGATCTTTCCAGGTTGAAAGTGCCTTCCTTCATTATGTGAGGTTTAAGTAAATGCTGTACAGCATGGAATTTATTTGGATAGTATGGTGGACCTGGTATTGTTGCTTCGTGTATTGTTTTGATTTCCTCTCAGTATATTTGTTGTCTTTCTACACAGACATGGTCCTGGATCATAGTCAGTTTATAGCAACTAAGATTTTGGCAAGCATCTCAAGGTTAAATGATAAGGTATTCAAGATCTGGAGTCAGCTTAAATTGTTAGAGATTTGGATCATGTGATGAGGTAGGAGGGTTCAGGAGAATATAATATATATGAAGTTAGAAACCAGACTACTAAAATACTATTGTAATTAAGAACACAATCATTTCACAGGAAACTGTGTGAAGGGAAGCTAGTCCTTTTTGCAATACACAATTTCTCAAAGCTAGCTACTAGGTTTTGATGTTCTTTTGGCATGCATGAAATACCTAGAAAAAAAAATCTTGTATTTGCTTCTGAAAAATTTCTTTTTCAATAACACTCTATATAGATAATATGACATTAACTATATCATCAACTTCTATGGCATAAAAGAACCATTTGATAAGCTATTCAACTTTTAACGGATTTTTCCCATCCTGTAGAAGAGGAGACTGAGCCAGTATTCAAGAGAACTTCCCTTCCAGCCACTCTTGTCATTCTTTTTTTTTTTTTTTAAAGATTTATATACTCCAGAAGAGGGCATCAGATCTTGTTACGGATGGTTGTGAGCCACCATGTGGTTGCTGGGATTTGAACTCGGGACCTTTGGAAGAGCAGTCACTGCTCTTACCCGCTGAGCCATCTCACCAGCCCCACTCTTGTCATTCTTACTCATTATAAAAGTTAACTCTTGACATGGTAAAGGAGATCCAGGGAGGGATGTGCAGTTCTCAGTTTTCAATTAGACACTGCTTATAGAAATAGGGAAAAGGCAATGGAGAAGATATTCAAACAGTTTGATAGCATATTGAGTTTCTTAAAGATGAGTGTAAGATGGAAGAATAATGAAAGAATGGACACCAGTAAATTAACAGTCTTAGGAATAGCAAACACATAAGATGGTTCCTATTTAAGCAGTTCAAAGGAATGTTTCCCTAATAAATTATAGGATTTCAGCAAAACTTTTAAGATCAGGTGAGTAGACTGTATTCTTAATGGTGAAACAGGAGAATTACAGCAAGTTCAAGACCAGCCAAGTCATGGTAGTGAGATTGATGACAAATTGGACTATAGAGGGAGACTATTGTGAAATAAAAGAAAACAGAAAGATACAGAGTATAATGGCAAACACCACAACAAAATTAGCGATGAATAATGTGGTTACTTTTTTTGGTCTGAAACAAGAGTCTCACTATAAAAGAGGCCAGCTGGCTTGGAACTTATAATATAGCCTAAGTAACAATGGAAATACAGATAGATCTTCAGGCCTTAGCCTCCCTGGGGCTAGTAATACAGGCACGTATCACTATATCTGGTTTTATGAAAGCACTTTTTAGACATGGCTTCAAGGATGTAATCAACCATGCTGTGATGCTGGCAGTCAAGTGCCATAATAATTGTTATAGCAACAGGAATGCCTTGACACAGGAAGTATCTGTTCAGTGTTTCTAGCCACTGTCCAAAGGGATACAACATCAAATAGGCACTAGAAGAATCTTGACAAGACTAATATTTTTCTAACCTGGAGTGGGTTAAGAATAAGATAATGGGCCTGGTTAGGTAGAGTTTTAGCATGACCCTACAATTTTTTGCTTCTGGATCAAAATAGTGGTTGAAGTGAGATGCTGATTGGGGGAATTGAACTTGGGCTTTGGGTACACATAATAGAGTTCCTGTTTGACATGTTTCCTCCACTGCCTAGTGCCACCTGCTGCAGAATGGAAGTCCATCAGAGCAGCACTGAATGGTTCTTTCCTACACAAGACCCCAGATTTAGATTTTGGCACAGGGCTACAAGTTAAGCATCCAAGATCAATTACTGAATGATAGATGTCCTTCTCCTTTTGAAAACTGTTTGCAGGAAAAGAAGACCAGATGAGAATGAGGACGACCACTACCGTCCCCCTCGTTCGAAGAGGACTAAGAAGGACCAGGCCATACAGGACCATCAGGCTATAGAGGTAGGAACTTTAGCTGATCCTTCTGACTCACTGCTCACAATATGGAATTCATTTCCATCCCCAGGTGCCCTTGTGAATGTTTGCTCACGGGATTTAGTGGCTTTGAGCCAGAATAGGGCTTTAAGTGTTGTCCCAAGCATGGTATGACTGTGCAATAAAACAGAGAAGGGGTTAACAAGTAGGCTTTCCTAAGCACAGCAGAGAGGAACTGGGTTCCAGAAATTTAAGCACTGCACAAAGGTGGAGGAAAAACCTTACCTCACCTGGTATGGTTAGGACAGGAATGAACTTGAAGATCAGAGCCCTATGAGAATAGCTATCTACAATGATCTTCTTGCTCCCCGCTGGAAAAACTGAAATCAAACCCAGGGTTGTGTGAAGGCATTTTAGAAAGCTTTAGTGATGTTTGCACTGAAGAGCTGGCATTTCAACTCTAGAAGTCTTAAATTTAATAGCCACTATTGGGTAGTTATAACAGCAGGCTTTGAATGGAAGTATAACATAGTAAGGAGAGAGTATTGTAATATCTTTCTGGAGAAGTCTCATCAGGCAATGGGTAAGTATGGGCTGACTTTTACCTTCTTGAGAAAGAGGAAAAAGGTTTATTAGCACGTACCATTCCTGTCTCTAGGACATGAACACAGGTAGGTTTTGAATAAAATGTACCTAGAGTCTGGGTCCCAGGTCTACCCTAGTCAATGAATTAGTGCTCTTGAGCAATACAATTTGCTGTTGCATACAGTGACTCAAGTATAAATACTGGCCTTTATTTCCAAGGTAAGCAACTTTAGGCCTCTACATGTAAATGTGCTTCCTGGATCAAAGGTATGAGATATGGCTGTCCAAACATGAAGCCTAGAAGCTTCTGTGTATGTCTGTATTGCTGATACAGAACAATGGCTTCCCAGTATCCTTCCTCCTCGATGACTGAGTAGGACAGACCATGGGGAATTTAAGGCAAGTGTGTAGATTACACTAATACAGATGCCAGACCTTTACTCTGCTATTGATCACAGGGGAACTGGTTGATGTCCTCACGCTCAGTTCCAAGGAGGAAACAGCAACAAGACAAATGAGAAAAATGCATTAGGGGCCTCACATATACTTAAGTTAGACTTCTGTGTATGCTCAATATTCCCCAAGTATTGTTGGGTTAATAGCTATTTGTTAGTCAACAAGGTAAGTTCAGGTATCTGATGGAATGCTTGGTAAACTGTTTTATTTCTTTCTGGTATTGGCAGTTTGTGACCTTTGCTGGGTAGTTTAATCATCATCCTGACAGGACATCGCACAACCTGAGAGGAGAATATCTTTTTAAATACTATTGTTTTATTCTTTGAAATTTTATGCATAGATACCATATGTCTTCATTATATTCACCTGCAATCTCTCCCTGTACCGCTCACCACTGCATGCCTCCCAACACATGTCCTTCCAACCTTCATGCTTCCTTTTTATTATATGTGTATGTTCCTATTTAAATCACTGTGTCCACCTAGTGCTACTCAAGTGCACAGAACTGTGGGGTCACCACAGAATCAAAGGTAACTGACCAGTGACCATCTACATAGAAGTGACTCTTCTCCAGAAAATATCAGCTGCCAGTGGTGCCTCAGCTAGAGGATCAGCTACAAAAAAAGAAAAAAGCCTCCTGGGACATTAACTGCCTTGATCATGTAGAGATCATGTGCAGGCAACCACAACAACTGTGAGTTCACATGTGCATCAGCCATACCATCCCCAAGAGCAACATTACAGTGTTCTTACCTATAATCGGCTCTGACATCCCTTCTGCCTCTTAGTCGACAGTGTTCCCTGAGCCTTAAGGCAGGGGCAGGTGAATAGAGGTGTTCCATCTGTGACTGAACACTCACAGTTGTTTACTGTCAGAATTTTGGAGAGTTATGTGTTTCTGTACTGACTACTACTCCTTGAAACTAGAAGCTTCGCTAATCAGAGTGGAGAGCAGTGCAGATCTATGGATGTAAACATAAAAATTTACAAGGCAGTTTAACAACACAATAACTTATCAAAATGACACTAAATACCCTGCCCCCAGCACCATGCAGGAACTATAGGCTCAGTAGCAGTAGGGTTTGACCATGTTTACAGTGCCAGGTATACACTTACTCATATGGCACAACTCTCTAGATCCAATCAGGAGAGCAGTTGGTTAGCTATAGGAACAGAATTGCCAATGTTACACCTGTGGACTCACCATGTCTGCCAGGCAGTATTATACCATACAGGGTCCATCCATGTGTAAGACATGACATTTTCTCTCGTGACAGCCATCATAACACCTTCTGGGTACTATGAATATTAGCTAGCTGGGAGAGTTTCATGGTGAGGTCAAGACTGATTTCCCTATGTCCACTATCAAAATTGTATAGAGTCTCAGCTACAGGATCCAGACCATTGGCAATAGCCAATATCCTTAGGGCCACATCTGTGGCTGCCTCGACCATTGGGAGCTAAATTGTTTCTGGGGTGATACTTTTGTTTATTGACTTATAGCTTCAGGAATAACTTTGTCCACGCATGTACATTATACCTCTCTATATGTCTTTTTGGAATAGCCTGAATGACCTCATTTCTCAATTAGTACATATTCATAAAACTTCTTCATTCATCCTTAGTTTTGTTTAACATGGCCACATTCAACTTCCTTTTCCCATTCAACCTCCTTTTCCCATTCTTGCTTAAGCTTTTTTGTTTGTTTGGTTGGTTTTGAGTTTTTCCAGACAGGGTTTTTCCGTGTGGCATTGACTGTCCTGGAACTCCCTCTGTAGATCAGGCTGCCTGTCTCCCAAGAAAGGCAGGTGCCACCACCACCCAACCCCACTTAAACTTTGAAACCCCAGAATCCCCCTCACATTTTTTCTCCACACCTGTGTTCCCTTGCCTCCTCATACTACATTTTTCCTTTAGGATGGAAGGTCGTGGGGTGTCATGTAGCTTCTTTCTACAAACCTCATTTTGGTTAACCCTTACCCCTTGGCTACCTTCCCCATCATGCACAAACTGATTAAACCTTTAGGACACCAAAATTTCTATTATGTACTTTGATTTTGCCGTGTTCTGTTATTTCCCAACCAGCCATGCAAACTTGCCCCACCAAATGGTCTCTTTCTACTTTCTTGGGTTCCACTGGGACTTCAGGGTAATCATGGGAAACATTTGAATTGAGGTCCCACATATGAGAGAAATTATATGGTGTTTGTCCTTAGGGTGACCTTACTCAGCCCACTTCTTCCCAGTTCAATTTATTGACTTTCTAATAGTGTTACTGAGAAATTACTTACATCAGGTTATTTGGGGTTATTTTGATTGTGAGTACACATTACAGGTGGTGCCACTCCTTGTGCAAGACATTCAGAATGCATAAGAGAAAAAGAAAAGCAACTCTTAAGGAAACAAGCAATCTAGCAGGCAAGGATTGCTGTGCTTATTCTGTGTCTGCCCTTGAGTGTAGGTGAGATGCTTTTAATTCCTGCCTTGACTTTCCTACAATAAGAGATGAAAGCCTGGAGCTATAAGGCAATTATAACTTTTTCCCCTGATTTGGTATTAGTTAGGGTGTTTTTATCACAGCAACAGAAATGAAATGAGTATGGGGCCATTTCTATCACTCTTGATCTCTTCATATGACCTGGAAGACAGAACTTCTGGAGGGAGACATTCAAGGCTCTGAGTCTATGGCTCTGAGTCCAAGCAATGTCTCTAGGTATATTGTGAAACCCTCAGCAAAGGGGCTCCCTTCTGAAATGACCTTCTTAGAAGATACAGTCATTGATCTTGTACGTATTGGGGCATGGAGCTTGCCAAAGATGGCCTAATAGCTTGGAGACATATTAAGAAATCCTGTCCATACAGCATTTCAAAGTATCGCAAGCAGTTTATTATGCAAGTTTACTTTAGTATCTGAATTTCTGACTGAAGATAAACATGTCTACATGTGTTCTACAGGTAAGGCATACCCAATCGTCTTTTGTTTGCTTGTTTGTTTAATCCCATTAACTTAGTTCACACAGATAATGTGAAAAGGTCTGTATCAGGTGTTGAAATTTTCCAATTAAAAACTGCTTAGACCTCAAGGTCTGGTCCAATTTCACCTTCTAGTCTTCAGAAAGTCTAGCTGAACTCCCTACCTATGCACAGAATTTTACAGATGAATGTAATTCATCCCTTGGTCCTTTGCAGAGTGTTAATAATTCAACAGCCTGCTTCCTTTGCTGTCCTCTGGATCAAGAGGTTGTGCAGTGTTTGGTGGGCTCAGGGAAGGTGAGGGAGTCTTTTTGAAAGTGAGGAGCCTCTGGGAGTTCATAGTCTAAAGACTCTAGTGGACTTGCTTGGTCTTTTCAGTTTCAGTTAGTAAACAGCAACATGTAATTCCAGGAGTGCCATGGTGCAGGGGTGAATTCTGTTACACTGTTGGGATTCATAGAAATGAGTATCTCTGAGTGGAATTGGGTAGGAAGCCAGAATTAAAGGTAGAAAAACCTTTAATTCACTTGCTTCTCAAATTAGGAAGCATTTACAGTTCTATATCATAAATACACACAAATAACCTTTCAGTCCTTGTCATGGACTTCCCGATAAAATTCTTCTTTACAGGTTCCATGTTCCCCACATTTGTGTCATTAGTTCATTGAGGCTCTCCTGTGATGGTTCTTCAGGTGATGTCTTTCTTCAGTCCTGTGATTCTAAGCTGCTCTCTGATTCCTTCATGCCACCTAGCCTTTGGCAGCTTCTTTCCTACATCTGCTTCCCCCACCTTACTGTTGGCATCTGCCACCTTGCTTTGCTATAGCTTCGAAGGGAGAACTCAATCTCGGGCACCTGCCATCCTGAAGCACAGAAACTTTTAAATTGCCAAGCATTGCCTGCAGAGGTGGGATGATATTGTGCATTTGTACAGTGCTCTCCACAAATGCTTCCTCCTCTACTTCTCTGGGCATCTCTGGATTGTCCCTTGTTTTTCTGCCAACAAAATTAAGACCTGAACTGCCTGTTCTTGGATAGTTTGCAAAACTGTGTGGGTGGCTTCCTTGTTTCTCATTCTCCTCTACCATTTGTCCATTAGGATATCTGTTTAGCTCAGATAGATACTCTGTTCCTGTAGAGTTCTCAGCCTGATAGGCAAGGCCTCCGATTGTCCTTGGCATGTCTTCTGTTGCACATCCATTGCTCAAGCATTTTCCAAGTGCCACAGATCCTCATCCTAGCATCATCTGACTGACCCTCGAAATCCTCCTCACCCTTCTCGAGCTCTTGTTCTTCCCAGTAGGCACACTCTTCCTGTTACTATTCTTCTCATTCTGCAATGTGTAGTGTAGGGGACTTTTTCATTTGATATTATAGTATAATGACATCATCTTTCCCTTCCCTTCTCCCCTTCTAAACCCTTTCATATATACCTCCTTTTGTTCCCTATCATGACCTCTTTGTCCTTAGTTGATCTATCTCTCTCTCTCTCTCTCTCTCTCTCTCTCTCTCTCTCTCTCTCTCTCTCTCAGAAATGCACACTGTCTAGTCTGTATCATGTTACTTTCATGGATGTTTTCAGGACCCGAGATTTGGTGTAGATAACTAGTAGGTATGCTCTTGTGTCTCCCTCTCAGCTTTCCTTACCCCCCATCTGCTCCCCTTTGATGCCTGTAGTTCTTTTGTAGCATTGATGTCTCCTAGGCATTCCCTATTCACTTTGCCATGTCTACTCTGGTTGTTCTCTTCAGATCATATTTAGACAGTCACTTTTGTGAAACTGTATGGGTGGAGGTATTGACATTCCTAGGGCATACAGTCTCACAGCACAGTCTATGACCCTCTGTTTCTACCAATTGTTTGTCTTATCAGTTGATGGTGAACTCCACAATTGTCCTTTTTGATGTTGTGTACTTTTCTTAAATTGTCTGTTGTGAAGAGATGCTTGATTTATGAGATCTGAGGACTGTTTGTGGGTATAAGGACAATATTTGGAATGCCATTTGGGATATTGAGTCTGTCCCAAATGTCCTTAATATATCTCTGCCTGGAAAGTAGGCTAGGTTTCTTGCACTAGACATATTTCTTGTCCTTTGAGAAGGCCCGAAGGAAGCTGAGTAAAGAGCTATAGGTTACCACCAAGGTATGTGTGCCACTAGTATCCCCTTAGGTTTAGCATACCATGCTGATCATTGTGGTGGTTCACAGGCATCATAACTGGGTAGGATTGTTGGTTGCTTCCCCCTTTTGGAAGCTTGTCTGCCTGAAGAACAGTTCTTAGGAAAGCTAGTTCTCTAGGAGAAAGATTTCAGGTGAGTTCCAGCTGGGCTACTGGAGTTGGGATGAAATTTCTGCTTGGTCAGTAAACAAATAAGCAACTGTTTTGATTGACTGGGCATTGGCAGGATGTGTGCCTACCCACTATTCTCCCACAAGTGCAGCCCAGGTAAGTAGGCTGTGAGACAAGATGAGCAAAAGCCCTGCAGGTGATTCTGTGGCCAGTCCTCAAAGAGAACTATAGAAGTTTCATGCTGTTCTCAGCTTCTTTTGCTCTGAAGTAAACAAGCAAATTTTATGAAGACCTTGAAGCAAATATAGCCTTGCCTTTGCACATGGAGCCTGCATCACCCTTGTGAAGCACGCTTAGAAATGTTGAGTAGTGAATCTTCTTCCCCAGCGTCTTCATAGATGTGCTCTTTATTTTGTATTATGTGTGGACCTGCAAGGACTTGCCTAAAGCAAGTGCTAATCTGTGTTGAAAGTGCAGAGTGTCAGAAGTAAGCTTTGTGTGGTGGGAAGGATGGTTCAGCAGTTGGGAACACTAGCTTCTGTTGCAGAGCACTTAACATCTCTATTGGGTGTTTCCCATCAATCTATAACTGCCGATAGAGAGCAACCAATACCCACCTCTTCCTGCAGAGGCACCTCCTTACATGGTGCATGTAGCATAAACTCAGCAACATACAAAAGCAATCAGTCTTTTTGTTTGTGTTTGTGTTTTGAGACTGGGTTATTCTGTATAGCCCTGGCTGTCTTGGAACTCAGACATCTGCCTGCTCCTGACTCCCAGTGCTAAGACTCAAGGCCTGTACCACATTGGCATGGCTAATAAATCATTTTCTTTGCTTCCCTATTTTTCTCTTTTTAAGGTGTGAGCTTTGTACTTGGGCAGGTATTCTGAAGAGATGTTTCTAAGGACACTCAGGACATGCTAAGAAACAGTTGTGTCAATGAAGATTTGTTCAGCCTGGAAACATTTCAGGTCTTTATATTCTGGGAATAGAACTTGTCTTTCTGAAACTGTGGTATGGGTAGGTATAAATGTTTATGTTATGAAGAGCAGTGTACACAGTGAAAACACACACCTATCAATCAAGCAATAAACAAATTACCAGTTGGTCTTACACTTGAACATTTCATTAATTCAGGAACTTTCATTCTCTTAGGAAGAGTGTCACATAATCCAGGCTTTATGACTGGGAGGACTGTTGATTAGATTAATAGTGATTGTGGATCCAGAAAGAATTTCTGTGTTGGGGTGTTGTAGACTGTCTTTGCTACATTGTAGCACACTGAACACTGTTCCCAAGGTCCTATTTTCAGCCACACAGTTCATTTCTTCAATCCTTGTGTTGAGGCCAGGAGGAACTGGACATAGATTTTCCTTGGCATTTGGGGCTGCATTTTTGGTTATGTGACTTACAAAGAGTATCTTGCTTTGTCCGTAAATCATTTTCTGTACATGAGATGGAAAGTGAAGGCATCAGCAAAATGAAATAGTGGTTTCCCACCTAAAGATTTGAATTATGACCCTCTCTATAGGCTCATGTATTTGAATGCTTGACCTTCAGTTGCTAAATCTGTTTGGGAAGAATTAGGAGGTGTGTGGCCTTGTTGGAGGACATGTATCACTGATGGTAGGCTTTGAGGTCTCAAAGGCCCTTGCCATATCATTCCCATTTAGCTCTGTTTCTTTGCCTCATGGTTGTATCCCAAGGTCTAAACTCTCATTATCTGTTCAAGTGCCATACCTACCTTTCTGCTGCCACATACCCACCGTGGTGGTCTTGGTGTCTAACCACCCTCTGCATCTAGAGGCCTCAAATAAGCTCTTCTGTAAACTGCCTCTCTCAAGGTGTCATCATAACACTACAAAGTAACTAAGGCAGCATAAACGTATTTTTTAGTCAGTTATTACTGTTGACATTTACAAACAATACTTTAAAAATTTCAAACTACTTGAGTGATACAGACATCTCATGAGAAATCAGGAGTTCACTCTCTATCAGCAAAACCACAAGTGTATCAGCCTTGTTAGCAGAATTGGCCCTCGAGACCCTATTTAATTACTAGAGGTTCTTTGATTTAAATTGAGTAAATTTACTATTGTTTTCTGTCTTTTTTGTCTGTCTCTTTTTTATTGTCTGTCTGTCTGTTTGTCTGTGTGACTGCCTGTCCAGCTGTTGTAGCCTGTCTGTCTGCCTGTCTGTCTCTCTGTCTGTCTGTCTCTGTTTATTGGCATGTTCTCCATACATAGCTGGGGCTGGTCTGGAACTCAGTATGTAATCTAGACTGGCCTTCAGATCCTCCTATCTCAGCCTCCCAAGTGCTAAGATCACAGGTATGTGCTCACATGCCCAGCAAGTAACGTCCCTCATAAAAACCATTTTGTGACTTCTGATCCTATAAGATCTCACAGGCAGAGTGTCAAGTGGCTTAGGTTAAACTGATTCTCTTGCTAAAGAAGAACATGACCTTGACTTCCTGATCCTCCTAAGTTCACCTGGCTTTATAAGAGTGCTGATCAGTCCCGGATTTGCTGGTCTGGGTTTGAAATCACTACTGCCTGTGTGCTAGGGGAACTCTCTACCAATGTTACTGTGTCCTCAGCCTCTTACTGACTATACCCTTCATCATATAATACAGTCATCTTCACAACAGAGTGCAAACCAAATATGCTGTCATTTGTGTTGATTCTTCCCCTGGACATATGGTCCAGAATACAGTACAGCAAAAAAAAAAAAAAAAAAAAAAAAGAAAAGAAAAAGAAATGGACATAAAGGAAAACAGAATGTGGATGAGGTTTTAAAAATTTTTTTTCAAGTTCAATGTCTTATATGGTCTTTGAGAGTAAAGTATATGGTAATAGTGCTTCATGTAAAAATAAGTAAAGAAATAAATGTAGTGCTACATGTAGGTTTTTACTGTAGTATATTCTTTCCCTAGTTTCCTCTGAGACTCCTTTCACACATGTAAGTAACCCTTAAATCCATTGAAACATATTTTCCAGATACTCACATTCTGTTTGTTTGGGTTCAGTGTCTCTCAGACAGTGTTTGAATGTGTGAGTCTTGCAGGAATACTGTTATTTGATACTTGCGGGTGATGTACATTGCTTTGAAGTTTCACATGCCTTGAGAGTGGTGATATATCTTGGTTTCAGCTACCTTCAGACTGATGGCCTCAGAAGCCATAAAACCCAATATTGTTCAGTATTTTAGATAAGGCTTCTTGTGATCACATCCTCCTCCTTTGATAGTTCTAAACTTAGAGAAAGATGTTGGTGTGTGTATGGACATGTGCATGTGTTCCTGTAACTACATATATGGAACCCAAGGTTGCAAGCATCAAGGAAAGCATTCTAGCACTGACTTACATCCCAAGTCAACAGAATTCCAGAATATGACTCTGTTTTGGAAATCTCACATAGTATGGTTAATATGACAAAGTGAACTAATTTCAAGAAAAGAAAATTTTAAGAGCAAACAGGGAAACACTATACTAAGCCCACAAATAGACCAATGGTTGCTAGTCATCAAAAATGCTGATCTATCACTTATTATAGCTTTCATTGAAAAATGTCAGACATTTCAAGATATGAGAAGAGTCTTGAATTGCTGTAGGAGGTGCACATCTGCCTGGTCTCACGGATACATAGGGAAAGATCCCGTTATTTGTAGGTAAGCATGTGTGCCCATATATGTGAATGGAGTGTTTCCCATCATTTCTTTGCCATATTGGCACTTGGAATTGCATTCCAGCTTCCTTGCTTTGGGCTCAATCCCTACCCCATTCTGCAGAACTGATTGCTGCTTGATCCTGGAGGATGAGAACTTCCTTCCCTGATGCAGGTAATCGGAAAACATGGAACAAGCAGGGCCAGCAGATATGTGCAAGGATTTGGAGCAAGAGAGCCTCTGTTTGAATCTTCTCCCTGATACTTCCTAGGGACTAGCCTTTGGGCCCATTGGAGACCTCTTTCCTATTCTGTCAAATGGGTGCTATTAAACCCTGCTTCACCAACAGGGCTGCTGTCAGGAGGGAATGAACTGCACAAACGATTGCACATTATTGACTGTGAAGTCTTTTGTAGAATGTGATGCCACTATTCTTCAAGGGGCACAGGAAATGCTGACAGTTTCATAATAGCCATCCTCCTTCTGTCTTTCTTCCAGTCGACAAGCAGTGATAATGAAAGGAACCAAGGCAGCATCAATAACCCCAGTCGTGAGAGAGTGCCAGAGAGCAGCTTAAACTCGAGTACTGCTGAACTAGACTCCAATATCCCTGGGTTCTCCCAAGAGGAGGATTATGAAGTGTGCCAAGACCAAGATCCTTACTCCCACATTAACAACATCTTGAAGGAGGCTCATTTCTACAGCCTCCAGCAGAGAGGACACTCTCCGACTTGATGGCCTAGGCATCCTCCTTTTTTGTTTATAAAAAGCAATGGCATTCACGCAAAGCAGTCTTGGCTTTTGTCTGTATTTTCAGTAAGAGGTCAATGGGCATTGTATTCTTTTGTTGTGTTGCTCCACCACTGCTATCTGAAAGGGTCATTTATGACAGTTTGATACGTTTTCTGTCATGTCTGATGTCCTATTCATGTTAAAATAGCAGCATGAGGACTTCTCCTGAAACTGAATGGATTACATGTCCAATTCACATTAGTTTCCAAGTGGCTCATTAGGTTGTACATGTTAAATGTTGTTTTAAAATGTGATTTCCTTATTTTGAAAAATTAAGTGGCCTGGTAAAGTTTGTGTGTTCTTCCTTGAAATGTAAAAGAACAAATCATGGAGAAGCCAATTCCAAACCAGTAGTAATGAGCATTGGTGAGGAGGGGAAATGTGGGTGGCATATTCTCATTCTGATATGAATATGGGCTGATGCTCAGAAGGGAAATGTCTGCAGAAATCCTTCCCTACCTATACTGGTGCAAAAGTCAGCCCATGTAGGCTGTGAACTTGAAGCCTGTGTCTAGAAACTCCATTCTTTGTATTCCAAGGGAGAAGCCTTCTTCCTTTAACACTCCTGTGTGTGCTCTTAAGACCTGTGTCAAACGCTTATAAATCAGTCAGAGAAGTGCATAGCAATGCTGTAGCTTAAGTACAAAATTTGGATATTTACTGCTTCTGTGTTGTCTTACAGTTCCATCTATTATGTCTAATGTTGATAAAATCTAAGCTATTGCAAACAATATCTGACTTGAGAGGTATTATAAAGCTGGGTGGGTGGCTGTCCATTGACTAAGGAATTATTCATGGGAAAGAGAACATCACAAGTCATCAAAATCCATACAGAGGTGTGGGGCTGGATGGGCCAGTAGAACACTGCTTGCCTAGCCTGTGGCATAGCCTCAAAATGGCAAAGCTATCAGCACAGTTAATGTGGCTTATGATGGGTGAGCTGAATTACCATTAGAAGAAACAGGCAGTGCTTCTTAGTGATGGATCTGTCCTGGTCGTCAGCCATATTAAGCAGCCAGCCAAATATGCCCATATTTTCTTGTTGATCAAAGAACTGAAGTCACCATACCTTGTGCCATGTGGCTGTGAGGCCTATAACAGTTTTTCACATTTACTGAGAAAAGAATGGCCTCCAACTCTTTGCTAAGCATAGTTCATTTGCAAATGAACTTCATGCTCTGCAAAGTTCTGTAATTACCGGTGACTCCAAAGTCAGAGAATCAGTTGTTTAGGAGAAGATGTGAGCCTTCTTGGCAGCTGACAATGAACAGGTTCCTGGGTAACATTTTCTCTGTAGAAATAAAGTGAACAACAAAGTAATAAACAAGAAAAGCTATCTGAAATCTGAACCTGCTTACACCTAACACAGTCTATGAGCACATGACAGGGTGGATCTGCAGCAGGCATTATACGATTCGTAGGAACCACAGTTACAAAGGTGAGATGTCTTGGTGGGTAAACATGCCCACCAAAGTAGACTGACAACCTGACTACTATCCCTAGTATCCATATAGTGGAAGAAAATCTGTCTCCAGTACGTGGTCCTCTGCCTACTTGAAGAGGGATATATTCACATTCTCTCTGTGTGTCTGTCTGTCTCTGTTCTCTTTTCCTCTCTTTTTTTCTTGCCTTTTTCTTCCTCTCCTCTCCTCTCCTCTCCTCTCCTCTCCTCTCCTCCTTTCTCTCT
>NC_034613.1:128414184-128429066 GCF_900095145.1 Mus pahari | reverse complement strand
TCCCCTCCCCTCCCCTCTCCTTTCCTCTCCTCTCCTCTCTTCTCCTCCTCTTCTCTTGATTCTTCTCTTCTTACACCTAGCTAAGGCTGGCCTTGAACTCTCTATGTAGACCAGGATAGCATTTACCACAAGGAAGTCTGCACACACTTGCTATCCCTATGATACCATAGAATGCTCCTGTCATTTTGTCTGTCCTTTCTTAAAATAAATTTCTTCTTTTACCATGTGACCATGCTGCAAGTCTAGTGCCTCTGTACCTCCAGCTTGCCTTAAACTCATACAAATCTGTCTTTTCCAACAGTATAATCTCTTGTCCTAGTAAATACAAAATGTCATCCTCTTACTGTTTTGTAGAATTCCTTAAACTTTATAAACAGTCTCTGTCCTAAAGGATCTCACTATTGATTGGAGAGATGGAACATTGTCCATCACAACTGTCTCTCCTGTAAAGTACAAGTTATTTTTTAGTAAAAAGAACTAAAGCATGGGAAAGAAGGGATTCTTTTCCACTGAAGAATTAAATGCATGGAACAAGGAAAGAATGCTTCACTAAGGGTGAGACAGGGTTTGTGTGCAGGGAATAATGACCTAACTTACCTTTAGGAACAATCAACTATGTTCTAGGACCCCATCACTTCCATATCTTACCCTTGGATATAAAAGTACGGTGAGCTTTACAAGTTATAGGCAGCTATGGGACCTTGCATCCAGTCCAATGAGGTCCTGAAGAGGGTGATAGGAGTCCAAGATGAGCTTAAGGCACCTAAGTGTTGAGTAGTATCACAGGACTTGAAACCCAAGTATTTTCCACTTTGTCCAAGCTCCTTATCCTACTACAAAATGCCTTTTTTAACCGTAGCAGGTTTGATTCTAGAAGCTAGAGTTGGAGGTACCCATTCATTGGCATTATACATCTTGGCAATATTTGAGCTCAGTCATACAGTCACAATTATGAGTACATTTCTTAGGCCTTAGAAACTCAGGGACCTTCTGTCTTGCCAGCCCCTCTCTCTTGCCACTCTCCTTTTCCCTCTCACCACTCTGTGCAGCCCATTCTTTCTCTCCATCCCCTTTCTCTCACTACTCTCCTTCCCTTCCTCTCCCATCTCCAAGTCAAGAAATCTGACCTGGATTCCCCATTCTTCTGATGGCCTTTCATACAGAGTTAGTACTTGATACAGTGGTACTTCAGCAAGTCTAGCCATGATGTCTTAATCTTTTCATGGTCACAGATAAGAGGTATGACTTGACCCAAAATAAATAAGAAGAAATTTGTGGGACCAACTGTCTGGTCATGTGGAATGCCATATAGCATGCACAAGTGTAGAGATCCTCAGTTGTCCTCTGTGAATTCTCTCCTTGGGCAACGACAGATGACACTGGTTTCACTTGTGATTTTTGCTTGGGAAGAGTGAGAGTCACCTGAATGATGTATATCACAGTCCTTGTGCTGTGCTTCCTTCTTCCTGTACATCAGCCCTGCTGCAGATTAACATATTCACCAGACCAATTCCTCTGGGAAAATGCTCTCTATCTATCTGAACGCAGGAGAGAACAGACTGAAGCAAAGATCACTTTGGGTTCTTATCAAACCCTAGATGTTGAAGGGTTTTCGGAACTCTTGTCCCATCCTCTACATCATCATCATATGCCCATTATCCATTTGAGAAGTGCAATAAAGTTGCTTGTGTCCTCACAGTAAGGCAACTGACTCTGACTACAGGTGGTTATCTCCTCTGCATCTTGGCACAAATTTTTGGTAACTATGGACAGGATGATTTCTTAAAGGAGTAAATAGTCATATGGACCAAGACTGAAGGTGGACAGGAAGCATACTTTGCAACATGGACTTCTCAGACCTGTTGGTTTGTTTAGTTCAACTTCCCTTAAGAAAGTGTGATAGTGATCAGGTGCAAAACCAGTACACAACTTCTTGACTTTGAGGGAGGTCCATTTCTGCTCCAATCAGTTCTGGCTGGCCTTTACCACATGTGTCATCACTGTACTTTTGTGCACTGAGTTTTCCTGTGAGGGACAACCTAAGAATTAGTTGTCAAATCTCAAACCACCATTGGGTATACCAGGTAACTGAAGCTTAAGGTGAAGAGGAGAGAATTGTTGGCCATCTCCTGGGAGAAAGAGTACTGTTTATTTCTTCTCTTGGAAGAGCAAGAGGCCCATATGCTTGTCTTCAAACGAAATAATACAGATGCCTGCAGGTATAAGCCTGTTAACTCCAGCTAACTGTGTTGCTGAGCCAAGAGGATCATAACCTCCAATCCAGAGCTAGAGAATGAGTTCAAGGACAGCCAGTGTCCTGTTTTGATTCTTTATGTCAAAAGAAAAAGTCAAAAAAGAAGGTTGGAAATATATTCCAGTGGTAACATACTCATACTCTGGTCTAGGTTGATACCCCATACAGACAAAAGTAAACATATGCAAATAAATGAAAACCCTTTCTAATGGCCAAAGCTGGAATGGAAGATATGTCCTCTGTATTCATCTCTCAGGAGTCAATGTAAGTATGACAGCAGACTTGCTCTTTCCTGCTAGTGGAAGGATACAAGGCGGTGAAGTAGCTCTCAGAGACAACAAGCTGGTAAGTAACTCACTTACTGAAACTGAACACATGCAACCATAAACCTTGGTGATACCCTCCTTAACAAGGATTGGATGTATTGGTGGTATCCCTGTGACCTAACTGGACCTTGGCACCACTCTTCTTAAGGATGGTCAGTCTTGAGTCTCCTTTATGTCTCACAGGCCCTCACTGTTGATGGCGACTATACACATCCTTGGTCACTCCTCAGCTCTCTTTTTGGCCTCAGGTACATGTACTGAAGTGGGAAGAGTGTCTTGCATTGATTGGCAGCAACCAGCTGCTAAGGGGACTGTGTGCAGTATGATACAGTTTTGGTTATACTGTGGTCCTTTTGTATGGCCCATAGTACTCTGCAGGTACACCCAAAGACATTGTAAGGTGTGCTTGCTTAGAGCTGCAGACTGATAGTGGTACATTTTTTTCCAGAGTCCATGCATCTAGACATGTCAAAGACACAGTCTGAAACTCTACCCTGAATATCCCCTTACCTTGTGGGTGTCATTAGAGGGAAGATGAATCAGGAAGGTATTAGCCTAGTTAACCTCCAACTTGAACTCTAGTTTAAAAGGCAGACATACATGAGGTATGAAGCCTGAACACTGACAGAGCCTCTTCTATTGGCACATAGGCCATGGCACTTCACATTGAAGCATACAATAATTGGTGGCAAATTGTAAGGGTATTAAACATGAGACATGATTTATCTGTTTTCTTGGATAAAGTCATATGCTGGAAACCATCTGTTGCAGAGAAACTAGAAAGCTAAAATGTGGTCTTACATCGTGTGGAGCTACTGAAGATCAATTTTTCAAATATTTTCTCAAGAGTTTAAAGCAGATTGCTCAGATCTAATGTAGTAGGGCATTTCCCCTCCCCTCTTCTATTAGTCAGAATAGCCACATTCCTGTTGAGAAACCTGCAGATTTGATAGAGAATATAGAATCTAGTAGTAAGTATTCCCCAACAGTGGGAGAACAGTGTTTGGAACATTGAGCTGAAGAACTTAGATGCCTTGGTAAATTTTAAGAACAGGCAGATTGAAATGAGCATGCCATTCCTCCAGGCAAATGGGAGACCAAAACAGAAGGATAAGAAATTGGAGGCAGGCCAATTGACAAATAGCATCCACACTTAGTTTGCATCTGAGAATGCATAAGTGTGCAGGACACACACACAGTCTCACATGCACATATAGAGACATAGTCACACACAATCACACACACACACACACACACACACACACACACACATCTGTGAATATTGAATAGACAAAGTGACCAATTCCTATAATACCCAAGGGGGCTGAGGCAAAATGGTGACTCTACTTCTGAGAGGATTTTATGCTACAAAGTGAGATACAGTCCAAGCCAACCTAAAAGTGAGACCTGAACTAAAAATTAAAGAGAAACAGTGTAAGAGAACTGAGGATAATGAATTAATAAAAACTGAGATTATAAAGGATCCGTTTTTGTCTGACAGAAGAACAATGAGTGAGTTAGCTGAGGACATATTATGCTTTAAAATTGGAGCAGCTTCAGTAGGTGCTGGAGCAGTTGGTTTACTTAGGTGAAGCATGTGAAGGTCACCCACATACAGCACAAAGCTACAGAATTTCCATTATCTAACTCAGAGATTGCTTGCTAGCAGTGAGCATCCTGACAGGGTGGCAACTGTTTAAGGAAGAGAACTTTGTGTCATCAGGTCGTCGTTCCTGGAGTACAAGAGAAAAGACTGAGGTGAGACTATGCTTCCACACTGTTCCCATTAAATGATGGCCTAGCTATGTGACACCTTCTATTTTATTTCCCCTTTGCCTATTTCTTCTCAGTTTAGCCCAATCATCTAACCATTGTGGGATTTCCCTTATGGTATTCCTAAAGGCATAGTTTTCAATGATCTTTTCTGCTCACTACTGATATCCAGTGCCTCAGCCCTGAGGGATATGTCTATGTCAAGAGAGTTCAAATACTTAGTGCCTGGCCAGCCTGGAAGTCTTCTCTGACACATGGTTTATGTCCCCTCCAGGGACCAGGACTCCAAGTGAAGATCTCAGTCCTCTCCAACTTGTAGATTCCAACCACGATCTTACTGCCTCACTAGCTATACAGTGCTCTAACTTACTCTTAGTCCATTTATCCACCCTCAATATCTTTGTATTGGCTGGTTTTGTGTCAACTTGACACAAGCTGGAGTTATCACAGAGAAAGGAGCCTCCCTTGAGGAAATGCCACCATGAGATCCAGCTGTAAGGCATTTTTTCAATTAGTGATCTAGTGGGGAGGGCCTATTGTGGGTGGTGCCATGCCTGGGCTGGTAGTCCTGGGTTCTGTAAGAGAGTAAGCTGAGCAAGCCAGAGGAAGGAAGCAAGCCAGTAAAGAACATCCCTCCATGGCCTCTACATCAGCTCCTGCTTCCTGATCTGCTTGAGTTTTGTCCTGACTTCCTTTGGTGATGAACAGCAGTGTGGAAGTATAAGCTGAATAAACCCTTTCCTACCCAACTTGTGTCTTGGTTATGTTTTCTGCAGGAATACAAACCCCGACTAAGACAATCATGGTCTCTACAAAATTCTCTCCTAGACCCCCAATGTAGAATTTGCCCACTAAGCTGCAACATCACCACTGTCTCAACAGCCTGTCCCATGTGAACGATTGTAAGTAAGATTGCCTTCCCAGCCTTTGACTTTATGAGATATCCAGGTGCCAATGAATTCATAAAAGAGTAATATGAGGGCACTATTCTGTTACAAGGTCTGGAATGGTGAGTTCAACTGAGTACATCCATCTATAGAAACATTGCCTAGAATGAATTTGTGATTAATAGTGCAAAATAAAAGTGCAAGTAAAGGGATGTCTGGAGGGAACTGGGATGCTCTTATCTGCCACACAAACTTTGCCACTGTTTTGAAGGTAATGTTTCAATCCTTACCACTTTCCCCAAAAGGTTTACTTCATCTGTCAGGGTCAAGGGCTACCAATTTAGGCTCATCTGGTGCCAATCTGTTCCACACCTCAGACCGTTAAATCACACTATTCTTTTATGCAGAAGTCTATATTCCATACTGTTATCCCAGAGGACTGCAATGTCCTCCTCTGAGTGGCAATGGAAAGGTCATTTCCTGAGGAGTCTTCTCAGGCATCCTGGGTTTGGACGGTTTGGTTCCTGTGGTACTTGATCCTGAGACACAATGCAGTTTTGTTTATGCATCCAGACCAAAGTCAAATAAGTACTTATTTGTGGGTGCAATGATGGCCTCACTCTATTGTTTACCCTCCAGGAAAAAAAGTGATGCATGTATACTCACAACTCAGGCCCTAGTGCACTTGGAAGTTGCCCAAGAATACCATATACTGAGCACATGAAGTCATGTGAGAGCCCTGACCAGAAAGCTGTTCTCTAGCGTGGATCAGTCTGTCACACAGTAGGAATGATGGTGTCAGCAGTCTTCCACAAAGATTAGCTTTTACATGGGCACCCACACAAAGAAATGTCCCATCTCTCCCAATATCCTCCAGTAATGTTGAGAACAGAGTCCTCTACATCCCTTGTTCCCTCTCAATGCAGTATGCCTCTCTCTCAGTTTAAGGTGATAACATGTGAGACTCTCAGAGTTTGACAGACTGATGTGTTGTTGAATGGCTACCTGTCTGACTGAGGGGTCCTCACAGCCCTGGTAAGAAAGGTTCCTTTGCAGTACAGATTTGTGGACATATCCATACCTTGGAGAAAGACAAGTTGGCATGTGAGTAGTAAGTTGGTTTCCTCTGAAAGCATTTTGTCCAGGAAAGAACCAGAAAAGAACATGTTGAGTGAGAAAGGTTTGCAGAAGATATTGACTATCTTGACGAGAGGACCTTGATCGTAGGGAGGGAAAATCTATAAGAGAAAACCATTGTGCTGTGGCTCCGCTATCACCAGGTACCATGAAACTATACTTGCTCCCTCTGATCATGGCTACTGTGTGCAGTTGCCAGTGCAGTAGAAGGGACCATGATTGCAGCTATGCCAGGGGCCTTGTTCAGTGACTGCATGGAATAGCAATGTCTAGAGAGGTTAAAGAGGATAGTGGTACATTTGGTTATTACTTTGATTGACACTGTCAGACTAGTGTTCTCTCTCTCTCTCTCCTCTCTCTCTCTCTCTCTCTCTCTCTCTCTCTCTCTCTCTCTCTCTCTTCCCCCCCTCTCTCTGAAAGTCCCTTCCTTACTGTCTCTCTGTCTCCCCACCCCTCTCTCCTTGCTGTAACTCTCAGTTCTCCACCTCATGAGCTTGGATAGTTGAGAGCTGACTTGCAGCACTTGCCCAGAGATGTTTTTAAAGGATCTTCTCCTTAAAAACTGTTTCTCCACACACATGCATTAGCTAGGTTACCTTGATCTCCCCAAGAATGGGTTACCAAGCATGGAATGTTTCTTTCTTTGGCTGTTTCCTCATGCCCTAGCAATGTGAGGGAACCTTCCCGAAGCTGGCTGCCCCAGCCTGCATGGTTCTGTGATTGTCTTTCCAAATTCACCTCACAAAAGCAGGTCAGCTGATCAATGCCACTACACCTCAGTGTGACTTCTCTTTCACCTTACATGATCACAGAATTTTACCTCCCCAGTTATAGGGAGGTGATCTGTGTTAACCCTGATATCTCTTCTGGATTGCAAGGCACAGTGTAACAGGAAACAACCAAGGTTTGTTATATAGAAAGGGAAATACAGATGGCATGGTTTGCTCTTGGAACTGAGCATATCTTCTTCATGGAGAAAAGTCAACTCTGCCTGACATAGAGTCACTGGGGTCACTGTTTGCTTGGTCAACTCGAACGTGCTGCTATCTGTGGGCAAAGGTGTGACTCCTATGTTCCTATTGATGAGTGATGACCAGACTTTACCTTCTGTCACTGATGCCTCCCATCTGCAGATCTTCCTGTCCTTTTGTTTTACTTCCAGTGTTTCACCTTCCTTTGTTTTCCATGGATGAGGAGACTCCTTTGGGTAACACAGCATTTTGTAGCAATCAGCCATGCCTTGGGGAAGCAGTTCACAGTCACAAATTGAAAGGACAATGAGCCTTAGTTACAGAATTCAAAAATGAAGGTCAGCCAAAATGAAGACTAAGATAGTCTTCACAGGCCAATTGATGGGTTGGTCAAGGAACTTACAAGGTAAAGGAAAATCCATACCAAATTGAGGACATCTCCGAGTTCCATATAAGGAAATGCCTGTTAAACAACTAATTTCAGGATTGGTCACTTTCAGGCTTTTGCCTAAGATCACATGTTGGCACACAGGAAGGAGCCACCTCAGAGTCAAAGTCGGCTACCAGTATCCCATTCTTATCACAAAAAGGGAGATTTGGTTATGATCCATGCATGTCATGGAAGAGTTCACAGAGGTAACTGAGCAGATTCTAGGACAGCATGCGAGCCAATGATCAGTAATGTGAAAACCTGAGATCGTTGAGGTCCCGGAGTACAACTCCTTTTAAGCCCATAAAACCTTGCCCTGCAGATGTATGGGAGCATTGCTATGAAGAATGGCTATCACTGTCCATACATTGCAGTAGAATTGCCTTTGGGTTGGTGGGAAGAGAGGGGAGAATCCATATGATTCACCATGTGATGATAACATTCCTCATGAGCTGTCAGAGGAGAGAATACTGCAGCTGTGCCAGAGATGCTGTTGATGTAAACTGCCCTGTGCTAAGCTCTCTGGACAGGTATCATCTCATGCAACCCTTAGAAGAAGCCTGGGAGGTGGCCCCACTTTGAAGATGAGGGACAAAGTTTGTTGAATAATCATGAGCTTTCTTTCTTTTCTCTTCTCTTCTCATCTCTTGTTACAGTCTGGATTTTCCTGGCTACATACATCCCTCCTCGCTCTCGCCTAGTTAATCCACAAACTTCCACTTTCACTTTTCCTCCTGGAGCCAGGGCTCAGTGTGGCCCCCACCTCAGACTAGACCCCCATGGATCCACTGCAGAAATGGGATCCAATGTCAATTTCCATGCCCTCATGTATAGCCACTGTGACGAGCTCCCAAGAGGCCTCGGCAGCTCCTCAGCCTTCCTCTTCAGAAAAACTAAGCATGGGTCTCAGCATCTTGAGCATCAGCCCCAGCCCCCACTCAGGTGTCCCTGCCTCTCTGTCAGAGGGGCTGTTCCAGCAGCAGGCTCGGGAGAAGAAGGCCCTGTGGCAGCAGTACTGGGAGAAGCAGGGCTTTCCTCAGAGGAAGAAAGTCTTCCTGAGGCATTCGAGACGCTGGCACCGGGATCACATGGCACCTTACCTGCTTGAAAGGGATGTCAGAGGCTTTCCCTCAGGTGACAAAGCTCAGAATCTGCTTCGATGTCAGGGACACGGACAGAATATTGCTGGGATGAGTGAGCAGAAGAACGCAGCCCCCAACTCTCCTTCCTGGGAAATGCTGGTACAGGGTCTCAATGGCCTCACGCTCAGCCTGGGAGCCAACAGACCGGTCCCCCTGCCGGAGCCACCGCGGCAGCAGCAGGAGCCAGAGGACATGCGCCAGCTGGAGAGGCAGCAGGAAAGCCTAAAGATGTTCCAGAGGATGCTCAAGTAGAGGATGTAAGAAGGCTGAGGTGCTAACTCACAGAGGATACATGTGAAAACGCATTTAGAAGGTGCTGCATTGCTGTCTCGGGGGGCATGGTCTCCTCTGAGGTCAAGGCAGTCCACTGCCACTGATGAGTCCCAACACTTGTGCTATGATGTGAATTGCCCTTGGAAAGATCTTAACTACCCTGCCTGTCTTTTAGCATGCCTTTTTGGATGTGGTGCTACGTGTTAGACTATACAGAAGAAAACTGGGTACAAGTGATCCCCAAATGTTTGTGATGTGATTCATACACTGAGAGTCTTCACCGATTTTTCTTAAGCTCAATACCTCCTTTAATTTCTTGTTAAAAAGAACCAATACCATATGTATATCTATGTATATCTGTGTATATATGGAGAAGACATACATCCACATGTCTTCTTGATGTCAGTTTCTTGAGTTCCCCCAACAGAAAGATTATTACATACATTGGGGTACATGTGCTGTGTAGGAGAGAAAGAGATTTACTTGCACTTTCCAGAAACTGAAGCCAGAAATGCGAGCTTAAGGGAGCAACTCAGTGTACTGTAGTGGGTAAAACATCCAATGGTCTGAACCTACATGGAAGAAGAGAAGTTGTGGTCCAACTGGTTGGTCTCTGGAGGAATTCCCCATGTGTTCACTCAATTATGATCAAAGCAGAAATCATGAGATTGCAGATCTCTGTGTCACCCCCCCTCCCACTCCTACCTTCTAACTCTTCATCTCACTATTATAACAATGTAAAGACACTGGGGCAGGTCAGGGAAGCCATAGTTTCATTTAGAGGAAGAGCCAAGGGATTAGAAGCTCCCAAATGCCTGCAGGGAGAAGCATCAACAGTTTAGGGAGTAGGTAAGGACTATACCGAAGGAAGGTTTGGAGGTCATTATGGCCTCAGAAATTGGTGATACATGGTGAATGTTGTAGGGACTTAGGTTACAAGTCCCACCTTTTCCCATAATGGCACTATATATAACCATGGCCGGGGTATACCCATAAAATTGACTGGAAGCTGGGGAGGGCTATGCAGCTGTCCCTCAAGTATTCCCTTAGTGGTTAATGGCCAGCAGTGGAAAGCGTTCAATATGAGCCTATCATTTGTAGTATTGGTGATCTGTGTATGCTGTTTTTCTTTTGTTTGTTTTGTTTTTTATTATAGCTGGCAAAAACTCTAATCATCCAAGAGATGGGAGTGCAGAAATTCACCCCTAGGTGAATTGACAAAAAGGACAGCATTTAACATGCCTATATGACACATGAGGGTCAGAGTAGCAGGGTTTTCTTGGCCAACTTTGACTTGGCCACTGTTCCAGTTTGCTGTATAGCAATCATTCTGCAGCAGGAACCAGAAACCATGTGTGCTTAAAGTGAACCTGCTTTTAACTTCCAGGCTCATTTTATCTTGTTACTTCTGAGTGGACTGAATTGAAATTCTGGGGAAGCTCTTCACTATAGCTCACGAACAGCACCCACTACATAACTTCTGAATGACAGAGGGGGCTGGAGGAAGCTGAGAACACATTCCTGCCAGCCATCATTGTGTGGGTGATAACTGTGTGGGTGAAGGCATCCTAGCAGGATAACCCTTCTCCCTGGCCATTTGGCCATAAGAAGCAGAGCCTCTTGTGTACTAGGTAACAGGGGAGCATCTGTGAGACATGTCACTGACTGTAGTGTTTGTCATCCTTCATCCTCACATGCCTCTTGATCTGCAGGCTCTGTATAGGGCATCATCTATATCTCTGACCAGAGCGGTGCCCAGGGTGTACATGTGTATTTTAGCTTTCCTGACATGGAATTGATTTGCTTTTTTTTTTCAAGGATGTGCTGTCTTCTGATTGTACCAGATGGCATGAAATCCCTTGTTCCAGTGTTCACTTGACTCCTGTTGCTTATGTTAAGTGGGATGTCATAATGTGGTCCTGCCAGAGATTGTGAGTGCTAAAGAAACTGGGTAGAGGCTATTCTGGAGCCAACTGTTTTGTGTTACACATTGTGAGTTTTGTAACACGTTGTCTGAGACATGCTACTGACTGTAACAAGTTAAATTTCCATTGCACTTAAGTTTGCCTGGTCACTTTGCACTAATTCTCCTTTTGAAACAGCAACACTTATCATTGTTACACTCAACAGTCCCTCTATGAAGTAGTGCCATGTTTTCCTCCTGTGACATCTTCCCCTACCTGATACTTCAGCTACCTGTTGTCCTTTCTGATGTCATCTGTGCATCAAGCATCCCTATTTGCCCGTCTTCAGAGTAAAGGCAGGAAAGTTTCAGAGTTAGATGACAGCATAGTAAGACGGTCATGGAACCATGAGGCCTAAGGTCCACTTGCTGGATACTCAAGAGAGCCACTTCAATCAACAACAGGATCCCCTGTGACTCTGTTGTCCTGGAGATGCAGAAACCTTTTGAATGTTGGCTCAGGCTCGGCTGTTAGACTAATTATTACAACACTCAGAAACCTCCATTCCACAGTGGATAAGAACACTGAGAGCTTGGCCAAGAACTCTGTCCTAGTCATTGTAATGGCTTGGGAGCCCTTCCCCTTGCTCTTTGCTTGCCCTATAGGTGGTCCTCCGAGGGGATGAGGTAGATGAGCTGCCCCCCCCCCCCAGTTACTTGAGTACTGTTGATAATCTCACTTTACCATAATCACTGACTACTCATCTTTACCCCACTTAATTGCATTTCTTCAATTAACCCCTGCTCCAGGGGGTTGAGCTACAATAGTCTATGTACACTGTATGAATATGTACCTGAATGTGTGTGTCAGTGTAGCCAGCTGTGCCTGTGTGCGTAGAGGTCTGATGTTGATTCTGTGCATGTTCCTCTGTTGCATCCCATCATGTGTGTACAGAGTACTCTTTTGTAATATCAGGATACTTACCAGTTTGGCTTCATCTGATGGAGTACTAGTTCCAGATTCCTCTGTTCTCAACCTAGCAGCAATAGGATTATGGGTGTGTTCTTCCAGGCCTCTCTTTGAGTGAGGGCTGGGAATCCAACCTCAGGCCCTCTCTTTACCTGGCCACATGGATTCCCAGACATGAGCTAAACAGTTTTAATTAATCGTATTTGAGCTTCAAATTCTACCATCCCTCTTTCTGAGTAGTGAAGTTCCTAACCCAGTGTGCTCCATTTCTGTATTCACACTCTTTGGAGGGATGCTGCCTGTGTGAGAAGACCAGGATGTGATTCTCACACTCAAAAAGTAGCAGGCAGCTCCATGAGCACTTTTCAGTACCTTAGGTGTGTTGCTCTGTTGCTCTTAACGCTGCAGCAAGCACCTTTAAAAACTGGTGCTACAAGAGGGATTCTAATTATGCCTTGACTTTTGTCATGGTGATGCCATTAGAATGCCTTTCATTGGTGAAACCTGATTTGCCTCTAGGACTGCATATTGTCAAACTCTCACATCCCTTTGGAAATAGAGATACCTTGCACCATTCTGATTTTCTCTTAGAAGAGATTGGAAATCCATGTGCCATAAATGAGTTTGGGGCCCCCTGAGGATCCTGGGAGTTTGGTGGGCTGAGCTGTAGATTGTTATTCTCTTTCAAAAACCCCTGTGCTATCAATAACCTATCAATAACCTGGGAGAACAAGCTCTTTATGACAGGATGAAGTTTGGTGGGTTGCCTGGTGTATTAGTGAGGGTTTTACTGCTGTGAACAGATACCATGACCAAGGCAAGTCTTATAAAACACAACATTTAATTGGGGCTGGCTTACAGATTCAGAGGTTCAGTCCATTACCATCCAGGCAGGCATGGTACAGGAGGAGCTGAGAGTTCTATGTCTTCATCTAAAGGCTGCTAATGGAAGACTGACTTCCTGGCAACTAGGGTGAGGATCTTAAGCCCACACCCACAGTGACACACCTACTCCAACCAGGTCACACCTATTCCAACAAGGCCACACCACCAAATGGTGCCACTCCCTGGTCCAAGAATATACAAACCATCACACCTAGGTTATAGGTAGCAAAAGCCAGGACACATGAAGACTGTCACATAACCAGCCTCATTCTGCAGGACCCAGGCCTAGAATGCAAGTGTGAGAGAGTATGCTCAGTCTCTGAGCCTCTTCACTATTGGCAGTTTACCTAAGATGCTCTGGACCTGCTTCTGAGAAACAAAGTTAGACAGGATGAGGACATAGACTCTGGCCACTAGCTGCAGGGGTTATTGGTTTTGAGTGAGAGTATGCAGATTGGTTAGTCTGTTTCCTCATGTTCGTGGAGACTGTGAACAAGCCATGACCCCCAGCACAGATGCTATTCCTTCTGTGCAAGTGGCCTTGTTACTTGTATGAAGGGCACTTTGATAAAAGTGCTGAAATGGAGTGTTTCTCCGTGTCTGTGATCTGATGGGTGGACAAAGAGATTCTGAAGATTGGAAAACACCACACACACACACACACACACACACACACACACACACACACACACACACACACACACACACACACACACACACACACACACACACACACACACACACACACACACACACACACGGACACACACAGAGAGAGACAGAGACAGACAGACAGACAGACAGACAGACACACACAGAGAGAGAGAGACAGACAGACATATTAGGGAAGAGAGCAGAGTAAATTATGACATTTCAAACACCATATATTTGCTCAGGTTGTAATGCCAAGTTAAATGAGCCTAACAAACAACAAAGCAAAAGAGACAGCTCATATAAGTATGTATGTAAGTACATGTATAAATGTATGTATTTGTATACATATGTACTGGATTACCTCACTGTATGTGACACCTTAAAATGGTATATATGTGTATTTTTTTTTACAATGAGAAAACAGTCACTGGTTATAGTGAGGTATAAGTTGGTGAAACTTGCTGAGGTGTGTCCCAAGAAAAATCATCAATACTTGAGCCCTGAGATTTGAGATGATAGGTTGAACTAAGTATGCCAAGAAGAATCTCAGTGTACACTTTGAGATTTTAATGGCCATTCAGGTTTTGTTGTCCCCCAAATTAAGAAATGGAGATGTAAATTGTAATGGTTACTGTCAGGGTAACATACTGAATGAGGAGAAAATGTTGACCTGGACAGACAGACACTGTGTACATGCCTGAAAAGGACATAATGAGGTGTACCACTGCATCCTGCCAGTCCTCCACCATGTGCTAAATCCGACCACTTTCACTTGTCTCATGTAATCAACCCAACAGTAATGCCCTGATTGTGGAACTATCGTGGGGATACATGACCAAGTGTGAATATCAACATGAGGACACATGACCAATGTGAATATCAACACGGGATACATGACCAAGTTTGAATGTCAGTGTGAGGTTTCATGACCAAGTGTAAATATCAGTACAGGGACACATGACCAAGTGTGACTACCAACATGGGGATACATGACCAAATGTGAATATCAACACGGGGATACATGACCAAGTTTGAATGTCAGTGTGAGGTTTCATGACCAAGTGTAAATATCAGTATGGGGACACATGAACAAGTGAGACTACCAACGTGGGGCTACATGACCAAATGTGAATATCAAGCTAAGAGAGGAAACAAGAGAGGAAACAAGTTGGAATAAACTTAAAGACCATGAAAGGTAGTCAGATATAGTAGGATATCCCAGGCACTCTCCACTAGTTTCTCTCTCTCTCTCTCTCTCTCTCTCTCTCTCTCTCTCT
>NC_034613.1:128411137-128414174 GCF_900095145.1 Mus pahari | reverse complement strand
TCTTCTTCCTCTCTCTCTCTCTCTCTCTCTCTCTCTCTCTCTCTCTCTCTCTGTCTCTCTCTCTCTTTCTTTCTTTCTTTTTTCTGAACTAGGACTTTTCTACTATGCAGCTGCAGTGATCCTGGAATTTGCAGTCTACAAAAGCATGGAAGAAATTCACAGTGTTCTCCCTGCCTCTGCCTCCTGATGGCAGGATTGATGGCTATAGCCACCACACCACTTCAGTGTCTGTTCTTTCTTTTTCTTTTTGTAATATCTTGTAAATGAAATTTATTTTTGTACATAATATTTATAATTAGTACTTAATCATTTCAGTTGTAATTGCAAAATACCAAAATAGCTTGTATGTATTCCCTTTGAGACCAAAAAAATGTTAGCAGATATAAAATGCCATAAAACTCATAAGAGTTAGTTATATTGTTGCAGACTCAAACTGGGACTCATTTTTTTTTATCCAGAAGTCATAGAAAAACAAATCAGTATTGACCTAGTTTGAGTTTCATCTTTAAAATGAAGAAATAAAAATTGGAAAGTATACCATTCCATATGGTAGCCGCATGGAAATTCTGTCCTGGTTTATTATCATTATATTGTGCTGTATTATTTTATTATGTGTTTTCTGTATGTGTGATTGTGAGAACCCATCTGAGAGTGTGCCTGTAAAGGTCACAGGTCAACATCAGCTGTCTTCCTGTGTAGATCCCTACTTTCGTGTTTTTGTAATTATTATTATTGTTAATTATTTTTCTTTGCATCCTGATTTCAGCTTCCCCTCCCCCCTTCCCTCCCCGTCCCCTCTCACATCCCTGATCCCCATCACTCTCAACTCCATTTCTCATGGCTACCTTGCCTTTGAATGAAAACATTCATGGGCCAGCCCAATCAATGGGTGCTATTCCCACAGACACTTTCCCTTCAACTGCCCTCATTTATAGGGAATTCCCATGGCAAACACTGTTTTACTGTGTATATTCAGCACAGGGTACAGGGAGAACTGAGGACTGTTCAGGAGGGGATGGGCAAATGTTGATGACATCCTGGCAAAGAGCATTCTCATGGGATTACAGCTTTCTAGTTCCTGGATGTTGGCCCTCAACATTTCCATTCACTGCTAACATGACTTGTCTGAGGTTTAACTTACATGCAAGTGTTGATGCTGGGTGAGGGATGCTGAGATTGCTTAACACACTTCATACTCCAGTGAAGTACCTCTCTTCATGACATTTGGGTACATAACAACAAATGGATGAAACTGTTGGAGGGAAAGGCCTCTCCTTCTAGGAGTCAATGGTCAGTCTGTGAGGCTTCATTGAAATCTAAGCATTAAGGACCCGAAACAAGGACACCAAGAGAAAGACAAAGTAAGAAATATTACTGTGAGACCTTCAAAAGGCCTTCCCTGCTGCCCTGATAGGCAGTCTTCTACTTTGACAGTGAATCATGAAATCCATGCATATCCTCTAATATTAATGTCTTTCTGAGCTCACATAGAAACTGCCCCAATGGGACTGCTGCTCACATGATGGCACCTTTTCCTAGCTGCTACTGGGGCCACTCTTCTGCGTAGAGTTAGGGGCAAGCTTATGGAAAATGCAGTCTTGTCCCTGAAGGCCTATCCAATGTGTAGCTGGCTCCTTCCAAAAAGCATGAAGATGAAGAACAGCTTTAAGGTAAAGAAAGGGCTTCAAGCCGCTCTTTGTTCTGTCTGGCTCCCTGCTTTTGAGGGACATGAAATGTATTGTTTCATTCATAGAGTCAATTGACGGGACACAAGATAGGACATTAGACTTGAGGGTAAAGTGCATGTACATTGGAAGAAACAGGCCACCAGCAAGGAGTTCCTGGGTTCTTTGTATACCTGTAAGAATATTTTTGTTCCTTGTCCTTTGCTGCCTCCCTGCTTGGCTGGGGAAATATATTCAGTAAGTAAGCATCACTCTCCAAACTGGTTTCCATATATTCCTGGGCCCTTGGGTACATGGGCAAAGAGTCTAATGCTTTCAAGACATAATTTCCAATATTTCTGAGTTTTTTCTTACATTTCAAAACTGTGTGCTTGTGTGGTCACACATGCCATGACTTGAGACACATGTCTGAACAGTAGAGGCCAACACAGAGAAGTCTGTTCTCTCCACAAACCATATGAGTTCCCAGGAACTGAACTTAAGTTGTCTAAAGGCATAGTGACATGTGGTATGACCATCATGCTGGCCCTAAACTCAGATTTTCATGAGTAGTGTTACCTAGAACTCAGTGAGCATAAGACTCAAAGCTTTGCCTTCTGGACATAAGAAACGTACTCTGACTGCTAATGCTCTGGCATTAACATCCACAGGATGATGGCTCCCATTCCAAAGCAAACTCTGGGCTCAGGAATGAATGACTACACTTGACAAAAGGCATTCAATAGCTTATTTAGGTTACAGTGTGGAGGCAGCAAGCCCAAGTGCATTGGACAAGGCACAGCACACTCAGGTGAGATAGGAAATGAACTAGAAGCTGAGGGGTCATGAACTGTGGGAACTATAAAGGGGTCCAGGGGAAATTGGGGGAAAAGGGAAAGACCCATGCCCCATGAGAGTTTTACCTATGCTCTGGTCAGGTGTACATGGGAGGGCTGCCAGACTCTTTGCACTCAGCCCCAGGTGAGCATGCAAGCCTCTGACCCACTCTTAGGGGGGTGGCCAAGGTGCAGCCCAACCTTGGAGCCTGGGGGCTACTCTCTAAAGCCCTGAGATTATGGGAGAGAGGGATAAGGGAAGAGAGGTTCCCACACCGATTCCCACTGCAGCAGATCTTGACTGGAGCACAGGAAGGCCTTCCATCGGGAGATTAGAAACTGCTCATTAGGAGAAAGCCTATCCCATACTCCAAGCGCAGTGGGCCTTGATGAGCAGTGACATTGTATGGTTTTAGAGCTTTATTATAGAGAGGCAGGGGTAAAGAGAGAAGGTAGAAAAGAGAGAGAGAGAGGGAGAGAGAGAGAGAGAGAGAGAGAGAGAGAGAGGAGAGAAGACAAAGAGAGAGGAGAGAGAAG
>NC_034613.1:128407854-128411097 GCF_900095145.1 Mus pahari | reverse complement strand
AGAGAGAGGGAGGAAAGGCTAGAGAGAAAGAGTAAGAGGGAGAGAGGGAGAGGAGAGGGGAGAGGAGAGAAGACAAAGAGAGAGGAGAGAGAAGTGAAAGAAGTGAGAGTTAAGAGAGCAAAAGGATGAGAGAGCAAGGAAAGGCCAAAGAGAGAGTGAGAGGGTGAAAGTGAGAAGTAAGAGAGAGGTGAGGAGGGGCCTAACAGCCCCTTTTATGGTCTTTACTGTTGCTAGGTAACTGGGGAGGAGTTTAGCCTGAAGGTCAGAAGCTTGGGACATTGCCTACATGACTTTTAGCCATTCTTCTCTTGTGAGGCTGTGGGGGGGTGATAATTTAGGCAGGAGCCAGAGTTCTAGGAGCACGAGGGAACGTCTACTGCGTCATATAGGTGAATTATCACCATTCCAGGGTTCAGACCTCAGCTCAACTGGAGACCAGCCTGTCTGTACATAGCCCAATGCCCCTCAATGAACTCTGTCAAGTACCTTGAAAATTCACATTTTTGTTTGTCTGAGATTTTCATACGATGTCTTTTCATCACAATCACTTCCAACTCTTCCCAGATCCACCCAACCTTACACATTCTCCTAGATTTGTGGCTAGTATTTTTCATTTTGTTTTAAGACGAATTTATGCTGCCAATTTCACTTATTTATTTATTTATTTATTTATTTATTCATTCATTCATTTATACATTTATGCATATGGGCATCCATAGGCACCTGCAGGGATGAGATGCCAACAGTTCAAACAGCAAGCATAGCCCTGTGCAGGCTCTAGCCAGATTTATGCAGTGCCACTGAGAAGGGTCTTGGGAGTTAGCTTGGACATTAAACTTGCTTGCAGCATGAACAGGAATAAGTGTGTTTCTGGTAGAAAAGTAGGCCTGGTGGCTTGCCCTCAGGGTCCTAGATCAGGTGAGGCCCTAACTGGTGGACGGGTATTGTGGGATCACAGGCCAGCAAGACCAACCTAATCATTGTCTTTACATCCAAGAAAAATGCAGTCTCTACAAACAAAGTGGCCAACTCCTGAAGAATCTGTGGAATTCAAAGCAAAACACACTTTTGTGTATGCCCCTATAAAGACATGCATCTACTCACACCCACAGAAACAACACAGACACCCATAAAAAGCCTCAGAAGGACAAATCGACTGAACTTCACAACTTCCCTGTAACTCCACCTCTAAGCATCTCACCAACTCCTGCTGAGGCTACTCAGAAGACAACAGTTGCATCCTGCGAGTGGGGCACATGCTCAACCCGAATGATCATATATGACATGTTACATATTATTTAAATGGTTGAGAGACTGATTCCTAAAGTCTCTTAGCAACTTTCCCCTAGTAGTCATTCTCAGGAGGGACAGCTGGTTTTTTAAGATCCAACAATCCAGATCATAGTCATTTTACCTCAAATCAGAGATGGGGTGTTCCTTTAGGCCCTTTGTGCAAAGAACTATTTCCCTTGTTTTTAATGGACAGACCCTGGGCAAGATAACACTTTGGTGGAACCTGAAGGCACTGAAATAGGAGGAAAATGCACCAGAGCCCCCCAATGTAACAAGGTGCTCTTCTTCCTGGGAGTTTCCTTGATTATAGTGGGTGGTGTGTGGCCAGTGACAGCTCATCCAGGGCAAAAGAACATGTATCCTCATAATTCCCTCCCTCTGCTCCTTCCACTCTCTATCCCCTCCTTTCCCCTGGTTGCCATTCAGAACAAGAAGCAGGACCAGAATGCTTGGCTGAGGATGTTTGTTTCCCTGACCCCTTCCTTTTCCAGCCAGGCTTCTTGTTGCAAGACACCAAGAGTAACCAGGACAAAGGATGGGAAAAGGTCTTCCAAGCAACCAAAAGTTATCAACCATGATGAAGAACACTTCATATTCATCAAGGGGAAAATCCACCAAAAGAAAGTCTCAATTCTGAAGATCTATGCCCCAAATGAAAGAGCATGCAAATTCATAAAAGAAACTTTACTAAAACTCAAAACACACACTGAACCCCATAGAATAATAGTGGGAGATTTCAACACCCCACTCTCACCAAAGGACAGGTCATTGAAACAAAAACTAAACAGACACACAGTGAAACTAAGGTTATGAACCAAATGGATTTAACAGATATCTACAGAATATTTCACCCTAAAACAAAAGAACACACCATCTTCTCAGCACCTCATGGTACCTTCTCTAAAATTGACCACATAATTGGTCACAAAACCACCCTCAGCAGATACAAGAAGATTGAAATGCACCCTATCAGATTACCAAGGTCTAAGGCTGGTCTTCAGTAACAGTAAAAACTACAGAAAGCCCACATACACAATGATAACTTGGTCAGGGAAGAAATCAAAAACGAAATTAAAGATTTCTTGGAATGCAGTGAAAATTCTGACACATCATATCCAAAATTATGGGAAACAATGAAAGCAGTGCTAAGAGGGAATTACATAGCACTAAGAGCCCTGGTAAAGAAACTGGAGAGATCTTACACTAACAACTTAACAGCACAACTGAGAGCTCTAGAACAAAAAGAAGCAAACTCACCCAAGAGGAGTAGAAGGCAGGAAATAGTCAAACTCAGGACCAAAATTAGACAAATAGAAACAAAGAAAACAATACAAGGAATGAGCAAAACCAAAAGCTGGTTCTTTGAAAGAATCAACAAGATAGATAAACCCCTAGCCAAACCAACTAAAGGGCCAAGAGGCAGTATCCAAATTAATAAAATCAGAAATAAAAAGTGAGACATAAAAGCAGAAATGGAGGAAATTCAAAAAAACCATCAGATCCAACTATAAAAACCTATAGTCAAACAAACAAACAAACAAACAAACAAACTGGAAAATCTAGATGAAATATATGGTTTTCTAGAGAAATGCCACATACCAAAGTTCAAACAAGATCAGGTAAACTATCTAAACAGGCCCATATTGATAACACAAAGAATCAGAAGTCATTAAAAACCTCCAAACCAATAAAAACCCAGGGCCAGACTGATTTAGTGCAGAATTCCACCAGACATTCAAAGAAGACCTGTTACCAATTTTCCTCCAACTATTCTATATAATAGAAAGGGAAGGAACACTACCTAACTCATTCAATGAAGCCACAATTACTCTTATACCTAAACCACACAAGGACTCAACCAAAAAAAGAGAACTTCAGACCAATTTTGCTTCTGAATATCAATGCAAAAATACTCAATAAAATTCTTGCAAACTGAATCCAAAAACCAAA
>NC_034613.1:128405803-128407184 GCF_900095145.1 Mus pahari | reverse complement strand
TACTCAGCTATTAAAAACAATGAATTTATGAAATTCCTCAGCAATTGGATGGATCTGGAGAATATCATCCTTAGTGAGGTAACCCAATCACAAAAGAAATCACTAGATATGCACTCACTGATAAGAGGATATTAGCCCAGAAACTTAGAATACCCAAGATACAATTTGCAAAACACAGAAAATCCAAGAAGAATGGAGACCAACGTGTGAATACTTCATTCCTCCTTAGAATAGGGAAGAAAATACGAATAAAAGGAGTTACAAAGTTTGGAGCTAAGATGAAAGGATGATCTATCCAGAGACTACCTCACCTGGTGTCCATCCTATCATCAGCCACCAAACCCAGACACTATTGCATATGCCAGCAAGATTTCTCTGAAGGGACCCTGATATAACTGTCTTGGAAGAGGCTATGACAGTGCCTGGCAAATACAGAAGTGGATGCTGACAGTCATCTATAGGATGGAACACAGAGCACCCAATGGAGGAGCTAGAGAATGTACCCAAGGAGCTGAAGGGGGATGCAACCCTATANNTGGAACAACAATATGAAGTAACCAGTATCCCCAGAGCTCGTGTCTCTAGCTGCATATGTAGCAGAAGATGGCCTATTTGACCATCATTGAAAAGAGAGGCCCCTAGGTCTTGCAAACTTTATATGACCCAGTACAGGTGAATGCCAGGGCCAAAAAGTGGGAGTACATGGGTAGGGGAAGAGGGCAGAGTGGGTTTAGGAAACTTTCAGGATAGTATTTCAAATGTAAATAAAGAAAATATCTAATTAAAAAATGAGAAATGAAAAACAAATGGGATATAGAGCTAAACAAAGAATACTCAACAGAGGAATACAGAAGGTCTGAGAAGTGCCTGAAAAAATGTTCAACATCCTTAATCATCAGGAATATGCAAATCAAAACAACCTTGAGATTCCACCTCACACCAGTCAGAATGGCTAAGATCAAAAATTTATGTGACAGCTGATCCTGGCAAGGATGTGGAGAAAGAGGAGCACTCCTCCATTGCTGGTGGGATTGCAAGCTTGTACAGCCACTTTGGAAATCAGTCTGGTGGTTCCTCAGAAAATTGTTCTACCAGAAGATCCAGCAGTACCTCTCCTGGGTATATACCCAGAAGATGTTCCAACTGGTAAGAAGGACACATGTTCCATTATGTTCATAGCAGACTTATTTATAATAGCCAAAATCTGGAAAGAACCCAGATGTCCCTCAACAGACAAATGGATACAGAAAATGTGGAACATTTACACAATGGAGTACTACTCTGCTATTAAAAACAATGAATTTATGAAATTCTTGGGCAAATGGATGGATCTGGAGGATATCATCCTTAGTGAAAGAACCCAATCACAAAAGAACTCACT
>NC_034613.1:128402169-128405792 GCF_900095145.1 Mus pahari | reverse complement strand
GGGAACACTTGGACCATGAAGGGGGAGTGGGTGGGTAGGGGAGCAGTGGTGGGAGGGTATAGGAGACTTTCAGGATAGCATTTGAAATGTAAATGAAGTAAATACCCAATAAAATTGAAAAAATGTAAAGAAAACAAATAACCAAGCTCTTTTGCATTTATTATATAATGTAAAGTTTTTTAACAGAGAAATATTTCTCTATGTGAAAAATAATGAAATATTCCATGTCTAAATCAAATAATATCATCATGGTACAATCTTTATATGCATAAAATTATTCACGACATTTGTTTATGGCATTATTTTGTTCTAAAAGTTGATTCTGTGTATGTTTTGTTATGTACTTATGCATTGCACTTCATATAGCTTTATCTGCATGTAGATATGAAAGATTTTTGTAATCTGATGAATTCTTACAGCATAAGTTTTTCTGTGAGGTGATCTTGTCTACAATTAGCCATAACTTACAGGATAACCATGCTATAATCAACAGAACCAAAGACGCCAAATAACTTGACAAGTCCAAGGAAGGATAGTTGAATATTTCTCAGAAGTGGATACAAATTAGGTATCAGAGATCACTGAAATAGGAGGGAAGTGGGTTGAAGAGGGAAAAGGGTCGGGAGCAGAAGAGAGAGACCAAATGTAAGGAAAGCAGAGGACAAATAACGAATGCAGGTAGGGGAGCAGCAATCTCTAGGATTTGCCATAGACCTAGAATTGGAAGAGGCCACAGAGGGCTTGTGGGGTTGACTCTAGCTGAGACTCCTAACAGTGGGAGATATGGATCCTAAAGTGACCACTTCCTGTAGCCAGGAAGTACTCTCAGTTGAGGGATAAGAACACCAACCTACCCACAAAACCTTCAACCCAAATTTTTTTCCTGCCTACAAGAAGTGCAGGGACAGAGACAGAGCAGAGACTGAGGGAATGACCAGCCAATGACTATCCCAAATTGAGACCCATCCAATAGGCAAGAACCAATCCCCAACACTATTAATGAAACTCTGTTATACTTCCAGACAGGAACCTAGAGAAACTGTGCTCTGAGAGGATCTACCCAGCAGCCAATGGAAAGAGATGCAAAGACTCACAACCAAACAGCAGATGAGGCTCAGGGAGTCTTATGGAAGACTTGGGATGACCAAGGAATGCAAAGATAACAGGGACTCCACAGGAAGAACAACATAATCAACTCACCTGGACCTTTTGAAACTTCCAGAGACTGAATCATCAGCCAAAGATCGAGCACAGGATCGACCTAGGTCCTCTGCACACATGTAGCAGATAAGCAGTTTTTTGTCTTCATGCATTTCCCTCAATAACTGGAGCAGGGGTTTTTCCTGAGCCTGTTGCCTGTCTGCCTGTGAATTCTGAGCCCCTAAANGGACAGACTTTTCTGGCCTCAGTGGGAGAGGACTTGCAGGGAAGGGAAGGTGTTGTGTTACTCTGTGGATGACACCTAGAGGGGAAGGTGGAAAGGGGGCAGGAATTGTGTAAGATGGGTACTGGGAGGAGAGGAATGGCTGATACTGGTTTGTAAAGTGAATAAATTAATTTTAAAAGCATCAAATGAAAAAAACACTGGTATATTTTTCAATATACTCCAGAAAATTTTAATATATATTTATTTCTCTTTGTGTGTCTGCATGCAGATTCATGTAATGGATTATATGTGGTAGTCAGAAGACAACTAGTTGTAGAAAAACAGCTGTTGTTGCCTTGTACTACATGGGATCTGGTTGAAATCAGATCATCACGCTTGTTGCCAAGAGCTTTTCAACGCTTTTAACATTCTATAATTTCCCAAATGCATAGAACATGTTTTGATCAAATTTACCATCAAATTTTCCTCTTCTACTTCCTGTCACCTTTGTCTCCCAATACCATGTACTTTTTCACATTCCCCTGAACCCATGTAATACTTGTTGTGTGTGCCTGGCTTAAAGAAAATCTACTGAAACATGGGTGGCCTCTCAGAAGCCAACTCCCTAAAGAAATTGGATTCTTCCCCAATAACCATTAATAGCTAATATCTCCTCAGCGAGGGGTGTACATTCATGAAGAGCTTCCCAGTGTGTGCTGAGAGTTTTCCTGGCTTAATCTTCGGTAGGTGTTTTGTGGGAGTTCACAGCTGCTGCTGAGTTCATGTGGGCAACAGTTATGCATTGTTCANCAAATGAAGTTTCCCTACAAAGATTCCACCACCTCTGACTTTTCTAAGATTTCTGTCCCTTCTTGCCTGATAATCCCAGAGACTTGAGAGGGAAAAGTTCATAATTTCATAATTTACATATTCCATTCAGGGGAGAGCATTCAAAGCTTCTTATTCTCTTCCTGTTGATCATTAAAGGTTTCTGTGTTCACTGCCATCTACTGCAAAAGAAGGCTTCCTTTGTTGTTCAGAGATTAATATATGGACATAAAGAGAAGATAGGTGGAAGGTTAATATTCCAGTAAACAGGATAATAGAATTCAATTCTTTCTTAAGGCTTAATAAACCTGGGACTGCTAGAGCCTGAAATTGAAAAAAAAAATTCTAAAAAAAAAAACAGCACCAGGGCAACCCACAAATTTCCCCCTTTTGTCCAATTAAAAGGCTCTTTTCTTTTAGATAGAAATTGAGCACAACCCTTGTAATTATGAAATTTATAAAATATAATATACACTTAATATCTAGTCTATCATATTTGTCATTTTATACAAAGCATTGTACCATCTATCTTAACTTTAAAAGCTTATAATTCCACACTTGAATTATGTTCTGATTTTAGCTTGCATTACCATCTGAAAAACATCATTTCAAATCTATATCATCTCTGTCAATGGTAAACAGCTGAGTTTGATTATGAGACNATAACTAGTGTTCAACCCAACAGAAATCCGAGAACAAATTAAATATTTTCTGAAAATATAGGAAGCATAAAACATAGCTTCCATACTTAACCAGTTTCACTCCCGTTTTTTTTGTTTTTTTGTTTTTTGGTTTTTTTTTTTTTTTGGAGACACTCAGATTTATGAGTTTTCCTCTTAGGCCTTCCTTCATTGTGTCCCATAAGTTTGGGTATGTTGTAGCTTCATTTTCATTAAACTCTAAAAAGTCTTTAATTTCTTTCTTTATTTCTTCCTTCACCAAGATATCATTGAGTAGAGGGTTGTTCAGCTTCCACGTGATTGTTGGCTTTCTATTATTTATGTTGTTATTGAAGATCAGCCTTCTTCTGTGGTGATCTGATAGGATGCATGGGATAATTTCAATATTTTTGTATCTCTGGAGGCTTGATTTTTGACCAATTATATGGTCTGTTTTGGAGAAGGTACCTTGAGATGCTGAGAAGATGGTATATCTTTTTTTTTTAGGATAAAATGTTCTGTAGATATCTGTTAAATCCATTTGTTTCATAACTTCTGTCAGTTTCAATGTGTCTTTGTTCAATTTCTGTCTCCAGGATCTGTCCATTGATGAGAGTGGGGTGTTAAAGTCTCCCACTATTACTGTGTGCAGTGCAATAATGTGTTTTGAACTTTACTAAAATGTCTTTAATGAACGTGGATGTCCTTGCATTTGGAGCCTACATATTCAGAATTGAGAGTTCATCTTGGAAGATTTTACCTTTGATGAG
>NC_034613.1:128400029-128401863 GCF_900095145.1 Mus pahari | reverse complement strand
TTACTCCAGCTTGTTTCTTTGAACCATTTGCTTGGAAAATTATTTTCCAGCCTTTTACTCTGAGGTAGTATCTGTCTTTGTCCCTGAGGTGGGTTTCCCGTAAGCAGCAAAATGTTGGGTCCTGTTTATGTAGCCAGTCTGTTAGTCTATGTCTTTTCATTGGGGAATTTTGTCCATTGACATCAAGAGATATTAAGGAAAAGTAATTGTTACTTCCTGTTATTTTTGTTGTTAGAGTTGTGATTCTGTTCTCGCAGCTATCTTCTTTTAGGTTTGTTGAAGGATTANTTTCTTGCTAGGGCATAAGTTCCCTCCTTGTGTTGGAGTTTTCCCTTTATTATCCTTTGAAGGGCTGAATTTGTAGAAAGATGTTGTGTGAATCTGGTTTTGTCATGGAAATCTTATGTTTCTCCATTTATAGTAATTGAGAGTTTTGCTGGGTACAGTAGCCTGGGCTGGTACTTTTATTCTCTTGGGGTCTGTATAACATCTTTCCAGGATCTTCTGGCTTTCACAGTCTCTGGTGAGGAGTCTGGTGTAATTCTGATATGTCTTCCTTTACAAGTTACTTGACCTTTTTTCCTTACTGTTCTTAATGTTCTATCCTTATTTAGTGCTTTTGTTCTGATTATTATGTGTCAGGAGGAATTTCTTTTCTGGTCCAGTCTATTTCTAGTTCTGTAGGCTTCTTGTATGTTCATGGGCATCTCTTTCTTTAGGTTAGGGATGTTTTCTATTATAACTTTGTTGAAGATATTTACTGGCCCTTTAATTTGAAAATCTGCATTCTCATCTATACCTTAGCTTTGGTCTTCTCATTGTGTCCTGGATTTCCTGGATGTTTTGAGTTAGGATCTTTTGCATTTTCTTTGATTGTTGTGTCCACATTTTAGGTGGAATGTTCTGCACCTGAGATTCTCTATTTCATTTCTTGAATTCTGTTGCTGATGCTTGCATCTATGGTTCCGGATTTTTTTCCTAGGCTTTCTGTCTCCAGAGTTGTCTCCCTTTGTGATTTCTTTTTGGTTTCTACCTCCATTTTTAGATCCTGAATGGTTTTGTTCAACTCTTTCACCAGTTTGGTAGTGTTTTCCTGTAACTCTTTAAGGGATTTTTGTGTTTCCTCTTTAAGGACTTCTAGCTGTTTACCTGTGTTTTCCTATATTTTCCTCTTAAAGTCTTCCATCATCATCATGAGAAGTGACTTTAGATACATGTTTTGCTTTTCTGGTGTGATGGTGTATCTAGGACTTGCTATGGAGGGCGGGTTTGGTTCTGATGATGCCAAATAACCTTGGTTTCTGTTGCTTCTGTTCTTATGCTTACCTCCTGCCATCTCATTATCTCAAGTGCTTGCTGCCATCAATATATCTGATTGAAGCCTGTCCTTCCTATAATTCCAGTTGATTCAGGATTCCTCAGAGTCCTGCTTTCTCTTTGATCCTGTGATTCCTGGCTGAGATTCTGGGTGATTCAGAAATCTTGGCAATCAAGCTTCCTCTGAGATCCTGAGATCCTGGTGTGACAGAGTTCCTGTTATCCTGGGATCCTGGAATCCTGGAATCCTAGAACCTGGGCATGTTACAGAGCCTGGAATTAGTGTCTCCTCTGAGGATTATGGGGCTGTCTGGTGTGTTCAAGACCAAGGTATACCAGTACTGATCAGAAGGAACATGAGGCACAGGTCAGGAAGGGCTCCCATGTCCTTGTTCCTACTGTCATAGTCCCGTCACAATTGCTTTGGAACAGATGTTGTTTTCCACTGGTTAGGCGCATTTTCTGCTTCCCTGCTGCTGTCTCAGGCCCACCATGATTGGATTGGAACTGATGTTGT
>NC_034613.1:128394628-128396659 GCF_900095145.1 Mus pahari | reverse complement strand
TCCCAGAAGTTAGGTTGCTTCTGTCTGTCCCGAAGCTGTGTAGCTTCTGCAGTCCACACTCTTGCGAGCTCTGACTGGATGGCTCAGGCCTTGAGACTCCTCCCAGGTGGACTCCCCTCTTTGGGTGGGAAAGGTGCAGGGTTACTGGAGCCAGAAACGGAACCCCTTCCAGAATCTGTGTCACTTTTACATTCCACCCTGTCCCTGGCAATGCACTGGAGCAAAGATGGCCCTCCTACCAATTCCAGCCTTGAGACTGCTCCCAGGCAGACACCCCTCCTCGTGTTGGAAAGGTGCCAGGTGACTGGAGCCAGAAATTGGATCCCTCCCAGAAGCTGTGATGCTTCTCCAGGCCGCCCTCTCCCAGGCAGTGCACCAGAGCAAAGATCTCATTTATACATTTATGCATATGGGCATCCATAGGCACCTGCAGGGATGAGATGCCAACAGTTCAAACACCATGCACAGACCTGTGCAGGCTCTAGCCAGATCTATGCAGTGCCACTGAGAAGGGTCTTGGGAGTTAGCTTGGACATTAAACTTGCTTGCAGCATGATCAGGAATAAGTGTATTTCTGGCAGAAAAGTAGGCCTGGTAGCTTGCCCTCAGGGTCCTAGATCAGGTGAGGCTCTAACTGGTGTTAGAAAGTCTCAATTCTGAACATCTATGCCCCAAATGAAAGAGCATGCAAATTCATAAAAGAAACTTTACAAAAATTCAAAACACACACTGAACCCCATACAATAATAGTGGGAGATTTCAACATCCCACTCTCACAAAAGGACAGGTCATTGAAACAAAAACTAAACAGACACACAGTGAAACTAAGGTTATGAACCAAATGGATTTAACAGATATCTACAGAATATTTCACCCTAAAACAAAAGAACACACCATCTTCTCAGCACCTCATGGTACCTTCTCTAAAATTGACCACATAATTGGTCACAAAACAACCCTCAGCAGATACAAGAAGATTGAAATGCACCCTATCAGATTACCAAGGTCTAAGGCTGGTCTTCAGTGACAGTATAAACTACAGAAAGACCACATACACATGGAAGCTGAACAACTCTTTACTCAATGATAACTTGGTCAGGGAAGAAATCAAAAATGAAATTAAAGATTTATTGGAATGTAGTGAAAATTTTGACATATCATATCCAAAATTATGGGAAACAATGAAAGCAGTGCCAAGAGGAAATTACATAGCACTAAGAGCCCTGGTAAAGAAACTGGAGAGATCTTACATTAACAACTTAACAGCACAACTGAGAGCTCTAGAACAAAAATAAGCAAACTCACCCAAGAGGAGTAGAAGGCAGGAAATAGTCAAACTCAGGACCAAAATTAGACAAATAGAAACAAAGAAAACAATACAAGGAATGAGCAAAACCAAAAGCTAGTTCTTGGAAAGAATCAACAAGATAGATAAACCCTTGGCCAAGCCAACTAAAGGGCCAAGAGGCAGTATCCAACTTAATAAAATCAGAAACAAAAAGTGAGACATAAAAACAGAAAGGGAGGAAATTCAAAAAAGCCATCAGATCCAACTATAAAAGCCTATAATCAAAAAAAACAAAAACAAACTAACTGGAAAATCTAGATGAAATATATGGTTTTCTATAGAAATGCCACATACCAAAGTTCAAACATGATCAGGTAAACTATCTTAACAGGCCCATATTGATAACACAAAGAATTAGAAGTCATTAAAAACCTCCNAACAAATAAAAACCCAGGGCCAGACTGATTTAGTGCAGAATTCCACCAGACATTCAAAGAAGACCTGNTACCAATTTTCCTCCAACTATTCTATNTAATAGAAAGGGAAGGAACACTACCTAACTCATTCAATGAAGCCACAATTACTCTTATACCTAAACCACACAAGGACTCAACCAAAAAAAGAGAACTTCAGANCAATTTTGCTTCTGAATATCAATGCAAAAATACTCAATAAAATTCTTGCAAACTGAATCCAAAAACCAAATCAAAACCATCATTCAACATGATTAAGTAGGTTTCATT
>NC_034613.1:128386580-128394358 GCF_900095145.1 Mus pahari | reverse complement strand
AGATCTTCCAACTGGTAATAAGGACACATGCTCCACTATGTTCATAGCAGCCTTATTTATAATAGCCAGAAGCTGGAAAGAACCAAGATGTCCCTCAATAGAGGAATGGATACAGAAAATGTGGTACATCTACACAATGGAGTACTACTTAGCTATTAAAAACAATGAACTTATGAAATTCTTGGGTAAATGGATGAATCTGGAGGATATCATCCTGAGTGAGGTAACCCAATCACAAAAGAAGTTATTAGATATGCACTCACTGATAAGCGGATATTAGCCCAGAAAACAACAGCCAATATCAAATTAAATGGAGACATACTTGAAGCAATCCCACTGAAATTGGGGACAAGGATGCCCACTCTCCCCATATCTATTCAATATAGTACTCAAAGTGTTAGCCAGAACAATAAGACAACAAAAAGAAATCAAGGAGATACAAACTGGGAAAGAAGAATTAAAGGTACCACTATTTGCAGATGATATGATATTATACATAAGCGAACCCCAAAATCTACCAGAGAACAATGTGGCTGTAAGATAGATGTCTTGTTTCACACATCCATAGCCTTGGAATCTGACACAAAGGATTTAGAGATTCCATACTGACCTCCCCAGATCTCTCCCAGTCATTGTTCTGCCCTAATATTTACCCCAGACGTCATCCTCGATGACCTATACTTTGTGCTCCCTCAGTATCCAGGTTCACTGGCATGCATGTCTCCATTGCTTAACAAATCTTTTGCCCATTAATCTCTTTGCTCTTCTTCTTTTTCTCTCCCAACCCCTAGCTGTCTTCCTGCTTTTCCACCTACACATATAACCACACTCATTCACAAATTTGATCAGGAAAATGAAGAACTCGGGGCAGACTTAAATCCTATCATCCTCAGGAATACACGATCCCCTTTGTCAGGTGGACAGAGGAATTCTCGAATACTCCAGGCACAGATGCTGTCCACTGTGATTGGCATGTTCCAATTAGTATCCATGCTAGGATTTCTCCACCTTCCACAAAAGATCCCCTAATCTCATGGCTTTTAACCATTCAGCTAAGTATGACATGTTGAGTGTTTGATGCACACATGAGGAAGGATCCCATGTTTGCCCTTCAGCATGAACCAGGACTGGTGATGGTCACACTAACCTTGGGGCAGACTGCATCACTGTACTTGACAGGAAGTCCCACTGGTGATCTGGCCACAGAAGGAGAAAAGATTGGAGAAAGTCCCTGTGGCACTGTCTGACCATTTGTCTATTATTGGGATTCTATTTGCTTGTACCTTCCTGGGTCAAAGCCCTTCAACCTCCAATTGGTCCTTATGCCAGTCCTGAGACATCTTCAGAAAGCTTGTATCACTTTTCACAGGCCAATCCTGAAGAACACCAAGGTTTCCAGAACTAATGGTAAAGAATCACAAATGATGCCCAGGATGTTCTGTGAGCACAGGAAAATGCAGAGACTGGAGGTTGAGAGCAAAATATTCTGTGCTTGCAAAGGGCTGTGTTCTGGTCCCTGAAACTCTCATGGGGTTCCCTACAACTGCTTAGAATCCTACTACCCCTGAGATATTCCATGCCCTCTTATATGATCACACACACACACACACACACACACACACACACACACACACACACACACACTCACACTTGAAAGGACATGTTATTTAAATATTTAAAAACACTTATTCTGTCAATTCAGTGTCTAAATCATTCCAAGGATCATTATCTTTTTGTCTCAGCTTTTTTTTCATTTTCCATAATTGACAATAGATTGTATTTTTATACAGCATATACTGATTTATAGTTTTCCTTCTTTCTTTCTACTCTTCCCAGGTTTTCCTTTCCCTCTGTATCCACTACCCTCTTTTGCTTGTTAGAAAAAGCATGCTTCTAAGAGGTAACAACCAAATATGCCAAAATAAAATATAATAAGATAAATAAAAATCATCACATCAAGGTTATCCAACAGGAGGACAAGAGTTCCAAAAGCAGGCACAAGCATCAGAAGCCAACTGATTCTCACACTCAGGATTCCCATAAGAATACTAAGCTACTATCTATAGTATATAAGTAGAGGACCTGGTATAGACCCATTGTACTGGATAGCTTTGTGTCAACTTGACACAACTGGAGTTATCACAGAGAAAGGAGCTTCAGTTGGGAAAATGCCTCCATGAGATCCAGCTGTAAGACATTTTCTCAATTAGTGATCAAGGGGGGAGGTTCCCTTGTGGGTGGTGCCATCTCTGGGCTGGTAGTCTTGGGTTCTATAAGAGAGTGGACTGAGCAAGCCAGGGGAAGCAAGCCAGTAAAGAACATCCCTCCATGGCTTCTGCATCAGCTCCTGCTTTCTGACCTGCTTGAGTTCCAGTCCTGCATCCTTTGGTGATCAAAATCTGTATGGAAATGTAAGCCAAATAAACCCTTTCCTCCCCAACTTGCTTCTTGGTCATGATGTTTGTGCAGGAATAGAAACCCTGACTAAGACACCCATGAAGGCCCTATGTGTGCTACATCAGCCCCAGTGAGCTAATGTGCACTTTCTTAGTTGATTCATGAGAGCATATACTTCTGGTGTCCTCCATGTCCTCTGACTCTTAACATCTTTCTGCCTCAACTTCCATAAGATTTCCTGAATTGTGAGGGAGGGATATTTGAGGAAAAGACCAAGTTAGACTCACTTCCTGTAAGGTCTGGCTGTTGGTCTCTGCATCTGTTCCAACGTGCTGCTGGAGGAAGCCTTTCTGGTGCAGACTGGTTAAGGCATTTGTCTATGAGTATAGCAGAGTAACATTACAAGTCACTGGTTTTTTTTATTGTTCTTGTTGTTGCTTTATAGACTAGTAATGATGGTTTTACCCTAGGTCTCTAGGCTGTCTAGTCTCTGGATCTTTGTTACCCTAATGTCATTGGATATGGGATCTTTCTCATGGAATGGGTCCTAAGTAAAATGAGACATCGGTTAAATGTTCCCACTATTTCTGTGCCACCATTTCCCCAGAATATTCTGCAGGCAGTAGAGGTGGTGGCAGGTCCAAATTTTCGTGGCTAGATTCATGTGTTGTCTCTCTGTAACTCTTTCCCTCTCTGTCCACCATTCTCTTACCAAAGAGATTAGAACATATGAGTGAAAGTTCCTGCTCAACCTCTCCGTGTTCAATGAGTTGTGTGGTGTCTTCAGCAATGGGACCAAGCTATACATTTAAGGAGAACAGTCATTTGTCTTAGGGACACCCTGTGTTATTTGTGGATTTCTGATGACCCCACTTGTCTAACAACTCAATCTAATACAATTCAGAACTGACATTGGAAGCCTGGACTGTGTGTATGAGACAGCCATTGGAGAATCCATATCACCCATTACTTGGAGTCTTCTTTGGGATCTTCTTCATAGATTCCAGGAAGTTTACACTGCACTATGTTTCCACATGACCCCCCCCATTTGCATCTCATTTCTGGCTGTCTCTCCCACACTTTATCCCTCCATTATATCCCTGACACCTAATTCCCAATCCCCAGGGTGCTCTAAAAACCCTTTCTATTTCCCCCTCCCAAGGAGATTCATGCATCTCTTTAGGCACTTATCCTTACCCAAACTCTCTGGAATGAAAGATTTTAAGTTCATTTTCATTTACTTAATATACACGGATAAGTAGATTCATAACACATTTAAGTGTTGGGGTTTGAGTTACCTCATTTAGGATGATTTTTAAAATAATTCCACCCATCTTTCTTCAAATTTCCTAATGTCATTTTAAGAACATCTGTGTAATACTATGTTGTGTAAATGTACCAAAGTTTTTATACATTCCTCTATTGAGTGACATCTAGCTTGTTTCCAGTTTCTGTCTATTATGAAGAGAGCAGCTGTGGACATGGCTGAGCAAGTATCCTTGTGGAAGGATGAAGCATTCTTTCATTACAGGCCTAAGAGCAGTATAACTGTCTTGATGTATTTCAATTCACAACTTTCTGAGGAACTACCACATTGATTTCCATAGTGTCTATACAATATTGCATTCTGAAAAGCAATGGTAAGTTTTCCCTTTATTCCACATCCTGTCCAGCATGAGCTGTCATTTATGTTGCTGAACTTAGGTTCTTTGAGTTTGGATTTCCTCTTGGCTAAGCAAGGTGAACATTTCTTTGATTCCTAAACATGTCAGTTTCTATTATTGAGAAGTCTCTGTTTAAATCTGAACTCAATGTTTAATTCTCTCATATACTACACCACAACAACAGGATTCTTTCCCCCAGTCTCTATCCCAACATCTTGCCTAGCCCTGCTACCTACCGGCTCCTCCTTCTCCCCTCAAAAAAGAGCAGGCCTCGAAGTGATGTCAACAAAATATGACATAACAGGTTACAGTAAGAGCAGGCATATACCATCACATTAAGGCTGGATGATGCAACTGTGTAGGAACAAAAGGATTTCAGAAGCAGGCCAAAATGTCATAGATGCTCCCTGCTTAGGAATCCCAAAGAACACTCAGCCATTACATATATGCAGATGATCTAGGTCAGATCCCTATAGTCTCCCTCATTTCCCATAACCCCTATGAATCCTGGTCAATTGATTCTGTGGCTCCTGTTCTTGCAGAGTCCCTGACCCCTCTGATCCTGCCCCCCCCCATCCCCCACAGGATTCCTGGAGCTCCACCTAATGATTGGCTGTGAGAATCTGCATGTGCTCCCATCTGTTGCAGGATGAAGTCTCTCTGGCCTCTTTGATGATGAGGATGCTAGGCTCTAGTTTCAGAACAAAGTAGGAAAAACTTTAGGTCTAAAGATTTCTGGTGTGTTGGTATCCCAATCTATGTACTTCAGGCCTTGAGTACTTACAGAAGATGAGATACTAGGTTTATCCTCATAGATTTCATGGAGTTTCCACCACATTAGCTTTCTACATTGCTCTTGAAATGGTCCATAATTGCTGTCTTTTCACCCTTCATCCCCCCCACCAAACTGATTACTCCTGTTCCCAATCTTGCCCAACCCTGTGTTGATCCTTGATTTCTATTCACTTCTACCTTCCCATGGTAAGCCTTGAGTTTTCCTATAAGCCCTCCATGTTATTTAGCCTCTGTAGCTCTTTGGATTATATCATGATTACCCTTGATTTTATACTAATATCCACTTATAAGTGAGTACATACTATGGATGCCTTTCTGGGTCTGAGTTACCTCACTCAGGATGATATATTCTAGTTCAATTCATTTACCTACAGATTTAATGATTGAATTGTTGTAAACAGCTCAGTATTAATTTCCATTTTGTATAAATATAACAATTTTTGTTTACTATGTATTCTTTGGATTAGGGACATCTAGGATGTTTCCCTTTGCTGGCTACCATGTATAAAGCTGCTACCAATACAGCTGACCAAGTGTTCTTGTAGTAGGAAAAAGTGTCCACTAGGTATATGCCCAGGAGGCATATAGTTAAGTTTTGGGGTGGATTGATACTCAAATTTCCAAGAAACCTCCATATTGATATCCAAATTGTTTGTACAAGTTTTCACTCCCACCAGCAATGGAGGAGTGTTCTTATCGATTAACATCCTCACCAGCATGAACAGTCACTTGAAGGTAGGTTTGTTTGTTTACATTAGCCATTCTGAGAGGTGTAGGATGGAATCTCAGAGTCATTTTGATTCACATTTCTCTGATGACTAAGAACATTGAACATTTCTTTAACTATGTATCTAATTCTATTGCAATGGTCANTGTGTCTATTTTTATGACCATGGAGTTTTTATTGCTTTATCTGTAGGACAGCTTCAAATAAGGGATGGTGATACTTCCAGATGTTCTTCTACTGATCAAGAATATTTTAACTAGTGTGTGTGTGTGTGTGTGTGTGTGTGTGTGTGTGTGTGTGTGTGTGTGCACGCACACATGTACAAATGTGTGTGCAGGTGTGTCTGTGTGTGTTTCCTGTGTGTCTATGTATATATGTACATATGAAGTTTAATGTTATCTTTGTCTGTAAAGAATTATCTTTTAATTTTGAAGGAGATGGCATTGAATGTGTATATTGCTTTTGGTAGGGTGGTTATTTTTCCTATGGTAATACTGTTGTAGATCTATGTGTATGGAATATCTTTCCATCCTGTGATGTCTCTTTTTCTTTTTTCAATTTTTATTAGGTATTTACTTCATTTGCATTTCAAATGCTATCCCCAAAGTCCCCTATACCCTCCCCACTGCTCCCCTACCTACCAACTCCCACGTCTTGGCCCTGGTGTTCCCCTGCATGGGGCATATAAAGTTTGCAAGACCAAGGGGCCTCTCTTACCAATGATGGCTAACTAGGCCATCTTCTGCTAAATATGCAGCTAGAGACATGAGCTCTGGGGGTGCTGGTTAGTTCATATTGTTGTTCCACGTATAGGATTGCAGACCCCTTCAGCTCCTTGGGTACTTTCTTTAGCTCCTCTATTGGGGGCCCTGTGTTCCATCCAATAGCTGACTGTGAGCATCCACATCTGTGTTTGCCAGGCACTGGCAAAGCTCACAAGAGACAGCTTTATAAGTGTCCTTTCAGCAAAATCTTGCTGGTGTATGCAATATTGTCTGCGTTTGGTGGCTGATTATGGGATGGACCCCTGGGTGGGGCAGTTTTTGGATNGTCCATCCTTTCATCTCAGCTCCAAACTTTTTCTCTGTAACCCCTTCCATGGGAGATTTGTTCCCAATTCTAAGAAGGGGCAAAGTGTCCACATTTTTGTCTTCGTTCTTCTTGAGTGTCATGTGATTTAAAAATTGTATGTTGGGTATTCTAGTTTTCTGGGCTAATATCCACTTATCAGTGAGTACATATCATGTGAGTTCTTCTGTGATTGTGTTACCTCACTCAGGATGGTACCCTCTAGATCCATCCATTTCCCAAGGAATTTCTTAAATTCGTTGTTTTTAATAGCTGAGTAGTACTCTATTGTGTAAATGTACCACATTTTTTGTATCCAGTCCTCTGTTGAGGGACATCTGGGTTTTTTCCAGCTTCTGGCTATTATAAACAAGGCTGCTATTAACATAGTGGAGCATGTGTTCTTATTACCAATTGGAACATCTTCTGGATATATGCCCAGGAGTGGTATTGATGGATTCTCTGGTAATACTATGCCCAATTACCTGAGGAACCACCAGACTGATTTCCAGAGTAGTTTACAAGCTTGCAATCACACCAGAAATGGAGGAGTGGTCCTCTTTCTCCACATGATAACCAGCATCTGCTGTCACCTGAATTTTTGATCTTAGCATTCTGACTGGGGTGAGGTGGAATATCAAGTTTGTTTTGATTTGCCTTTCCCTGATGATTAAGGGTGTTGAACATTTTTGAGGTTTTTCTCAGCCATTCAACATTTCCCAGTTTAGAATTCTTTGTTTAGTTCTGTGCCACATTTTTAAAATTATGTATTAGATATTTTCATTTACATTTCAAATGCTATCTCGAATGTCCCCTATACACTCCCCCCACCCTGCTCCCCTACCTACCCACTCCCAATTCTTGGCTCTGGCATTCCCCTGCATATAAAGTTTGCCAGACCAAGGGGCCTCTCTTCCCANTGATAGCTGACTAGGCCACCTTCTGCTATATATGCTGCTAGAGACATGAGCTCTGGGGGTACTGATTAGTTCATATTGTTGTTCCACCTATAGGGTTGCAGACACCTTCAGCTCCTTGGGTACTTACTCTAGCTCCTATATTGGGAGCCCTGTGTTCCATCTGATAGCTGACTGTGAGAATCCACTTCTGTGTTTGCCAGGCACTGG